>NC_067163.1:54595508-54941133 GCF_903995435.1 Acomys russatus
CTCAGTGTTTAAATAAGTTATCCAGGTCTATACATGAATGCTAATTAAATTTGGCTTAAAAGCAAGAGCAGAGAGAGGGTGCATTGGCTATCTACTTCTTTGCAAGAAACCACCTCCCATCTGTTGCTTACTACAGTACAAATGGCCTGTCTTTTAAGTATAAAGATGAGGAGTTTGAGGGTGGCTTAACCTCATGTATTTTCAGTGAAGCTCCAGGCCAGTATTGCAATTTCCACACAGCTTGGGGACAGCTCAACATCTTCCAAGCTAATTTGTGAGGCTTCCGGAGTCTCTAGGTGGATCTCGCCAATGGGTCACTTGATATGGAAATTCTTATCTCTCAGCATGAATGTTTTAAGGGTATGGGAGACACAGGGAGAAAGAAAGGGATGGTGTAGAAGAACCAAGAGTTACAGACTAAGACAGAGCTACAGACGGTCCCCTTTCACTGTCGTTCTGAGATACGTTCTCACTATTGAAGCCAGGCTGGCCTGAAACTAAGTAGCTCACCTTGGCCTTGAACTGCGCTCTTTCTGGTTCAGCACCCTGAGTGCTGCGATGATAACAAATCTTTGCCACTACCACACACTAATCTTCGAAATGGTATCCCATCGTGTCCTACTGGGCACACAGAGCAACCCTTGCACAGCCAGGATTTGCATGCTTTACGGTGCCCAGGGATAGCCTAGGATCCAGGTCAGGTGGGAGACAACAATTCCTAGCCTCGGTGTAAGACGGTAGGAATGTGAAATCATAATATCCGTTGTGAAGCAACATGAGCTAACGTGTTTGAATGCTGCAGGACAGCTCTGAACACTCTGTGTAAGATCCTCTGTCTGTTCCATAGCCCCTGGCATGCAGTAAGATTTCGAACATATTAGCCAGCCATGCTCTGAGCACTTTGCCTGTCTTATCACACTTCACTCTCATGGTAACTGAATGGGCGGGGCACTGCGACTACCCTGATTGGGAAACTGTATGGCGAATAGTAAAGCGGGCGTGGGGGGAGGGAGGGAAGAGCTGTTATTAAGAAGGGCTTGTTGGGACAACATGAATAGGGAAGAGAGAAACTGATGATAGCATCAGTGTCTCGCGGGACTTTTAGCTGGCCGATGGGCCACTGCTGTAGCTCCTTAACTTTCGCCCAGGGAGTGTGAGGACACTTACTGAGCAGGGACAGTCACTAGGCAGAAGAGGGCACACCGGTCTAAAGCACCTCACTGGCCATGTGCAGTAGAGATCGGGAATTCTTGCCTGCTTGGCTCTCAAGCACAATTCCTAAACAGCGGAGTCTTGTTTCGTGACCATGTAGGACCTGGCTCCTGCCTTAAGGTTTTCCATCTCAGAATTTTGAGCAGTTGAGAAAGCCTAAGATAAGCAACATCTAACTCCAGTTCATCAGGCTCCTAAATGGATTAGGTAGGGCGTATGAAGTCACACCATGCTTCTGGCTATAGTACTTCTTTCCAGCACAGTCTGGGGGTCCCTCCGGGCACCCAGCCCTGTTTTCCTAATGTTCCTAATGAACATCCCTAATGTTCCTCTCCCACGGAATGGCCGTCCACTTTTTCACCTTTCCACTCTCTTAAGCTCCCCTCCCAGGAGTTCATAAGCTTCGGCTGTGCCCAGCACCACCCTGGCCCAGTTCTGTTAGTCACAGGGTTTTTCCAACTTTTTTTTCCCCCCTTTCTTCAGGTTTCTCTCCCTGGCTGCTCCTGTCTCTCTAGTGCCTGCAGCCTCCAGCATTCCAGTCTTTCTCTTCCTTGATCATGCTCCGTAAAGCCACACCTGGAGCAACAAACGCTTCAGAGCTTGATAATTTACTTAATGTCAACAAAAGAAAAGGAAAAAGTGAACTGTAGAAAACGCAGGCGCAGAACTGCAGCCAACTTGGCCTGCAGGACCCAGGTTCCCAGAAGGGCCTGCCCGCCTCGCCTCCGCAGGCTCCTCCTAGCAAGTCAAGTAGGGAAGGGGCCAGACTGTGTAATTAATAAGCCTCACAGACCCCCGCTGAGGTGGCAAGGCGAACTATCCCACACCTCAGACAGAGCTCTAGATTAGCCAAGGGCTGGTGGCCTTGGTGTCACTGCACCAAGGCAGCCAAGCCTTGCCTAGTGGAGCTGGAGAGTCTCCAGCACTCGGGTGGGGCCTGGAGGGAGCGCCCAGTCAGTCACCCCGGCATGTGGGCGCGGCGGGGCGGGCCAGGGCTGAGAGCTGGACACTCAGTGTCCTTCTGGGCCCAAGTGTTTGTCCAGCTAGCCCGCGTGCCTGGGTCTGTGCCTGTTCCTCCCTTTCCTTCCTGCACAGCTGCGGCTACAGGCAATTAGGAGGTGGCAGGGGCTTGAGCCACCTTGCGCGGGGTCCTGAGCAGGTAGGTGAGCCTGTGAGGAGGACACTGGAGCATGGATCCAGGCAGAAGGGTGAGCTAAAAGTGGAAACTAGAAGGTGGATCTCTAGAGCGAAGGGAGAAACACAGGGGACAGGGACAGGGACAAGGACAGGAAGAAACTCTGGTCCCCGCGGCCAGGCTGCTTATTTTTCCCTTCGGTCCCTCCTTCACCGCGCGCAAGGCGAGCCCAGGTGCCCTGCAGACTCGGAGACCACAGCGGCCGCCGGTGTCTGGTGTCCGGTGTAAGGTATCCGGTGTCTGCAGCCAGGGCTGGGTAAGTGGCTGCCCCGATCATAGAGGTCTTGCGATCAATGTACTGACAGTCTCCTGTAGGAGGAGAATCGGAGGCGGCTTGGCGTCTTTCGGGGGGAAGTTGTGTGGTCCGGGCAGTGTGCATGCTCACGCGGTGAGTGTTTACACCAGCCTGGGACTGGTGGAGCCGGCGGAGGCCACCTGCGAGAGTCTGGGCCAGGATGCCAGCAACAGCAACTCGCAAATCAGCTAGGGTCCAGTCACTAGCCTGTGCCATGTGTGCTCTCCTGGTCGGGAGACCTTCTAGACCGAGAGTCCTGAAACCGGTTTCAGCCCACGCAAAACCCCATTAGTGCCTTCCTGGTGGAGGGACACCCTCCCGCGGGCGCCCTCACGTGGTTCAGGGAGCTGCAGGCATTGTTGCTTCTCTGTAGTTCTGTCAAGGCTTGATCCAGAATCTGGGCCAGGACTTTCTTTAACAAAAGTGAGCCATATGGGTTTCTGGGTCCTATAGGTGGAGTCATTCAGCTGTTTGTAGGTTTTCTCAGAGATGTCTCCTTTGGCTATGGTCCCAGGGAAGCAGGGGGAATTGCCTTTTCCTGAGCTCTCCAACAAGCTTCTCTTTGCCTGTGCAACGAAACAGTTTATTTATTCTTTTTAATTTAATAAGTGGAAGGGATATACATAGGCGAAGATTTGTCACAAACGGACTTTTCCAGGTACACTCGTATGTGAAATACTTTACTTGAGAGCATTTGCAAAACATCCAAGTGCTCTCACCACTGTGCTGTTTATTTTATTCTCAAAAGCATCGTATAAATGGACAAGACAAATTTGAATAAAACAACTCAAAGCCCGAAGACAGAGCTAAATGCTTTAAAAGATAAATAGAATTTAAATTAGGTTCTTAACTGTAGGGATATACTTACTACACATATCACAATATTATTTTTGATAGATTGAGCTATAGCTAGGGTATTGCTATTTATTTATTAGGCTCCATATTAATGAAAACACAATTATGTTGTATAAAAATGGAAACTGTGAGTGTCAGACTAGATCTACAGGCATCTTGGGAACTTAACCAAATTTGGGACTCTTTAGAAATTTTTAGAGTGAGCAACAGGTGTGGGCTTGTTGCTTGTTCTTTGTCTTTTTCAAGAAAAGTGCCACAGGAGAAGAAAAGCAAGGTGCTGAGCTGCACCTTGAGTTGGGTCTCGAGTAACTGCACTCAGTATGAGACTCAAACATCATTGGGTGAATCCGTGTTAGCAGTGATTGTCCTGGCAGAGTGAAAGTAGGAAAACCCCAGGTCGGTTCATTTCCTCGTTTCTACTTCCTGTTCTTGTCTCAATAACTTCAAGGTAGATTTTTATCTCACAGTCGTCTGGTTACAAGGCTTTCCCGGATTAATTTTATGGATTGGGAAACTGAGTCCAAAGATGGGAAATGACCTCCGAAAGTCACAGCTCGCTGGAGGCATAGCTGGGAATCCATGCTGTTCTGGGGTCTGCTATAGGAAAGCCTTGAGGAGGGGGTTATAGGAGAGTCATTCAGAGTGAATCAGCCCAGCTGCCAAGTCAGCATCCACAAATGTCCAGCTTGTTAGCTGGGTTTGCTTTGTTTTCCCCGAGGCCATTAGGAGCCACTGTCTTTTCTTCAAGAGTGATTACATTGATCTAGGTGGTCAGGGCCTATAATCCCAATGATGGGAAAGACAGAGGCAGCCAGCATGGGAAGCCGAAAGCCTGCATAGGTTACGGTGTGTTCAAAACTGGCCTAGGCAACTTAGACCCTGTCTCAAATAGGGCTGGGGGCAGGGTGTGTGTGTGTGTGTGTGTGTGTGTGTGTGTGTGTGTGTGTGTGTGTGTATGTGTGTGTGCAGCTCAGCAACAGAGAATTTGCCTAGCATGTGCTTTACCCCTTGGTAAATGGGTAAAGCATGTGGTTTCCTCCACAGGACGACAAAACTAAACCAAATAGCCTTAATGCTTGAAGCCCATTGGTTGCTACACAAAGCAAAACAAGTGTTTGCACACCTCTTGACAGAAGGGCCATGCAAGGAAATATTGGGGAGACAAATTATCTGGCAAGTGGAGCACAGGAGGAAGACAAACTCCCCACTGGGCCAGTGTGGCCGTCAGCTCTGAAGGCATGGGTGGGATGTTTTCTTCTGGGGCCTCTCTAAGCTTATCTACCCTTGACTGGGGTAGGGCTCATGCACTAGCTCAGGTATCTCCGCCTCTGCAGTCCTCTTCCCAGGGACATTTTCTGGTCTTTGTTCTGAAATTTTCAAAGAGGTGCCACATCCTGACTTTGGACTCTGGGTAAACCTGTAGCAGCTAGTCTATGCAGCAGCTACAGTAACTGCCATGCTTTACGGCTTCCCAAGTGTCATTGTCTTCCTCACTGTGAGATGGGACTGACCTCTTGGAGATGGGGTGGATGAAGTGAGTGAACTTGTGCTTGAGTACTTACGGTAGTATAGGAACCACTTAAGAGTCAGTTCTGCTATCAGAGAGCCTTCTGGGCCAGACCAGGGGAGGAATGTGCCCTTGGCTCTCTGAGGGAGTTAATTTTCAGCTTTCCCTCTGACCCTCCAACACTATTCACTCTACCAAATATGAGGATAGTGTAGACCTCATCAGTCGCTAATTTTCTACCCTGTTCTATGGGCGTCAACCACTGAGGTCATGGAATGTGCCCATTTATGTACACTTCCTGGAATTTCAAGGAGTCATTCACTTTGTTTGCTTTACTACTTTACCTCAGGACCTTGGAGTCCCATGTGCCAAAGAATCAGATTCTTCCTGTGGGAGAAGAACATCTTGTATAAACCCTTCCTTTAGTGTGGTCTTGGTTTGCTCTCTTTACTGAGACTGTGAAGGAGAAAAACCTGTTCTTTAGGATCCGAAGTGTGGGATCGAACAGTCTCATGAGAGAACAGGTGTTGTTAATTCACTAGAAGAGCAACCACCTAGTGCAGGAGCTTAATTGCTGCCATCTGAAAAGATCCCGTGAATGAACTCTGGGAGGAGATATATAAATGAGCCCAGAACTGGTGGGGGGGCGGATTGGAGACTTGGGATAGATTTGGCTGTTCATCGCTGCCCTTCAAGATGCTCCTAGAGAAAACCACTCGAGGGAAGGCTTCAGAGCTCCGGCTCCTGCTGAGGCTCTGGGGTCTGGTTACCCCCAGTTCCAGTGGAAGAAATCCTGCAGCTCCTGACCGAAGAATCAGTCCTCGGGACTGATATCCTTAAGGTTTTGTTGTTGTGTCAATTAATATTCCTTTCCTACTGTTTTGGTTAATTGGGTTATAATTGATGTAGGCTCGGCCAATAAGTTGTTAGTAAAATATTTTGGTTAAGAAAATTGTCTACAAGAATGTGCCAGAACCAAAACATTGGAAGACATTGACTCGGCACTGTATAACCCTTTGAAGACCATCCCAAGGCAATATGGAAGCTTAACCAGGGGCCCTTAGGGGAGTATGCCTGGCCAAGTTACAGTCGTGGCATTGATTTTAATGCTCTTTAACCTTCCTCTTAATATAATGTTCCATTTGAATTCCAGTAGTTAAAATGCTGTGGAGAAAACAGGGCGCAGGGAGGAACAGTACATGTAGCTCCAGGGCCCTGCTGTGCAGTGAATGAGTTAGTGATCCCAGATACTACAGATGTCCTGTGCACCTCATGACTAGTGCTGCTTGTCTCAAAGGACTGTGTTCAGGAAGCCACTTTACAAGGAAACAGAGGAGGGAGGGAAAGAAAAGGGATTCGAGCTCACAAAGACAGGGAATGGGGGGGGGGGCATCAAGACCACTGTGGTTATGGTGTAGCCTACTAACTGTGGTCAGTTTGTCTTTAGCTTTCTATGGAGAAATAAGATGCTTGAATGAGCGTGGCTAGAGGCAAGACTACTAAGGCACTGTAGGCATGAAAGTTGTAGTTGACCTTTTAGAATATAGATGATTCTCAAATACCATAGTAAGACTTTTGTATTCCTGTGACATTTGGAGCAAATTAAAATTTTTCCCAAATATAAAATATATTATATTGTGGATATATATGCATCTACACATGCATATATACATATATAATAATATTTTCTGATTAGAAAAGTGTGAGAGTTTGGGGTTTTGGAGATGGTGCTAAGCTTAAATAAAGCATAAGGGTCTGTGTTAGGATCCCATATGAAATGCTATCTAAGCCAGGTGTGGTGGCGCACGCCTTTAATCCCAGCACTCAGAAGGTAGAGGCAGGCGGATCTCTGTGTGTTTGAGGCCAGCCTGGTCTACAAAGAGAGTCCAGGACAGCCAAGGCTACACAGAGAAACCCTGCCTGGAAAAACAAAAAAAAAAAACAAAAACCAAAATAAAACAAAAACAAAAACAAAGTGGTATCTAATCCCAGTGCCTCTCTGGTGAGATGAGAGGTAGAATCAGGAGGCATCCCCCACACCCAATTCTAGAACTTTCTAGTCATCTAGTGTAATCTGTCTACACAGTGCTGAACAAAAGAGAGACCTTCTCTCATAGAAGGTGGAGGGCCAAGACTGACACCTGATATTATCCCCTGTGGCATACATGTGTATGATACAATGCGTAAATATATAATACACAAATATTTCATATACACAGAGCCCGAAGGTTCAACATCTACAAACAATAAAACCACCCAGAAATCTGGCCTGAAACTTAAGTTTTACTAAATTAGGTTATCTGGACAGGAGACACCTAAGAGATGGTGACCTTCTAGAATGTTCCTTCTTGTTCTCTTTTGCTCTTGCACTGTTCTCAGGGCTCTGCCGGGTTGTCTGGATATGCCCTTTGTGAAGGAGGGAGCCTACAGTTGCGTGCATGCAGAGAAGGAAAAAGAGAGAGCACACTCTCATCTTTATCCCTTCTTTTCGCTTCTCTGAGAATGACTCTGCTCCTCTAAAAATACCTCAGAGGGGACGTTTTCTTTTGGAATAAGTCATCTGGGGAGGAGATTTTAATTTTCTCTCGTGACCCTTTGTTATTGTTTTTGTTGTTGATTCCTTTCAGCCAGGCTGTTTGGCAGCTGGGAGGCACTGAGGCAGTAATGTGTTTGCTCAGTTGGGAGGAGGCCAAACAAACCTCTGTTAGATTTCTATTTCCCTGAGACCAGCCTGTACAAAGTTAGGGTTTTTTTTTTTTTTTTTTTTTTCTGATAAAGTATTACGGAATAGAGGTTATATACAATCATAGATAAACATACGTTGGCTTTTCCCCTCTTTCTCTTTGAAATGAAAAACTGTATTTTATTTCCTCCTGGCTTTTTTAAACTAACCTGCTCCTGTTCAAAACCCACACATTTTACAGCCTGAGTCGGACTGTTGCTCTTTGCAGGTTGGTCCGTGTTCTCTGACCAGCGTTTTGACAGAATCCACGCTGAGTTCCTGCGGCAGGAGCCGTTGCTAGGCTGCTCAAGTCTCTGGGAAGGTCTGGAGACATCCGAGCGCTAGCCTGCTGGAAGCCAACTTGCAAGTCCTTTCCAGGAACATCTGCTGCAGGTAGAGACGTTCTTGTGACCGGCAAAGATGCTGAGACAGATCCTGTCGGATATGTTCATAGACCCTGACCTGCTGGCAGAGCTCAGCGAGGAGCAGAAACAGATCTTGTTCTACAAGATGAGAGAGGAACAGATCCGACGATGGAAAGAAAGAGAAGCAGCCATGGAAAGAAAGGAATCCTCACCAGTGAAATCCAGACCAAAGAAAGGTAAACTTACCTTGTCAGTGCCGTGAATGTGGTAGCAGAACGTCTGCTCTGCGCGCCATGCCTCCGTCACACTGGCCAGCTAGGAACTGTGATTTTGCAGCTAGATTCTAAATGTCAGGTTTGTCACCTGGAAGTTGGCATGTGCCTGATGCACAGAAACACACAGGACACTCACCGTGCAGTGTCTATGTTTAAGCATTTAAGCATGTTGTCAGATTATTCTTAAGGTGTGGTAAAGTCAGTGCTACGGAAGGGGGGTGTAACTCAATGACAGACCACTTGCCTAACATAGGAGGCTCTTATTTCCATCCCAGCACCTCCAAAAAAAAAAACAACAAACTCCCCGACTTGAGGGACATTAAAAAAGGGCTTTACCCCCCTTATTGGCTTTAGCATTTCACCATGGACAATGTACAGCAAGTGTAATTATGCATTATCAACTTTATGGACTTTTTTTTTTTTTTTTTTTTTTTTTTTTGCTTTGTTTTTTGAAACAGGGTTTCTCTGGGTAACAGCCTTGGCTATCCTGGACTCGCTTTGTAGACCAATAATGCCCTTGAACTCCCAGAGGTTCATCTGTCTCTGCCTCCCAAGCGCTGGGGTTAAAGGCACGTGCTACCACATCCTGCCAACCTCAGGGATTTTTTTTAAAGTTATCATTTTAAAGGAATGCCCGTCAAAATGTGTGGAACCTGCTCAAGGAGAGCCAATCGAAATGCGAATGCTTAGTGTGGAATGCTTCTCAGATGTGCTTCTTCCCAGCTGAATGAGTCCCTGGGAGTTTGAAAGAGCTCTTTTGAGACCGTCAGGGGTGGAGTTCTTCGTTCATTAAGACCTAAGTATATGCAAGCATGGAAAGTACACATTAATACCCTGCCCCACCTCCACACACTTAGGCTCTGCCATGAATCAGTATCCTAACTAAATACACACAAGTATACACACACACACACACACACACACACACACACACACACACACACAGTTTCCAAGGTCATTTACTTAGCTGTTCACACTTAATTTCTCTTCTTCCTTCCTTCTTCTTCTTCTTCTTATTATTAATCAAGAAAAAGTAAAATTTTATAAAACCACCTAGGATTTCTAAAGTTGAGACAATAAATCTCACTGGCATGCTTGCCTTGTACACAGATTCAATATGGAAATGAGTTTAATAGCCTTTGTCTCGTACTATAGCTAAAATTGTTTTTAATGAGGTCTATATACTGATAAGAAAAACAAATAATAAGCATTTTGCTTGTTATTATCTTATATAACATGCACAATTTAAGGGCTGTGATGTAGACCAGTATGTGGATGCTTGCATGAGCATACAGGAAGCATAGGAGTCAATCCAAGTACCAGCTCAACAGCAACAAACCAATAACCAAAAAGTCCTGGATATAATGAAAACAACAACAGAGCAGAGTAATAGCTATTTTGGACTCTGTGTGAAACACATACCTTGTGTCTTATCCTCCCAAAATGTGTGCAGTATTGGTATTAACTGTCCAGTTTTATAGGCAACCCCCCCATAAGTGCTCTTATCTATGGAAAGTTATACCCCGTACATATGCTCAGATCTGTGAGGTTTCACATTGCAGTACCCAGATTATAACTTTTCCTAACAACAAAAACAACAAAAGAGAAGTAAAGGTGAGACGAAGCGCTTGGGACTGGCTTACTGGTTCATCTCCTTGTATCCCCAGACACAGTTCATCAAACAGCTGGGCTGCTCTAGGGCACCGTGCTCATTGAAAACCTGATATGTTGGTATGGTGGGGTGACTCTGGGGGCTGCTGAAACCCGAGGTTTGCTTGCTCCCAGATCTTTTGTTAAACGGTGGGCTTGTCAAAGTTACTGAGTTGTTTTCCTTGTGATAACTTAAGGCACTTATTTTTAATTTCTTTGCTTATCCTTTTCTGTAGAGTTTTGAATACACTTTTCAGAAAATCTGCATCATCTTTTTAGCTAAATGGTTGTAGAAGTAGCATGTTAATATGCTGATATAAAGCAGCGAAGGATCTGTCAATATTGCATATCGGATGTTTATTATAACCCCATTCCATCCGTTAACACTTGGAGAAAGGCGACGGGCATCAAACCAGTTCCTTTCATGACCAGAGAGCAGGAAAAAAAATTCCACTTCTAGAAAGCAAGTGTTTCTCATATTTACTCCTGCCCAGCCTTTGGAGCTGGTGCCATAGAGGGTCCAAAGTGGCATCACAGTGCTTAGTGGCTGCCCAGGGGCCCTGTTTGTGCTATGGACCCACTAAGCCTGTAATCCTCACATCCCGGCCTCCTTTCTGGCACATATGTCTTAACCTTCCCCCAAGCCTTGCCTCTGGCTTGACCTTGCCTACATGCTGTTTCTGCTCACAGTTCTCAGCCCAGCCACGACTCGGGTTGCCCTTTTTATTGCATCTGTCCTATGCCCACCCTGATTACTTTACACCATTGTCTTTATCATGTTAAACATTTTTCTCTCTACAAAAACAAACCACCATAGCGAGTTTTCAGCCAACATCACTAAACATCACTGTATAGTTTGTATCTCAGGAATTCTAGAATCTTGAGGTAAATGCAGGAGTGGCTGGGAAATTATTCAGCAGCAGCGGGGATTTAACAAACTCCCTGAGTTCTCATGCAACACTGAGAGACTTAGGGACTGACTGTGTTTGCTAAATGATAGCTAAATCACTGAGTACTCTGGCAAAGAGCCACACATGGCTGGACCACTACTACTCGGCGTTGAGGTTGGACAAATGTGTGATGGAGGTCTTGGTGGCAGAGATGTGTAATGGAAGCTTCCTGGGAGCCTAAGAAGGGTGGCCTGCCTAGAGTTTAAGTCCAGCCTGGGTACCTTTGTGAGACCCTGCCTCCTATAAGGTGGGCCGGGAGATGGCTTGGTGGTTAGGGTACTTACTACACACTTGTGATGACTTGAATTCAGACCTCTAGAATCTGTAAATTCTGGGTGGCCTTGTCAGCCCATCTGTAATTCTAGCCTTGAAAGGCAAAGCCAGGAGATCCCCAAAGTAAGCCAGCTAGCTAGACTAACTCTACTGATAAAGCTCTGGCATTCACTGAGTCTCTGTCTCATTGAATAAGATAGAAGATCCATTCAAGATGACTCCAGTGCCAGTGAGTTCAAGGCTGATCCCCACATTTTACCTTGATCCATGGGGGCTTACAGAGACAGAAGCATCAACCAATGAGCGTACACGGACTAGGCCCCCTACACATATGTAACCAAGGGCAGTGTGATCTTCATGTGGGTCCCCCAGTAAGTTGAGCAGGTGCTGTCTGTGACATGCACTCTGTGGTCTGCTTTCCATCACTTCCTCATAACCAGGCTGCCTAGCCTGGACTCAGTGGATGAGGAGGAGCTCAGTCCTGATGTGAATTGATGTGCTAGGGTGGGCTGGTGGGTCCCCTTTTCTAAGGACAAGGGGAGGGGGTATGGGGGAGAGAGAGACCAGGAGGAGAGGAGGAAGGAGGCTATGATTGCGATGTAAAATGAATATATAAATTAAAAATAAAATTTAAAAAACCCAAATGATTGGCTAGGTGGTGGTGGTGTACCCCTTTAATGTCAGCACTTGGGAAGCAGGTGGAGCTCTGTGAGTTCGAGGCCAGCCTGCCCTACAAAGTGAGTCCAGGACAGTCAAGGCCACACAGAGAAAGCCTGTCTTGAAAAAAAAAAAACAAACAAACAAAAAAGCCAAAACAAAACAAAAAAAAAAAAATCAAAGAAAAAACAAAAAAAAAAAAAACAAAAGATAATTCCTGGCATCGACCTTGGGTGTCCATATGAACATGCATATATGTGTGCAAGAGAACCTATATGCATGTACAAATATATATCACATACGTTTTCTTTGCACACACACACACACAAATGGAAAAATATTTTATAGTAAAAGGGGCTGGGGATGGAAATGTATTCAGAGTGCTCACCTAGAATGAGAAGAAATTGGGTTTAATTTCCAGTGCTTAACAGGAAAAGGTTATCAACTACCAGATTGCAAAGACTTGGGTAGTAGAAAAATTAAAAAAAAAAAAAAAAAGTAAGTAGACGTAGATATTCACTGTTGGATATCTTAAGTCGGATGCATTATTTCAGTAAAATTCTGCCAGTTTCCTTAGTTGTTAGAATGCGGCTATTACAAAAGTCATCGATACGGATGTGGCTTCCATTTTCCTTCCCATTGGGGCAGTCCTGCTCTCTGCTCTAGACTAGGAACCCCAGCCAAGGTGTTTTAAGGCAGCTATGTTTCATATAGACACTAAGCTCATCACTTCAGTATCCAATCTCACTAAGTAAGAACAACCACGCCTGCGCCATGAAGTACTGTTTACATTTTATGGATGAGGAGAGTGAAGGTCAGAGTCATTACTTAACTTGCCTTAAGCAAATAGCTGGTAAACAACGGCAGTTGGAATAGTCCCCAATTTTGAGTCTCCCCGAACTGGAACTATGAACAAATGTGGTATGTGGCTTAGGAGCAGTTACTAAAGGTGCCTGCGTGTGTCGAGAATGTTAATCTGGCCCCTTTCCTGTATGCTTTGTCGCATTAACACAAGCAGAAGACACGGTTACTTAGCAGAGGCTTCCCCAGAGCTTGTTTCATTGGCTTTTAATGAAGCAGAGGATGAGAGACCAAACCCCAGGAGAGGATCTGTGTGTTGGGAACGGTGTGTCCTCTTCTGCCCTTGAGGTATAGGTGGTGGTTTGGGTGAGAATGGCCCCTGTAGGCTCATGCATTTGAATGCTTAGTCACAGGGAATAAAACTGTTTGAAGGGTTACTATGCCCAGTATAGGGCCTGACTTAGGAGACCTGTGGCCCCTCTTCGTTCTTTTTTTTTTTTTTTTTTTTCCTTTTAGTCAATTTGCCTCTCTGTCTCTCTGTCTCTGTCTCTCTCAGCATTCTCTTCTGGAGGAGGTGTATACCTTGGGGTGGGCTTTAAGGTCTTAAAAGCCCATGCCAGGCCCAGCATTGCCCTGTACTCCCGTCTGCCTGTGGATGACGATGCAGCAGCACCAGGCATGCCACCATGCTCCCCACCGTGCTGAAAGTGGACTAACCCTGTGAAACTGTAAGCAAGCCCCAATTAAATGATCTCTTCTATAAGACTTGCCTCGGTCATGGTGTCTCTTCACAGCAAAACCATGACTAAGGCAGTCCACACTGGGATTCTACGCTACTTGCTGGCCTCTCATTGTTACCAAAGGCACATTCCTTTAGCCAGTCTTCTGTTTCCACAGAGCAGAGCTGGGATGCACTGGGGTCTCTGGAAATGTTTGCTGGACAAATAGCTGAGTCTTTCCCCCTCTATCCAGCAGTGACTCAAACCCAAATTGCCAAGAGGATTTTCACCAAGCTTCAATCTGATTGTCATTCCCTCATGAGGATTTCTGTTCAGATGGCCCATGAGGCCTGCAAGCTTGCCGCAAGGAAAATTCTTCCTAACTTTTCCCACAGTTCCTCATCAACTCCTGGTCCTGCCTGTCACCCTGTTTGCCATGGGGGATCTGCTCTCTTCCTAGTCACTGAAGCCAGAGGGCTGGGTGCCATGGTGGTGCCTCTCTGACCCTCACCTATGCCCAGTCACAAAATCTTCTAGAGTCTACTTTCTCTTTTCTCTTTCCTATCCCTACCAGGCTTGTTACAATGTGGCAGGCTTAAGCTTTGCACCGAAGCCATTTCACTTAATTCCCTTCACTCCCTTTATTCTCTTTATTCTGGCAAATTGAGAAACAAGCAAAAAGATACAATTTGTATGAATCAGAGTTGGAGCCAGCATTTGAATCTGGGTCCACTTAAATCCTCAGTCTTTTCTGAGCAGGCTGACCTGACCTCTTGCCTTACCATCCTGTCTGCCTAGCTTTGAGCTCCCTGGCAATCTGTGTCTTCTGGGTAATAACTGAGTTTCGCCTCCCTCTCAGTGTCCTTAACTCCCACGCTCTCCTTTCTTGATTATTGCTTCTGTTTCCTCTTTCGATTGAAAGTCTCATTTGTCTCTCCACCACTTACTCCCTGGGACTGTGGTGTCAGGCATGTTACCCAACTTTCTCTCTGTTCTTTGGTCTTTAAAATATGCATATGATTTTATTTAATTGAATAGCGACTTGGGGGTTAGTAATTCCAGCACATTTAACAGAATTAGGAATTATAGGGGAAAAAAAGAGGAAAACAAGTAATTTGAAGGAAACTTGATAGAAATTAGACTTGACCTTCATTAAAATGAACACGAAGACAAATCTGGCTGGTTCATACCCCCGTCTTACCATAGGAAATGAGAGAAAACAGTATGCGACCTTAATAATGTAGGTGAACCAGTTTACCCGAAATCCTATTGGGTGTCTTTTCAAACTTCTCTGTGTTTCAGTTAGGACCACACATTAGAACCATTCTTTAAACACATGCTTTGCAGTCTCACAGATCAGTTTTGAATTCCTCTCTCAGTATGCAAAGGCTGTGTCATCCCGAGGAATTTGCTTCTCTGAGCCGCCATGGCCTCACAGAACATGGCTAAGAATATCCTGGGCCAGTGTATAAAGAGGAGTGTGGCATGGGCACCCCCCAGTCAGAAGGGACATTGGTCTTAGCATGAGGACTTGGAGGTCATTGGCAGCTGACACTCATCATTTGGTTTCTACTTGAGGATGAGGGCTCTTAGAAGAGAGGTCATAGTGGTGAAAGGTACATGGGCCTCTGAGGTGGCCATGTGTAGAAGAGTCTCAGGACGGTTGCCTACATTATGATAGGAGCCCCACTTCTGTGAGCCACTCAGAGCAGTACTGAATTCTTTCAGTGTGCACTGGTTTCTCATCTTAGGGCAATGCTGTCTCTGGCACTCAATGGACTCACCGTAAAGCAGGGTTAGGAATAGCCCATGGTTATACATTATGATTAGTGCATTGTGAGCAACCACCAATGCCCCAGGACAGGGCGACTCTCATGATCCCTGACTTCTCACGGGAAGTTTGTGTTCCTGCTGGATCACACGGGAAGCACCAAGGACAGTGGTGTTGAAGTCAGGAATATAAAACCAGAGCCATCCAACTATTTCCCTCACAAAGAGATGCACCAGTCCATTTACAGCGCTGCCTCACTACAAGGTTTGCCTATGAGTAGGAAAAGTCTCTTAGTCCAGAGAAAACACTTCTCTGAAGAGCCAGGGGTGACTACAGGCCTCTGCTTAGCAGTTCTTTATGATGTAGCCCCCAAGCAGGATGGACCGACTGTTCTAGAAAAGCTGGTTTTAAAGGAATTTGGTAAGAGCCTGTGAGATACCAGTCATCAGGAGCCCTGTAGTTGTATAGCCGCTGTTGAAGGTCTGGAGAAGCCAAAGACCTTGTAATTATGTGGAGGTGCTCTGCAAAGGTCCCCTCCTCCATCTCCATCAGATTGAAGAGAGTATGTACAACTTCCAGGTGAGGTAGACAGAAAATCCAGAATGACCAGCTAGTGTTCAACTGTGAAAGAGGTATTCTGCATGTCGCATTTGGAATTTCTAAGTTTATATCTTTTCTTCTAAGAGGAATGTTAAGGACCACATGACTCTGCTCATACCTGTTCTCTGCTTTCCTTCTCCCCCCTCCCCCCTCCCCACAGGCCACCCCCTCCCCCTTACCCCCCCCACCCCCGCGCGCTCCACAGTCCTTTCTTTACAAAGTCCCACGTGTCTCAGGTTGAACTCCAACCCCCTAAGTAGCCAAGGATGTCATTGAACTTTTGCTTTTCCTGCGTCCACCTCCCCAGTGCTGGGAGTACAGGCATGAACCACCATGCCTGATGTTATGGTTGTGCTTGAAACTGAATCCAGGGTCTTATGCCTGGAAGGTGCACACTCTACCAGCTGATCTGCATCCCCAGCCAATGCCTCCTCTGTAACCTCTGCGGCCTTTCTGTTCATCATTCCCCTTGTTTGATCCTTGCGGGTATCCTTACCTTCTGGACTCCCAGTAGCCAGTGCATAAGCCCTGCCCTTGTTCCTCAAGATAAAGAGATCTCCCATGAGCCTTTGCTCTTACTTTGTTCTTTCTGTCCCTGAGGCCCTTGGTGCAGTGCTGAAATGTAGCAGGTACTCTGGGAACGCTTGCTGAGCAGACAGCCCGGCCCTCTTCTCTCGTCACTGATGGGCTCCATTAGAACACATACCTGGTGCCTAAGCCAGTCTCACGTTTCTGAGTCGCCTGCCTCCTTCTGTGCGCCTGTCATTCCTGATGCCCTCGGCATCACTTAGCACCACTCTTCTCTTCCCTCTCATCTGTGCGGCTTTGCACTTCGCAGCCACCTTCCACCTTACTAAGTTATGTGGGGAACTGGAATTCTCCACTTCCACATTATTTACATATAATGTGGATTTTTTTTTTCCCTCTGGCCCTGGATGAAGCCTGTGTTTCTCCAAGGTTCTCTTCCAGACTTTCTTCTCTCTGTGAGTCCAGCTATGCCGGAGATTTCAGTGATAATGTGCATAGGGCCATTTCCAAGGTCACCTGGCCAGTCCCAACCTCTGTTTGCTTTCTGTGCTCACTCAAGGGCTCCTGGAGATGTGGAGGCAGAACACGGGTCACTCACTGGCAAGGGCTTTCTGCCAAGAAGCCAGCGCTGAGCATCTGGCTAAGTGTGACATTTTGAATCTAATCCTTTTACTACTTGCCAGTGTTTCTTTGCGGCAACAGTACTCCCCTAATCCCCTCAGCGGTTCAGTTTTCTAAGCTCCTGTTCTCTCCTTGTCTGTCCTCTGTTTTCAGTCCCTGTGCACTGTCTATGGCTCAGCTGCAGTTCTAGGTTTTGTGTGACCCACCCCAGGGCAAGACCTTTTCTCCTAGTGTCAACGCTGCTGCCTGCCACCTACTGTTTGAGGGGACATTCAGATGGTGTACCAACAGAACCATGACCCTCTGGGCCCTGAGCATTTGCCTCTCTTGGCATCCTACCACCGTCTGCCCTAGGTGCCATCCTCCTATTGTCAAAAAAAAACAGTAGCAGAGGTTACTTAAGTGAAGGTTGAGAGATGAGCACAATTAAAATATCAGAGTCGGTACCAGGAGTGTGTGATAGAGGTGAATTTATGGCAGCTTTCTAGAATTAATTAAACATTTGCCATGTCCTGAAACTGTAAGTCTCGGGAGGATTGGTAGTGGGACCCATCTCCAACAGAGCACACTGAGTTTCATCATCCCTCCCACCCCCCATTACCTCCCACCCCCTATCTCCCACCCTCCACCCCCATCCTACCCCCCATTACCTGGGTTCCACGGCTGGCTCTACAGGTGAAAACGGGTCAGGGCAGTTCTGTTTGACTGATAGTGTTAAGTCCTGTGGTGAAGACTGTACAAATCTGCCCCACCCTCCTCAGTAGTTCTGCTTAGAAATTCCTGACATGGTGGGACGGGGGTTCATTTAGTTGGAGAAGAGCCGAAAACAGAGCTCAAGTGAGCCAGCCTGCTTCTGTAATTCAACCTGAGGCAGCCCTCAGAACTGGGCCAGTGGTACATGTAGTCTTGAATTGGAAAGCCTCCTCTGCTTAGCATAAGGAGACCAGAGGCAATCCCGGTGTGGATTTCTAAGGAATACAGCATGGATCAGCAAATGCTACATCACTATTCAAACCGGCACCCATGGCTGGTCTGAGGGTATTGGCTAGACCTAACTTTGAACCACAATGACGGATCCCAGATCTGTCCCTTGTAGTTTAGGGACCACATTTCTTCATCTTCACAATTCCCTGGTCTCAGAGACCCAGCTCTCGTCTGGCTATGCTTCTTGGCCTAGAAACTAGGTGTAATACAAACCCTGGAGGCCAATTGTAAACAAGAGTTATTTAAGTAGCCTCTCCGAGTGGTGTCATGCTACCCAAGCAGTATTGTCTTTTCACATGCTGGTGTGAAGGTCCAAGCAGCCCCATGAGTAAATAATAGGCCGGCTGATGACAGCAGTTAACCTCTGTTGAACTCCTAGTGTGTGGCAATTCACTGCAGTGGGTGTTTGGTATCCCCGTTTTGCATATGAGGGGATTGAATCTTAACAATATTAATTTTTCCAAGTCACTCAGCTGGTAGGTAGCAAGGCTAAGATTTGAACGAAACCAGTTTAACTCTTTTAAAAAATGCATGTTGTTCATGCCCTGTAATGGTAGCGGAAACACCAAAAGCTTGAGCAACTCTGCAGTTCTGAGTTATGGGAAAATCCTTAGACTTAAGAGGTTGTGACACCTGATGCTAGCTCAGGATGGCTAGTATCCTAAATGATAGTGAACAGCATGGAGGCCTCCCTCCTATCCCAGCGTCTGGCAGGTGCCAACTGCAGGCCCATTATATTCGTAAAGAAACCTTTACAGCCTCTAACGATAATGTTTGCTCCTGAGCAGGTTGGGAATGTTTCGTTTAATTCACCCCGCCCCCACCCCCCTAATCTGAGAATACTCAAGTGATTGGGACAAATGGTGTTCCAGAAAGAATGTGTTCAATGCAAGTTCTGTTTTGCTTGCAGAGAATGGCAAGTCGGTCCATTGGAAGCTGGGCGCGGATAAGAAGGTGTGGGTTTGGGTGATGGGGGAACACCATCTGGACAAACCCTATGACTTGCTGTGTGACGAGATCCTTGCCGAGAGGGCGCAGCTGAGAGCGGTGCAGGACTCAGAGCTCAGGTAGGAGGCCTGCTCCCCAGCCAGAGAGACTGGGAGACTCAGTTATGATTTTCATTGCTGTGCTGGAATATCTAACGAAAGCAACCCAAGGAAGGGGGAAGGGTTCTTTGCCTCGAAGTTAAAAGTGAGCGTAGCCCATCATGGGTGAGATGGCATGGCGGCAGGAGGGTGAGGCATCTGCTCACACTGCACCTACCCTCGGAGAGCAATGCGTACAGATATTGGGGCCTGCTCGCAATGACTCGCATCCTAGTGAGACTCCACTTCTTAAAGGTCCTATAGCCTTCCTAAATGGTACCTTCAGCAAGAGACCAAGCATTGAGACATGTGAGCTTCTGTGGGTGGGTATTTCACAATCAGCCACAAGACACTGCTCCACAGCTTCTGGTAGGAGAGCTCAGTGAAATTTGAAGGTCGGAAGAATCATTTTAGATCTTTCTAGAAAGTTCTCTTAAGGTTTCAGTGACTCCTTTCATTCTTGCAATGCTGCCAAACAGTTGCTTCATGACAGACACCTCGGTGCTGATTTGTGTGAGCATGCTCACTCCTGATCCTCCACCACTGCTTTCTTTTTGTTTGTTTGTTTGCTTGCTTGCTTTTGTTTTGTTTTTAAGACAGGGTTTCTCTGTGTAGTCTTGACTGTCCTGGATTCACTATGTAGACCAGGCTGGCTTCGAACTCACAGCAGTCCGCCTGCCTCTGCCTCCTGAGTGCTGGGATTAAAGATGTGCACCACCACAACACCTGGCTCCACCACTGCTTTCTTAGCATCTTCCTGGAGCAGCCCGGCAGGATGCAGCAGCGTGTCAGGTGTGTGTGTGTGTGTGTGTGTGTGTGTGTGTGTGTGTGTGTGTGTGTGTGTGAGAACTGAGCCAGCTGACCAAGTCTTAGGACCTCAGAGAAGAGGATGACATAGGTGTGGGCAGCTGACGAGGCAGGCTCTGCAAGTGTTTGCTCTATGCCAGGCACCAAGAATGCAAAGAGCATTAGTTCAAGCCTCGGAAGGAAACACTGCAAGATGCAGAAGCAGCTGCCAGTGACGCAGGCTGTGTGGGAGACTCACTTAAGGTGTAAACAGAATCTCCCCTGTTGCAGATGGAAGTACAGCATTCGGCTGCATAGAAGACTTGAGGTCTGAACTGGGCCTTGAAGGATGGAGAGTTGGGGATAGAAGGTTACAGGAGATGCTTCAAGTAGAGGGTCTAATCAGGATCCCTCAACTTGATTTTGAACAGCTCTGTTGGGGGGTGGGGGCAGATAGCGACCCCTTCCAAGGGCTTGGGATTTACCAGGTGAACCCTCGGAGATGGGAGGCCATGTTCTAAGGTGCTTTGGAGGCTAGACATAGGAGTCTGAACCTCTTCTGGGTTGGTGAGATTTTCATGGGAAATTGTCATTGTTAACTGGACACATAGGTGACCTGGAACACTGAGGCAGGTGTTGATAAACTATTCTGAGGAACCTCCTCAAATTCTGGGCAGCCCTGCTCTAAGCTAGTGAGCTAAAACTGGGACAGGTGTGTGAACCTAACTTTAGTGCCCAAAGGCTGATAGCTTCTCACTCCAATACCTAAGATGTTAAAGCTATAAATGAGCATAGAGAGATGCAGGGAGTAGTCTTTGAATGGTCATAGAAAGACATCATGTACTGGCAGCCTTGCTGAGTCGGGAGCTGGGTAGGTCTGGGTTCAAATCCTGACAATGCCATTATGTGGTTTTGGGTAAATTACAGTATTTCCTTGAGCCTTTGATTATAAAGCAAGGATAACAATGCTTTTCTTAATGGGTTGTTATAAGGATTTAGTTAATGTTTTTAGAGCTCTGGTCAAAGATCTACCAGAGCATAAGCATTATAAGCCAGCTGCTGCTGGTTTTCACATGGTTTGATTGTAGACTTCTGCTTCGGAAAGTCTGTCCCTGTCGAGGAATGTGTTTGATCCTTTCCCCTTTGTTTCTCTGCAGGAAAGCTCAGTCAGTAGAATTCACCAATAGCTTGAAAATGAAGTCACAGCACTGCAACCTGCAAGCACTAAAGAAGCTGGAGCCTCAGAATGTGACAAGGAATGCAATGCCAGAGGAGGCCTCAGGCCAGGGACCCAGAGCAGTACCACCCAAGAATGAAGACAGAGCCCAAGTAAGTCTGACATACTCACCAATGTGCAGAATCTCATAGGTATGGAGGGGAAGCGAAGTACCTGCCAGCAAAAATGGAGCCCAAGTATCTCTAACCTTTAAGGTCCTACCATTCACCTTATATTGGGGGCCATTTTTTTTTTACCTTGAGTACATTTTTACATGAGTAAGGTTAAGTGTCGCCTTTCCCTCATGGGCTAGTACTAAAAGGAAACTCTAGTGAAGTTTGACATTTTAATATGTTTTTAGGTTCTCTTCCCATTTTTATAGTATAAGACTATAAACATTTTTTTCAGTATAAGTCATGTAGTAAATAAGGTAGGTTTTGTGGCCCAAATGATCTTTGTCATAACTGCACACAAATGCACAAATATGGCTGTGGTCCAGTAAAACTTTATTCACAGGCAGATGGAGGGCAGGATTCAGCCTATTCCTGATTATATTCTGTTGAGTTTTCCTTTTTTTTTTTTTTAAATGCATGGGCTCTAAATATGTATATCCTTTTGCTTTATGGACTTGGCACCTGATGTAGGAATAGCTGTTTTCTCCACAAAACAGAATTTTATGCTAGGAACTGGTGTGAATTCTTTTATGGCCCAGGTGCTTTAGAAAGCTCAAATATAATTTGCTTCTTGGAATATAGTTTGTAAGAACAATAAACCGCATTACGAAGTACCAAATTCTGCCAGAAATTTAATTACCCTGAATTAACAGAGGGATTGCTGCTGTTTGATTTACATTCCAATCTACACGGTTGTATGTGATTGAGGCGGCTGCCTTAAGCTCTCTTTGAGGTTTGCCCACGAGGATATGATTATCTCCGTCCTGGCTACATTCCGAGTCTGATAATATTCTAATAATTAACAGGACTCAAGGGTTACTATATGTCAAAGGCAGATCGGACTGCAGAATGCCTCTTTAATACTCACAATACTATGAATTAGCTCTTGCTTATCTTTGCCCATTTTGCTTAATTTTTTTTTAATGTACCATGTGCATATGTTAGTACAGGTATGTGTGCACATGTGTGGAGACCAGAAGACAGTCTTCGGTGTCATTGTGAAGAAAGCTACCTACCTCATTTAAGATAGGGTCGCCCGCTGGCCTGAAGCTTACCAGTCAGACTAGACTGGTGGCTCAGATATTTAATCATCTCTACCTGTGGAGTGCTGGGATTGCAATGTAACACCCAACATTTCTACATGGCTTCTGGGAATTGAACTTACATCCTCACACTTGTAAAGCAAGCATTTTAGTTACCAAGCCTCTCCATAACCTTTGTCTCTGTTGTCTTACAAGTGAACCTGAGGGTAGGCTTGCTTAAGCTACCTGCCGAAGGTCTTCTTCACACCCAGGGCTTCAAGATCCCTAAGCCACTCCTTAATTGCCTAGTATTTAATTCTAGAAATTTCTTTATTTGTGTTTATTTTATGTGTATGAACGTTTGTATGTGCGTATCCATTGCCTGAGGAGGTATGAAGAGGCCATGCTCTGGAAACTGGAGCTATAGACAGTTGTGAGCTGCACTGCAGGTGCTAGGAGCCAAACCCAGGTCCTCTGGAAGAGCAGGCAATACACTTAACTCCTGAGCTGTCTGTCTCTCCAGCCCCGTAACTGTTGGTTCTTACTAGCAACTGTGTCCTTACTGTGAAGACTATGAAAACACTCTACAAATATAAGACTTGTAGTCTTTAGTCCAAAGTTATAAATGTTGGTTTGGATGCTAGTATCAGCCTTGAGGACTCCCCAAAATCTTCTCAGATAAGCTCCCAAACTTTCTCATGTTTAGTGTGTAGACCACATACTTTAAACTCTCTCCGAGCTACTCTGTTTATAAAAGGTCCCTAAAATGAAGAACAGTAGCAACAGTAAACAACTCAAGGAACATGGGGTGTGCACGCCCATCTTTGGGTTTGAGTTGCATTATCAGAGTAATTTTCTTTTCAAAGTAGGATAAAAGACTAAAACAGAAACCAAATATCTACCGCAATTAATTTTGTTCAAATATCTCATAACCATAATATGCCCCACTCCTTCGATATCTGCTAAAGTTTCAACTGGAAGAGATGAGGTGGGGGGAGAAAGAAACATTTAGGTTCAAGAAATATGGATGCTTCCAAAAGTTTTATACACACACACACATATCTATCTATATAGCTATGTAATCTGCATTTTGTCTTTTCCCATGTTGGGGTTGGGGAGTCCTGCCAAGTTTGCTGTGATCTTCGCTGATACTCCCGCTAGCAGTGGATGCCCAGGGAGGCTGGGATCTTGAATGGCAGACCACTGTCTCAAATGTGCAGAATCTACTTACTGGCACATTTATATTTTGCTTATAACGCTCCCCACGCTGCTACAGCGTAAGCTATGGCACCCATCATGCTTTGAGGTGGCGGCAAAGAGAGACTAATCTAACCTAGTCAAATTTTGTGATGAGTCAAGAAGATAACAATCACAGATGTTTCTAACACCTGCCAGATGTTCCTCTGATTCCCTCTCCTCCTCTTTCCCAGTAATAGTTTTTAACTTACAGAAAGCAAGGAAGGTATCCCGGGCCTTATTTAATTACTAATTTCTGTGAAAACTATAGCACCAAGACACCAGCTGTTGCCATCAGGAACTTTACCCATGAGGAGGTGGGGAGAGACTTTACCTAATGTTTAATGTCGAGAGATAATAGGTGCTCTGAGGGAAACGATGGGTTTCCATGCATCCCTAGTTCATTAGGGCCCGGCTCGGGGCCTCCTGAGCGGCCTTGGTGAGGACTTGAGTGTGAGATGGTGAACAGAGAACTCTTGTGGGCAGCATGGGGAAAAGCTTTGGGGAAATCAGGCAGAAGGGGAAGTTATAGATGTCTTGTTACGCTGGGAGTGGACAAAGACACATAGAGAGGTGGGGGACGGTCAGTATTGGACTCTATTTTTCAGAAATAATTGGAAGTCGTCACCGAGTTTCGAAGCTGGTCAGTCTTGCATTACCATCGGTGTGGGGACAGGTAGCATAGCCAGGCCTCTTAACTTCCTGTGCAGGGAGTGGGAAGCCATCAGCATCATCAGGGCTCCAGGACACATGAGGGGTTTCCCATGCTGCCTGTGTGGCAGATGGGGTAGACGCTGGTCTCCTACATAAGCACGTGCAGCTTGTCTTACAGCTTTTTTCTCATGCTGACATTCCATTTCCCATCCATTCCATAACTCCTTCTGAAATACAAATGAGGCAACCCTGAGGATTCCCTCTTAGACGAGGAAGAGCTTGATGGTCAAAGGGATGGCAAGACATGCCTCCAGTCACAATAGGAAAGGCCTTGTTTTGTGTATCTGCCTCAGTCCCCACTACCATAATAACTCTGGCATGTTTAAAAAGTTCTGGCTCGAGTGAGGAGAGTCATCTGATTTGTTTCTAAAGGGAAATCAGTTTTCTAGCAAAGGATTTCAAGTTTTAGCTGGATCTAACTGTGGTACCTTAAGATACTCTCTTTACATTTCTGTGGTCTTACCAGGCCTAAAATCTATTAGGAAGAAAAAATGTTTCCAAGTATGTGTGTGTGTGTGTGTGTGTGAACATGTGTGTCTGTATTGTCTGTTCATGATCTATGCATGTGTCTGTGAGGTTGTGTGTATGTGTGTGTTGTCTGTTCATGATCTATGTGTGTATTTGTGTGTGTTGTCTGTTCATGATCTATGCGTGTGTGTGTGTGTGTGTGTGTGCAGATGTTATGTGCCCATGATCAAACACTGAGGACAGAGCTGGATGTCAGATAACCCACTCAATCATTCTCTCTCCTGTAAGACTTACTCACAAAGGTGTTGTTTGTCCATGAGCAAGCTCTAACCATTTGCTTCTCACTGCCTGTGTGCTTGCATGGCTTATTAGAGCTGCCTGAACGTCCCACACAAGGGTACGAAGCTAAGGGCATGTGGTAGAGTTTGTTCCTGGGACTGTCTGGGGAAAAAATCTCATCAACTTTTAGGTCCTCAGGTTTTTCATCTATAAAAGGGGGGAAGTAAGCAAATAGGTGTGTCATGAAAACAGAAAGAGAAAGGAGACACCAAGAGGCAAGAGAGGGGACAGGAGAGAGTAGTAAAGTGGAGAATAAGTAAAAGTTGCAATGATATATGAAAATGTCACAGTGAACCCCATTTCTCTGTAGGCTCACTGAAAGATTTAATTCAAATACCTGCCCTGTTTATATCATGGCTTTAGGGTACAAATCATACGAGGTAATGTATTTAGAAATGCTTTGAAAACTGCAGCTCCCAGTGACGAAGAGGGAATATTTTCCGTGGAAACACTGGCAGCCTGGCCAGACCCCACGCTCCCCTCCCTCACACTGTTGAACTGGTTTGCTTGACTCACTCCATCCCTGAGTAGTCTTCCATGGCTCAGCACATGTAATGGTGGGCGTTAGGGAGTCTGCAAGGGAGGGGCATCTTCCTCCTTCTGGAATTTTAATTATATGGCCAAGGGAAGCAGCTAGAAGCCAAGGATGAGGCAGGAGATAATCAAGTTTCAGAAGTGGATTGGTCCACTGGTTTGGGTATGGCTAGGACAATATGTTCCTATGGTTATCCCTCAATGCAGATCAAATTGGCAAATCTCTGGATGGTATTAGAATGTTCGATTTTAAAAATTGCTGTTTGAGTTGCTGTCTTCTGTTTTAAGTAAAAGAAATATATTTGGCTTGGGATTAGAACAGAATTTTGAGTAATTTCTGAAATGGCCCTGAAAATACCCGTGCCTTATTGTATTATGTCCATATGTGAAGCAGTGTGCTCAGTATTAATGACCAAAAAAATAAAAATATGCTCTAACACTGAAAAACATTGAAGATGCTCTAGCCTGAAGACACAAATGCTCAGCCTAGATAGGCTTATTTATGCACAAAATAAATAAACAATCCACATCCACCCTGAATTCTGAACCACATAGAATTTTACTTTCATATTTAATCATTGGTAAACTAATGTGTACCAAAGAATTATTTTAAAATAAATTTCTTCATGATTTATTATCTGCAAATGTTTGGTTTGCATTCCCACTTGCTCACAGAGCAGCTTCTTAGGTATAAAGGGGTCACAAGTGGAGAAGCTCTTGTACTAAACAGTGGCTAATGCCCCTCAGAAAATAGCATATAATCAAATATTATAAATATTAAAAATAGCTCCATGTTAGTCCATACCATGTTTTCCCTTGCATGGGAGCTGTACACCTTCAGAGCCATTTAGGTTTCAGAACTGTCAGAAAAAGGTTGTTTTTTTTTTGAGTTATGGTAACATAATTAAGAGCCAATACGATAAAGTACAGTTAGAAGCAGTGATCTTTCTGATTCTGTGCTAGCACGGCACTGCTTTCTTCCTATGAAATGAAAAAATATTTAAACAGTGTTGTAACTACAGAGCTCATCTGCATACCTAACACTGGCATCTAGGGCAGGTACCATCACTAAGTGATTGTGGCCTGAGGGATATTTTCTCAGATCGCTTCTGGCTGGTGTGTAGGGTATCTCAGTGCAGTTTCAATGGCTAAAGCCACTGACGCTGGGGGTTCAGTGCTCCCACACCCAAGCAAGAGGTAGAAGTGGGATACACAGGCTCAAGGCTAACTCAGCAACGTTCTTATGAACAGAGGGTGCATTACTCTTCAGGTGAGAGGCAGACCTGTTCAGATCTCCTTTTTACCACACCCCCTTGTTGTTGTTAATTTACCATTATGGCCTAATAATCTTTATTATTAGGCCTATATCTATTATTACGGCAGTATTTTGTAACCCACTAGCAATCAATCAAGACACAGACACTTGTTATATTTTAAAATAGCCTTAGTTAACCTGGGGCAGGGCAGATAGATATCAATCCTCTAAACTACTTCCCATAGTGAGGCAGGTATGGGATCCCTGCCTCAATCCCATGCCATCTGTTTCTAATAATTTCTATCACGCTACCTCCCATCCATAATCCCAAATACTTGCTAATGTTCTTCATCTGGGCCAAATCCTCCATCCATGCCACCCATGTGCTTCTCCTCCACCTAACCCATGGTGGAGCAGCCTTCTTCTCCCATTTTTCCTTGGGTCTCTCCTTCTCCCAAAATTCCCTCTGTCTCCCAAAGCCCAGGAACCTAAGCAGTGCCTATCTCATTTGCCCTGCCTAGGTGTGATGGTTTTTATTAATTAGTGTCCAAAATACACCAGACCAATCCCCAACACTCCTTTATCTGGGACTCAAAACACTTGTCTCTTGGTCACCCAAGAAATAGCTGTTCTTCTCACATCTAAAGTACTTCGAGAGACACAACTTTCTACCCGTAGAGTAGTTTCTGCAGGTTTTTTACCAGAACATTTAACAGGCAGGCCAGCACATTTGATTTTGACGTATGCTACACCACAATAGCATGGGCTATGTCTTCATTAGCAAATGACTTCATCCATGGGCATCCTTTGCAGAACAGGGGGAGAGCTGATCTCCAGTCCTAAGAGCGAAGCATTTCTTACTCCCCTCTCTAACCAGTAGAAGCAATCTGGAGGTTCTGGAGTTGAGTAATTTGAACCCTGCTATAAGGATAAGAACATATGAGTCTCAGCCTTGGGGCATCTTTCTGTAAAAACAATAGAATGTTCACAAAATATTACTTTGATTAATGTATCTGTTTTGGTTTAAATTTTTTATTTTATCAAGAAGTGTCCAAAACTGACTGCCCAATAAGGTGTTCTTAGCACATCAGAAAGTGGTCTATTCTAGAAGCAGAGATTTCGGTGCTTATAGGCAAATCCAAGACTTAGGGAAATACCATGCAAAGAATCGATTTCCCTTTGTAACATAGAGATTAAATGGAGTGACAGCAGTCCTTTACAAAGAGAGCTGAGAACTTTGGTGACTATAAAGCTTGCCCCATGACAGCTGATGGAAAATGTAAGGATTGATCACTTAAGCCCTTCAGGTGTGAGACCTTCTCAGAAGCACAGCCTTGTCCTTCTCACTGCTCTGGTGATAAGTTGGAGGCAAGGCATTCTCACTGGTTTGTTCATGCTGAAAAGGAACCTCGGCTGATAAAACTTCTTCTTAGGGGAAGACATATGTAAGCAATGTCTACCTGTTGATGCTAGTTTTTAAACTCTATTTTATTTGGATATCTACTGCCTCTACCTCCCTTCCCCACCCCAATCTCTTCTGGCACCCTAATACTAGATATGAAAGAAGGGTTAGTAGAGAGAGAGCGTGTAGATCTGTAGACCTCTTTACTTCTCCTGGCTGTTTAGGGTCAATTGAGGTAACCCCTCCCTTGAGCTCTCATAGGCTGCAGGAGGCAGGCAGTTACCAGCTGGCAAAGACCATGCCCGGCCAGCTGTGGACAAACTAAAGCCCAAACTAAAACCCCACACTTGGGATTAAAACAAAAACACGCTTACATAACATAACTAAGATTTTTAAAGAAACCAAAATGTCTTTTATATCTACTTCGTCTTCTGAGATCCCAATGACAAACAGGCATGATTCCAGCCACGTTTATCCTGGGGAGCCAATGCGTTTTTTGAGCTTCCTTACAGAGCATGGGTGAAGGGTTACTTACAAGAGTATGGGTGCTCCTCCCCAACAGGCCACACCTGAAAATTCTTTATCCAGGAAGGATGAGGGCTTTTCTATAGCTGCATAAATGGAGGCCACCTCCCACCCCCTCTAGTCTTCCTTAGGCCACAGGCACCAAAGGCAGAGTTATATACAAAAGGTGGTAGAAAGCAGATGAATATTTCAGGGAGGGTCTTTTTTTTTTTTTTTTAGGGAGGGTCTTTTTTTCAGGGAGGGTCTTTTTTTTTCAGGGAGGGTCTTTTTTTTCAGGGAGGGTCTTTTTTTGACCCTTCACACTGTAGTAAGGTGTGTGTCTTTCCTCCCGTTCCCAAGCTCCCGAAATAATGACTCATGAGACTCAATATATATTTACAAATACCTAGGCCATACAGCTAGGCTCTTCTCTACCTCATAACTTAAAATAACCCATTTATACTAATCTACATTCCACCACATGGCTGGTTACGTCTGTTCAGGTACCATGCATCTGTCCTCACATCTTCCCAAGTGATTCCTTCAAGCCTGGCTCTATCCTAGAATCCTTTCTGCCTGCTGCCTGTCCCAACTTCTATTCTACCCTTTTCTATAGGTCACAGAGTTTTTGAAAACAGCCAATATATCCATATAATACTCTGAGAGGTTTTAAACAGCCATCTTATCTGGCTGGAATGATAATTTTGCAAGCAGGTACAAGAGGGCATTTACTTGGCTATGAAGATAGTCACTCAAACAGGCTGTTAGAGCTGAGTATGTGACTTTTATTCTGAAAAGCTGTTGCTTTCACAAAACACCATCTTTTCCTTCTTTTAGGCCAGGGTGATTCAGTTAAGGAATCTCACAGGTGATGCTTTTCCTATTCTGCATGACTGTGTGGTTCTTAGTGCCTGCCACTGAACAGGAGGTGACAGTCAATGGCAGGACTTTGCTGTCACCCAGCTGGGTGCTTAGAGACAGGTTGGGAACCAGATGCCATTTCTAGGCAAAGGCAAGTATGATGAGGCATACACCTCCAACCCCAGGGAGCTGGGAGGGAACTAGATGGACCGTGCAGCTGCACAGAGCTCCCGAGGACATGCATATGGACAGCTGTCTGGGTAGTCTCAGGGCTTTTTCACATTTTCTGCAAGAGAATCTGGGAGAGACAGAACAGGAGAATTATTCCACGATTTCTGTAGCGCAAGGCAGGAGATTAAAATCTGGGGTTATCTGTATAAGATGGATAGAAAATTAGTGACTCCCCCCTCAACTTCCATCATGGAAGGAGTAAGGGCTCATGAGGTCCCACTCCTCCCTGGGGGACTCTTGACTGTCAATGGTGGCTGGAGGAATGGAGTCAGTTTCCTCCTTGGTATATCCATTGGTTGCTTCAGCTCTAGTTAACCTCTCACCCACATTCATTCAAACAACTAAATAAACTCAGTGAGACAGTCTCCCCCACCTCTCCCTCCCTCCTTCTCTCTCTCTCTCTCTCTCTCTCTCTCTCTCTCTCTCTCTCTCTCTCTCTCTCTCTCTCACACACACACACACACACACACACACACACACACACACACACACCTGGGTTCAAAGAAGTACAACAACAACAACAACAACAAAAAAAAAAGAAAGAAAGAAAAAGAAGAGAAGACACCTTTTATACGGCAGATTACAGAGCCAACAGGAGTCTTCTGTGCCTTATTTTCTTTAACTAAAAATATTTGGAGTTGAGAACTCTTGGCTTTCAACCATATATGTCCCCTGCAAGACACAGTATGCACTTTGCATACACACAACATTAATTTTGCCCATCAGTACACAGCACTTATGGAACCACTTGTAATGACATAACGAAAACCTTCTGCCTAGCTTTCCCTTCTTCTGTACTTCCCTCCCAAACCAAAGTTAAGCCTGCTGTTTACTCTGAGACCATCAATTAACCAATCTGGATTTTAACTGTTTGCTTTTTATAAAAGAGTGTTTCTGAAGTGAAAGGCTGAGGCTGGGGAGAGAGCTTACCTGGTAAGTGCATGCCTTGCTAGCATGAGAACATGAATTTGCTCTCTAGAAGCTAGTTCTTTATTATTATTAAAATCTGGGCAAGATAGGTGCTCATTTGCAATCCTAGCTCTGGGGTGGAAGAGATGTATGGATCCCTACGGCTCGCAGGCTACCCCATTCTAGCCTACTTGCTGAGTTTGGGGTCAGTCAGAGACCCTGTCTTAAAAAAACGAGACAGAAAGAACTGAGGAACAACAGTGACATTGTCCTCTGGCTTCTACATGCATGTGTGCAGGTGCAAGTGATTGAACTCACACACATGAACACACACACACACACAGAAAGAGAGAGAGAGAGAGAGAGAGAGAGAGAGAGAGAGAGAGAGAGAGAGAGAGAGAGCCTAGAATAGACTACTTCTCTGAGGAAGCAGAAAAAAAGTATGTGCTGAACTGTTTTCTTCTGCGTGGATGCCTCCACTTGACACAGCTAGAGTCAGCAGAGAGGAAGTGGCCTCAGTTGAGGAAATGCTTCATGAGATCCAGCTCTAAGGCATTTTCCCAGTTAGAGATCAATGGGGGGAGGGGCAGCCCTTTGTGGGAGGTGCCATCCCTGGGCTGGAGGTCCTGGGTTCTATAAGAAAGCAGGCTGAGCCAGCCAAGAAGCAAGCCAGTAAAACAGCAGTCCTCCATGGCTTCTGCATCAGCTCCTGCCTCCAGGATCCTGCCCTGTGTGACTTCCTGTCCTGACTTCTTTTGATGATGAACAGCAAAGTGCAAGTGTAAGCAGAATAAACCCTTCCCCGCCCCCACAACTTGCTTTTTGGTTATGCTGTCTCATCGCAGCAATAGAAAGAAACCCTAAGACCAAAGTTTTAGGTTTCTATATTTGAGGGCCTTCTGAGAAGTGTGGAAAAGGTGGTGAGCAAATACAAGTGTGCACTGTCGCTACGAGAGTGGCAGGCTTGAGCTTGCACGCACCCTAGTATAGACATCTGAGTCTGATTCTCCGAAACACCACGATGTTGACCAGCTTCCCACTGCACTTGGCCTTACCAGGAGCCATATCTCGTGTGTCTCGGAAGCCCGGGAGTTGAGAATACAGTTAAGAGTGAAGAGCTCCGTCTAAACAGCACAAGTCAATCCACTTCTGAAGCTCAAGCTAGAATTTGGAGGACAGAGCTGTTGTGAATTGAGAAGCGAGATGATCCTAACCCCGCCCCCCAAACAAGTAACTGTTTCTTCTGGTGTATAGTCCTTTGCGGGATATATGAACGATATGTTTCCATATTGTTCTTGTAAAAGATAAAATACTGGCTGTGTCATCTAAAGACAGAAAGAACAAGTGTGTTTATCCTTCTAATTCAGGAGCCGACAGCATAGCCATAACCTGCGCCTTATACAGTTGCCCAAATGTTTATAGAATAAGATTTTGTAAAAGACACACTTACAAAATAATAGCACTTTATAAGTCATTTAAGCTGTTTCTCTTTTTAAAAAGACAAAAAATAATAAAAAAAAGCATCTGACATAAAACACTAATACAAAATAAATTAGAAAAGACGAAAGTGTGCCTCTAGCACAATAGAAAAATATAGTATCGAGTCAAGTATTTTATGAGGTTGGTAGCATAGCTTTACACAGCTTTCCTTTGCCACCTCTATTTACGCTGGAGATGGCATTCACACTGATTCCACTCATTAATAGAGTCAGGGTGGGAGTGGCTGGTGTGGGGGAAGGAATGTTGAGTCAGCAGACCAAAGGTCATGTTGTCTGCTTGGAGCCAGAGTTAAGTAACTCTCTGAGGATGGGGTTTCTGATGTCTAAGATGAGGGTTCCAGTAGCTGTGTGTCACTGGACTAATATACAAATCAAATATAGCAGTGTACAGGGAACTGTTTTAAAATGTGTCATGCATCATATGCATAGCAATATTCTACAATTAATTTTAGTTTTATCTACTCTATTGCATCAAGACTTCTTGACTTTAAACATGCTTTAAATATGAGACTATCCTCTCAATCACAGTTTATTATTTTATACTTCTACTTGATATATATTATACTATACATATGAGAGACTTGATACATTTTATTCTTATAAATTTGTCTCTCTTAAAACTGCTTCATAGATGTAAATGAAAGATCAGCCTGTAGAACTTCATATCTGAAGTGCTTTCCTTGACAACCATTCCTAGCCTACTGCATTTTCTCTTGTTTCTACATTGCTTTGTGGGTCTGTGGGAAGGAAGGCCTAACAGCAGTGACTGAAGTTCTCCCAATGTAAAAATTCAATACTCCAATGTATAGAACAAACTAAACCTGAAATTACATTTAAAGGTATATCCTTAAATCAAATGTTAGGGCAGCGCTTCTCCACCTGTGGGTCATGACCCCTTTGCGGGAATTGGATGACCTTTTCACAGGATCACCTAAAACCATCGGGAAACACTGATGCTTACATTAAAATTCACAATAGGTGCAAAAGTACAGTTATGAAGTATGAAATAATTTTATGGTTGGGGCGGTCACCACAACATGAAGAACTGTATTAAAGGCTGCAGCGTGAGGGATGATGAGGACCACTGTGCTGGACCTGCTGTACTTCTGCCTTGGAGCATCCAGTAGTCTTTGTGCGAAGAGTTGACTGGAACAAGTATTAGACAAATGGGGAAGATATCCCTTGGTTTCCACTGTCTGAAGAATGTTTTGGTAAGGTCTCTTTTCAAGGAACACACAGCTATTTTCAGCAATAAAATTTATCATTCCACTTCTCACCTTGTTAGTCGGCTTGCCTTGGGGGAAATCTCCCTCCTGGTATTTCATAAGCAAAAGGCTAAATCCTGGTGTGCTAAAAAGCTAAGCATTATAGGTATCTGGAAAATTCCTTCTATTAAAGTGACGGGGAAAAGGGTGGTCTGATTTCTTCCCTGACCTGGGTAGTGAATGAAAGACATGGTTGATTTTTACGGCACCCCCAAAGTTACTCTATTTTGAATAATTACAGAACTAGATTGCATATCATTTAATGATTGAACTAGCATTTTAGGAACTTCTTATATATTCACCCAATATTTCTGAGACTCTATTATATGTGCATTGCTGTCCTGTTGTCTGTAGAAGACTCAGGTGACGCTGGATTAAGCTGGCATGGTATTTACCCTCATAGAGGTTATTATCCTAAAAACTTCTCTATCGTAGAGTATCAGATTTAAGAGGCATAGGAGAACAGGATGGCTAAAAGCTTAGTCATTTGCTTTAACAAATAAGGTCTCAGTTTTATATTAACTCATTATTCTTATCTTTGTCCCCCGAAATTGAATGCAAAACCCATTTTGTTTATTGGAGTCTTCTGATTTAGTTGAAATGAAGGGTCCTTGGCATTTGTCTAACTGTATAGCCCAGTTTTTAAATAAAGTGAATATTGAATGAATTTTGCAAATCAATTTCACAAGCGAATATAATTAGAATAATCCTTCTCCTATGATGCCTATTCTCTGGGAGGACTGCAGTTTTCAGCCTTAAAATAACCACAGCACCAGGAGCATCAATCTATAACCCAGTTGCTTCTGTAGATGGAACTGCCATGCTTCCAGGCTTAATAGCATTTAAAATAAACTATCATTTGTTCAACTGGACGAGCTCCATGTCCCGATCTAATGAGACATTCATTCTGACTTGGTCTGCAGGATGCTTCCCCATAGCTTCTGTTCTTATTAGCTTTCCATTTCCCCCTTAATTTGGGGGAAATTTTTGTGTAGATCCTAGTGGAGGCAATTTTTTTTTTCTAAACACAGCAAACACATAGCAGATGTGATTGCTTTAACTCTGGCTATCAATTTTTCAATAGCTGCTGACGTTTCTTCAGGGTAACAGGTAGAAGGTAGCTATGGAAGCTGATGTATATGAGAGAGGACCCTCTCCTTGCCTCTGGGGAAAGTAACCGAACAACCTTTAGATACACAAAGGCCGTGGGCTTGAGTCTCTGACCTTATACGTGTTTACAGGAAACCTTGTGTTTTTTTGGTAAAGGGATAATCACTTGATATAAAGGGTAAATGATGTGTTGAAGCGGAAAGTGCTTCAGTAAGCCGAAGTCTTGCTGGTAGAGGGCTCTTTTCCTTTGTTTCTTTTGTGTAGGAATAAGGGAAGAGCATATTGGTCACTTGCAGACAGGGTCAGTGCCATCTCCAAGGGGCCTGGTCTTCTTTGAGTGCTCGAGTGGCAGGCATATGTCTGAGATTGCCTTCCTCTAGCACAGGCATAGCAAGCCATCATGTTTGAGCCTGTTAAGCTGTCTGGTTTTTTTAATATAGACATTTCTTGGATGCATTGTTTTCAGTGTATTTCATCATACATGGTGGATTTCCTGGGCTGGTCTAATATATGTCAATATATCTGAATGAACCTGCTTTATAAATATAAAAGTCTTAGGTCTCTCAGCTTTCTTTAACCATTTGAGATAATGTCAACCCTTAGATCATGTTGAAAAGCAGAATTTTTATAAACATGGTTGTTTGTTAGTATGTACAAAAAAGCTTTAGATGTTCCTGCATGGTTTCAGTATATGAAAGGATTTGAATAGAAGTATTCTGCTCTGGAGTGGTTATTAAAATTCAGTTCTATACCAAAATAAGTCTACTTGAGAGCGGATGTGTGCTTCTTGGTTTTGAAAACTGAACCTAGAATTTCAAAGACAAAGACACTGTGAGCACATCGTTGGGTGGTATTCATGACCCTAGGGGTCTCTTTAGTCCCCGGTATATTTGTTTAGTTGGTACTGTCTGGTACATTCTGTGTTCTTAGCTCTTGGTTGTTTCAAAGATTTTAACAAGCCTGTCATATCTGATAAATTAAAAAACAGTGAGCAGGTTAAAAATGCTAGTAAAAGAAGAAACAGAAAAGGTTTAAGGTAAATTTGAAAAAGTAAATGCTGAAGCTGAGCATTGTGGCACACGTCTTTAATCCCAGCACTTGGGTGGCAGAGGCAGGCTGATCTCTGTGAGTTTGAGGCTAGCCTGGTCTACAGAGTAAGTTCCAGGACAGGCAGTGCTACACAGAGAAACCTTGTCTTGAAAAAACAAAACAAAAATGAGTGCTGAGAACAATGCTGTATTGTGCATGAGATATGGTTCTGAGGGACACTAGGTGAGTCACACAAGAGATTTAAAGTGTTCCATTCTCGCAGATAATATCACTGAGCAAGAGGTGAAATGAGGGGGTGGTGACATTTGATGCAATGCACACCACTTTTGAGTAAGTGGGTCACTATAGGGTGCCTGGTAGCTTAATGCTACTTCAGGGAACATTTAAGGGTTTCTGAATTCAACAGCTGGGAGCAGTGATGGTGTCTCTGACAAAATGTTGTCCAAAAGTCTCTTGTTTCATGAATGTACCAGTCACCTTAAGGGCCAAGCCACTATGACTGAGGCTTTGGAGTCTAAGAGTAGGTCAAGTTCTGGTTCTAAGAGTTCAGCTAAGCACATTTGGAGCATCATCTATAACCCTTGAGGAGGGGTCAAGGTGGGATGTCATCTGCCTCTTGGCTTTCAATACACAGGAAATTGACCCTGTTTGCAGTGTAATTCTCCATGGATCTTAGATCCATGAGGAAAAGGAGCTGGAGCCCGTTTTCAAAGCCCACGTCTACTAAGGAGAGAAAAGAATTCAAAGATGTTCACAGTCATCTGGGACAATCGAAGGACCAGTGCTAACTTGTTTGTGATGCGGGAACTGATCTCTGGGCTCTGTTCTTGATGCTGACTGTTCCTTAATAATATTACACTGAGAAAGAATATGGTAAGTGGGGATTAGAAACTCTGTAGGATTCATTAGTTTTCTAAGTCATAAGCATACGTGCTTCTGATTCTTTTAGCCTGAATCTGGTTTTACTATGGCTGCGGTGTCAGCAGTGCAGAAAGCACAGACATTAACATACGCCAATGTGTGTGTGTTCCCACACAGCTCCAAGACTCAATTTCTTCATCTGAAAATGGATTCTGTCATCAAAGTTATTACTCAGAGTTAAAGAAACACTAAACCATTAATATAACACCTGACCATGATAGACCTTCGCAAACACTGGTAAAGTTAGCATAAATTGAACTACACATCACAGGCAAAACAAAATCTCAGTAGAAAGCTAGAAATGTGCTACACATGTATAATGGACCATTTGATTAAGCACAGTAATAAAAACTTTGGAAAAAATAGATCCAAGATGCAACACACACACACACACACACACACACACACACACACACACACACACACACACACACACACACAATTAAGGTTACTTTTCTCTTTTAACATTCCAGTTCCAGGATGCTTGTTTGTCCTCGATGGAGCTGGTCTCCACAGGGTCACTCTTTAAACTAAGGAGCCCCGTTGATGTCTAGAGAACATCATGTCTCCCACCTCCACCCCACCCCCCAGGCATCATGAGAACAAGACACACCAAACTAGCTCTTGGATTTTTGTCATTGAGTCATCTCTATGCTCCGCTGAACGCAAACACTGGGCTTTCGCATGCTGCCAGGCAGCTTGGCTCAGGACCTTGAGTGCCAGTAGACTTGGTAGTTCCAGGTCTGTGGAAAATATTGATAGATCAACTTCTGATGAAATCACTTTACAGTTCTAAATGCTTTAAAGATGTGTTTTGTTTAGCTTTTAGTCACAATACAGTCTCTTGGGGATATATTCAACAACTTGCTCAATCTATCAATCATTTTCAGGCATATGGGCTCCTCCAGGTACAAACGATTTGCATGCCATCTTTAGGGGGCCTGGGTGCATAGCCATTTCCACTAATGTTTCACAAATACTTAATTGGGCTCATGCAGATATGAGATTAGGCAGCAGAATGTGTAATCTGTCCTGAAAGCCACAAACACAGCTATCCATCTCTCCCCATTTATCTTGAGCTGAGAACATCTTGGATGCCACACAATGACCAGATGCCAAGATGTATCTGCCAGGACAGAAGTGGCATCCCCAGTGGCTGTGAACATCCAGGGAAGACTGATCTCAGAGCGTGACAAATGTGTGTACCGAGCTTGGCACCAGCCATGAGTCCTGCTCAAGTGGTTCCTGTGCTTGCTGTGTCTGTGAGCCTCACTGCAGGGAGAGGGCAGCAGCTTCTGCTGCCAGGGTCCACTGAGATGATTGTGTCTTTGGGCCTGAGATTGCTCTCCCAGCCATCCAGACGTGACCTTGTCCCTACAGAATAAGCCCTACTTTTGCCGCTGTATTGGATTGCTGTCAGATCACAGGCTGCTCACTGCAAGTTAGGGATAGAAAGTGGTAATATTTGACCCACACTAAGTCTGAAAACCCATGGTAAAGCACAAACCCACCCAAGATAAGAAGTTCTTTAATGGATCCAGGCCGAAGAATGGGCTTTCTATGAGGCTGCGCAGAAGTTTATATGAATCACATGGTCTATTCCCTGACTCTTCTTTAGTGACACTCATTAACGTGGACAGCTTGCAATTCTGAAACATCAAGAAATCATGCAGAATTCATGGCTTGAAGGGGGGCTCAACAATTAAAAGTCATAGCTTGCTGTGCAGTCATGAGAACTCAAGTTTGAATCCCAGCATCCATGTGACAAGCTGGGAACCACACATACATCCTTGTCACCCTCTCCAAGGTGGCTGAAAGCAGAGTGTTTCTGGCTTCTAGTTTAGCAAAGAAAACACAAGACCAAGGTTCAGGGACGATTCTTTCTCAAAGAAATAGGTAAAGGGTGACAGAGGATTACACCAGATGTCCTTTCTGCTTGTGCTCTCTCTCTCTCTCTCTCTCTCTCTCTCTCTCTCTCTCTCTCTCTCTCTCTCTCTCTCTCTCCTCTCTCTCTCTCTCTCTCCTCTCGCTCATCTCTCTCCTCTCTCTCTCTCTCCTCTCTCTCCTCTCTCTCTCTATCCCCTCCCTACCCCCCCCCCTCTCTGACAATGAAAGGCAGTCTCCACCCTACATCTATTGACTCAAACAAGCATGCATCACAAATATTTGAAAAACACTTCATTTGTACTGGCCACGGTCAGCAAATATTTGGAAAATAATTCTTACCTTGCATTATGAATGAGATGATTCGCTGTAGATAGGAGGATGTATACAGGTTAACTGCAAACATGAAGGTTTCTAATGTGATAGACTTAAGTATCTAGAGATTCCTAATGTTGTCAGGGGGCCCTAGACATTGAAGAATGACTACATGCAGGAAATTGGTGGAAATTTTTCAGTATCACTGTCCCTATTTACATCCTATCAGTTTAAATGATGAAAGTTGAGAAAGCCAGGCCATATCTTTATTTATTTAAGAAATATTTGCTGAATGCCTGCTCTACACCAGGTATAGGTGTGGAAACTGGAGACATTTTATGATAAAAATTAGATAAAGTTTCTTCCCTCAGGAAGATTATGTTCTGGAATGTGGGGGCAGGAAAGATAAATTTATCCATGTGGTCTGGTAAGCATGAGAAGTCTGTTGAATTTAAAGCTGAGGGATGCTGGGAGGTGGGTGGTGGATGGAGAAGACCAGTGTGTGTGTGTGTGTGTGTGTGTGTGTGTGTGTGTGTGTGTGTCGGGGGGAGTGATGCTGGGGCAAAGTCCTGGAGAGTCGAGTCGATGTGGGTGGATGAGAGAGAAATGTGGTCCAGGCAGAGGAACGCCAGGCACAGAGACGCTGAGGAGAAGGCTTGCTTGATGTCACCAGAGTGTGATAACGGGGGAGACTGAATGAGAAGGTCACCCCCCCAGACTTGCGAGAACAAAGGTGATGAAAGAAGCTCCCTGCTCTCAGACATTAGCTCAGAAAGAGTTTTTTACTTCTCTAGCTTCTTTGAATAAACAGAAGGGTCAGGGCCAGATCGTATCTGCTGTTGACCTGTAAGGCTCATTCATTTTTATCTCCTGCCCCACTGTGCCCATATAATTACACTGTAGAGAAGAAAGAATTCGGCTTACTAAATATAGCACTGTCAGACAGCTGATTATCACCTATCAACCAGGTACTCTCTGTTATTTTCTCTCTATTTTTCCTGCAGTGGATTAACTTTTTAAACTTCTTGGTAGACAACCACCACCTGGGCAGGGGGCACTAAGGGAGTTGGCTGGAGTGGTGACCCAGCCATTCAGAGAACCCTGTGCTCTTGAAGAGGACCTAAGTTTATTCCCACCAACCACCAGCATCATGCAGCTCACAGCTTCTCCAGACTCCAAGGAAGTCAACGCCCTCTTCTGTCCAACAAGGGCATCTGCACACATGTGCGTGCACACACATACGCACAAAGAAAAGCAAAATACGTTGTCCAGCATCTTGTTCACCCTGAGTCTCAGAGTGGGTCGAAGTCCTGATTTGATGTCGTAACTATGTTTTGAGGTTGTTTAGAAATAAATTCAGGGTCTTGGGAGATAGCTCAGTTGATAAGCTGCTTGCTTTGCAAGTGTAAGGGCCTAAATTCAGATCCCCAGGGAAGAATGTGGGTGCAGTGGTGTGTGCCTATAATCTCAGAGCTAGGCAGGCAGAGGCAGGCAGCTATCTGGGGCTTAGTGGCCAGTGGGATCGCACCAATCAAGGAGATCTAGGCTCAGTGAAAGAACTTGTCTAAAAAATAGGTAGGGAAATGACTGAGGAAGACACTTGATGCTGCATGTCCTGTCCCTGGCACACAGATGAACCCCCACAGACGAACACACACAAGGAGAGACAAAGACAAGGTGAAAGAGACAGAGCAAATAAATACAAATGCATATGTATGCCATAACTGGTGTTTGGGCTAAGACAGTCCATCCAGGAGGGAGGAAAAGGGAGGCTCACGAGACAGAGAAGTTACAAGCAGCCCCACCCAGTCCCAGGTTAGATAAGCAGTAAATAATAGGTTGGGAGGTTTTTCAGTGGATCTACCTGCATTTGGGTCAACAACTCCAGGGACAGAACTTTCCTGAGCAGTCACCATGCCAGGGTAGGTGGGGGTGGTGCAATGCCTGCCTGTGCCCCTGTAAGCACCTCCAGTAACCTCCCTGTTTCCTCAGTGTAGACTTGGGGGAGACTGTTTCTTTCATAACTAGTTTGTTCTTGTCTTCCCTGGAAAAGTTGTACCAAGTGGGCAGAGTTTCTCTCTTAAGGGCGCTTTGGTGTTTGGTTGGTTGGTTGGTTGGTTGGTTGGTTGGTTTTGGTTTCTTTTCTTTTTCCTGCTGTTCAAGTTGGAAACATCTAGAGCAGCACTTTTATGTACTTCAGGCTCATCAACAACTTCAGTAAAGAATGGCAGCGTGTTGTAGTCATTTCAACTATCAAAGCCTGGTCCTTGAATTTTATAAAACACCATGTGGCAAACAATAAGAGCTTGGCTCTAGGCAGGAAAACAATGTATAACAAACAAACAAATAAATAAAAATAGATGTGTACAAATTTAGTTGAGCGCAGTTTCCGGGTATTACTACCTTAATGCTGATTTCTTGTTTCCTACAGTGATCAAGGTTCCTATCAAGACTTATATTTTAGTTGTGATGAAATACTTTTGTGGTAAGGAAGTCCTTGTGTGCATTTGGTGTGGTGGTGGTAAGGTGTTGAATCCTCTGATCCTCCTCTCTGGTTTAGTGGTACCGTGGGTGGACTGCTTTATATGGAGGACTGGAAAAATTGGAAAGAGGAGGGTGTGGATGCACCTTCATGCGGTGATGACCCAATGGACAGAATTCTCCCCCCACCCCTCCCCACCCCATGAAGGAGCAGGTGGATCTGTGTGTTCTCAAGTAGAAGAGGTCCAGGTACCCATCCTCCTCCATGGGACGGAGGCCTTTGCTTTTGCGTTGCTCTGAGCAAGTGCTCTAGGTCAAAAAGGCAGCCCAGAAACCAGAACTAGGTTTTAATTCTCAAACTATTTTCCATAAGTTCTGTCTAAAAACAGGAGTCCAAACTAAGCTTAAAGATAAAAGGGACAAGATTAGGCACGTTCAGGGTAGTATGGCTATCCCATGAAAGCCTTCACTTACCAGGAGATTGGGATAGATGTGAGGACATCACACTGGGATTCTTGGTAAGAGAAATATAGGAGATGGGGAAATAGAAGGATCCAGAGGATCTTAGAAACCTACAAGAAGAACATTGTATCGGGTGGATCAGGGCCCAGGGGGCTCTGTTCAAACTAATGCACTAACCAAGGACAGCACAAGTGGTAAACATCGAACCCCTACTCTGATTTGGCAAATGGACAGGACATTCTCCCAGTTATGTGGAGAGCAGGGACTAACTCTGACATGAACTCTGGTGCTCCATATTTGACCACCTCCCCTTGGTGGGGAGGCCTGGTGGCACTCAAAGAAAGAATAAGCAGGCTACCAAGATGAGACTTGGTAGCCTATGGCCATATAGTGGGGGAGGAGATCCCCTTGGTCATAGACTTAGGGGAGGGGAATAGGGTAAAAGTGGGAGGGAGGGAGGAACGGGAGGATACAAGTGATGGGATAACAGTTGAGTTGTGATCTGAATAAATTAATTAAATAAAAAAATTTTTAAATGATAAAAAGGACAAGAACAAGAGGCTGAGAACTAAAGAAAAGACGGGAGAGGGACCCCCACTTGGGGACCCCTGGTTTTTAAAGCCCCAGGAATTAAAATTGCAGGAAGCTTACCCAGGATATCTTCCAGGGCCTACCTTTGGAATGGATTCAGGGCAGCTTTGAAGTGGTTTTATGGAAGGAGCCAGGTTGATGACACCTTTAGGCCAAAAGGTCTTTGTAGTCTGCCGCCAGCAGGAGGGAGGTACTTCCTTATTCTGAGCTCAGAAAACTGGCTTTCTGGATGGATGTGCCCCTGGACCTCAGGCCGGCAAAGGCCTGCAGTAGGGTAAGATATATTTGCCCGGGAGAGGACACACTGCCTAGTTCATGAGCATGTAGAGGCCAGAGGCTCGCATTGAGTGTCTTCTAAGATTTTGTATGTTTTTTTAAAGATTTATTTATTATGCATGTATACCTGCTGGCCAGAAGAGGGCCTCAGATCTCATTATAGATGGTTGTGAGCCACCATCTGGTTGCTGGGAATTGAACTCAGGACCTCTGGAGGAGCAGTCAGTGCTCTTAACCTCTGAGCCATCTCTCCAGCCCCAGGCTTTGTATGTTTTTAAGACTTGGTCTCTCACTTAACTAGGAACGTGTTGTTTTCAGCTAGCCTAGCTGGCCAGCAAGCCCCTAGGATCCTCCTGTCACCACTCTGGGCCTACAAGCGCATGCCACCAGGGCCAGCTACTGCATGGATAGCAGGGATTCAAACTTGGGTCCTCAAGCTGGCACTGCAAGCGCCTTTCATATCGAGCTCCTCTTTGTAGCTGGGAAGTCATCATCATCATCATTGTCATCGTCGTCATCTCCATGGTCACCATCCTCACTGTGCTCATCTTCCTTCTCCTTTTTCTCTTGTGGCAAAGGGCATTGAGCTTGGAGCTTTGCACATGCTGGGCAAGCCAGAAACAGAGCTGTCACACAGCTGTTCTGTGCCCCAGGCCTCAGCCTCCCAAGTGCTGGGATTAAAGGCGTGCACTACCACGTCCTACAATGTTTCTCCTTTTCAAAGGTGATGTGTGTGTGTGTGTGTGTGTGTGTGTGTGTGTGTGTGTGTGTGTGTGTGTGTTTTAAGAAAAAGAAAAAAAAAAAGCCTAATTCCTTTCTGAGCCACCCCAAATCACATACCGAATTCTCCTAGTTGCATAGAGGAGGTTGGAGAGCACATAGTCTGCAGCTGAGACTGCTTGCGGGACCCCGTCAGCTACAACAGGTCAGTGTTTACACTGGCCCCATGCTTACACCAGAGAAGCGCATTTGGGCTAGCTGAGTGCCACATGTGGGGAAGGGCTGCTTAGTAAGTGCTAGGCACTTCTGAAAACACAGATGCTCCCTATTACCCTATATGACTTTCTTTTGGGGAAACAGCCTGTGAGAAGATCCCAGAGTCTGCAGTCCCATACTCTAAGGTAGCTGAAGCACCTGCCTCAGGCATTGCTGACACCAACTGTAAGAGACAATTAAATAGAAGGCAGGGTGCCTTCTGTCCCTCTAGGGAAACCAACCTTCACACTCTTACACCTCTTCCCGTCCCTATTCTTATTTTCAAACAGACTAAAGAACTCCTAAAGAAAAAAGACGAAGAAATAAAACAAACAGAGGATGAGAAAACCAAGCAGGTATACAAGAGCTGGAAAGAAGATTCTGAATGGCAGGCATCTCGTGAGTACCCAGGGGCCCCAGCAGCACCCTCTGGGCTCTCAACTGGACTTTCCACTTAAAAAAACAATCCATCCAGGAAGTGCGGAAAGTGAATCCTCAAGAAGCATCTTTCCATTGAGTTGTCACTCAAATGTTATCATGAAGTTATAATACTCAGATGCTGAGTGGCAGAATGGGTTTCCATTCATCTTAGTGCCATTAAACCATAGTGTTTCTGTATGTTGGAATTGTACATAGTTATGAAAAATACCCTGTGAAAGAATGCTTAATGGCATTAAGATGTGTCTCTTTCTTGGAGAAGAAAAAAGTATAACTAGTATAAAAATACCCCTATTTTACAATTATAAAGTATGAAGGAAGAGAGCAGGAGGTTTATTAACATGTGAATCTTGATTTTCTTGAAGAAGTTGGATTTAAAATTATTTATTTGAATTTTGCTTCCTGCTATTCTGTTTTGTCCCCCACCCAAAGTCCTCAATAGCACATAAATTAAAAAAAAAAAATTAAACTGACATCTCAGTTGTCGGCATGGGCGACACTATGGAGTGCTTGCCTCATAATTTGGTAATACAAAGCACGCAGGGTTCCCAGGTGGAACACACTTGCGTCATTCTCATGCGTCTGTCCTTTGACCCGGCACTGACCCTCTTTTGAGCTTGTACTGCCAGGACCAAACCAGACAGAACAGGACAGGCTGAGGAAGGGCAAACCGAGGCTGGAGAATGCATTAGAGTCTTCACCTGCCGTCAACAGAGAAGACTGCCTAATAGTCCATGAGACAGGTAGAGAGGCAGAACCCAAGGAGAAACATTTCCGGGATGCAGAGAGTCCTGAATCAGTCTGTAGTTCCTTTACAACAAATTCCAAAATCTCTTGTAAAACAAAAACATTTGTGGTGCTGGAAAGACGGCTCAGAGGTTAAGAGCACTGGCTGCTTGCTCTTCCAGAGGTCCTAAGTTCCATTTCCAGCAACCGTATGGTGGCTCACAACCACCAATAATGAGATCTGGTGCCCTCTTCTGGCATGCAGGTGTACATGCAGGCAGAACACTGTATACACAATAAATAAATAAATCTTAACAAAACAAAACATTTGCAAGATCCAATCTGTGACTTTCCTGTGCTAAGCACTGGAACTCTGGTATGATAAAATATTCTCAAAGGCAAACATGACAGGATTTAATCCATAATACCTGAATTATAAAACCTTAAACAAAAAGCCACCAAGAAAATGGGGTATTTCCTCCCGCAGGAATCTTTGACACTACATGGCTAAAGCATAACCCCATCTGTTTCAGAAAGAAATTAATGTTAAAAGGCACCCTGGGAAGTGCTTGTCTGTGTACTCAGGTGTTCTGAAATTCTCTATATCATGTTTATGGATAAAATTCCTTTACTTTCTGTCTCTCTGGCCAATTCACAGCATATGGGGGCTATGGATACAGTGAGCCTCACTGTTATTTTTCTAGCTCACCTGCTACTGAGAAGTCCTTCCTGCCTTCCTGGTCTTTGCCTAGTGACTTGGGATGCACCGCATCCTGGCCTTGACTGTATCAGCGCCCTGGATACTGGCCTCTGGTGTCTGTTAGGCCTCACAGCTTAGTTTTGCTAAGTGCAGTAACTTAATCTTGCTATAAATTTTCCATTTCCCCTTCCCTCCCTCTCCTTTGTCTTTCTGTCTTTCTTTCCTCTTCTCACAAAGCCCTAGATCCTAAAGGCAGATAGGAATTCTGCAGGGAGCACAGGAGAGGAATTAAAATGTGATGGTAGGTGCTGGAAATGACTGCTCATCTGAGCACAAGACCAGCTCTGTGAGGAGCCTTCCCACTGTGCACAGCAGAGTCTCCTGTGCTTGTACGCTCTGACCCTGACCTTTACAAGTTCGATGGACTAACTTAGGCACTTTTGTCTTTCTAGTGCGAAAATCCAAGGCGGCTGATGAGAAGAGGCGCTCCTTAGCTAAGCAAGCTCGGGAGGACTACAAGAGGCTATCCCAAAGGGGAAGGAGTGGCGACGGGCTGCCGAGCCCTCTGACCGGTTCCCAGAAGCCCAGAAGGCCTCCTCTTCCCCCGAAGCCCCAGTTCCTACACCCACCGGGAAACCCTCCGAAGTCTTTAGGGTAAGAAGCCACACCACACGGGTGGCTTTTGTCATAAGCACTGCGAGGGACTGATTAGAGCTGTGTGTCTTTGGCCATGAGGGGCTGGCTCTCTGCTTAGGTCAATACAGGCTTGCCGTTAACCTGCTCCCTCGGTTCTTTTTCTTTCTGACATTGTATCCACAGGAGCTACAGTTAGAATCTAACCACAGGGTGAAGACGTCTAGTTAGATGATTTCCTGTTCCCCACCTCCACCGAGGGGCAGCAGGCTGACAGGGAAGAGAAAGTGGAGCACGGAAGGTGGGATTGGTGTTTGATGCTCAGGATTCGCCCATAGCGGTCAAAAATAACAAAGCAGGATCCTGTGGGCCGGTGACTCTCTCTCCCCATCCCTAGGATTATTTTTTATCGCTAGAGTCAGGGTCGTATTTTCAGAATTTTGAAATGCTCCCCCTTGGAACCAAGCCTACATTCGGCAATAAAGTTACCTTTACCTTCTGGGCACAACACTTGCTGAAAGTGAAAAAATAAAAATATAGTGAGATCCAGAAGAAAAATGCATCCCTCGGGTTTATTGACTTTGAATTCTTTGTAACTACTAACTTACAGAATTATTCTAGAAATTATAGAGATATTCTATTTTTTGTTTTTTGTTTGTTTGTTTTTGTTTTTGCTTGTAGGGTCTTTCATATGTTAGGCAAGCAATCTACCACTGAGCTATATCTTCAGCACTGATATTCCAATATTTAGTAAGAACTGTTTAAGATCAATTATTGATCATATGATTCAGTTTGTGTCCAGCATTGCCTTCTGTAATAATAACTAAAGATACTTCTCTGTTAAGAATTTGGCAAAACAACAACAAAGATCTCTGACTTTAATTTTTTTAATCTTTTTTTTTTTTTTCTAAATGGGGATTAGAACCTCAGAGGAAACACCAGGGTGAATCATTTCTCCTATAATTATTTCTACCTACTCCACTGAAGGTTCCGTATTGAGATGTGACGACCAACACTAACTGACCCTGCACACAGTTTGGGAAATGGAGGTTTTCCCCCATTACAGTTAAAAATAAAAAGTCAGGAAACACATATCTCCTTAGGTGTGTGACAGGTCACAAAGGGACTCCTGCTCCTGGCTCTGCCTAGGGTAACTCTGGTTACAAAGCTTCACAAACAACCTTTTCTTGTCTCCTACCTTCATGGGGTAGCCTGGGACATGGCTCATGCGGTGTCTCTTTCCTACAGTGTTTCTAGGACACGTTATTTTTGACGGATGACAATGAAAGTAGCCTTGTACACGGTAGGGGACACTTCTTGTCAGTTGTGCTCAGCTCTTTTTTTTCCCAACTTAAGGCAACGTGGAAGAGCTCTCTCAGCGTGGACAGGGCTAGGCCTGGGACTCTGGCCAGCTACAACAGAGGTCAGCCAGGAGCCAGCTCAGAGGAAAACAGACACTAACCTGTCTCATGTCTCTAGAGGTTTGCGCCATCTCTGAGGGTTATGTGGAGGAAAGGAAGCTAATGTGGAAACCAGTAATATAATTTGTCATATAATCTCATGTGTCTGCCAAGGTCTGTTTCTGGGGCAAGTCAAATATTATAGGATATTTTCTCTCAAATCCTCTGAATGTCGTAAATGATAATACATATCCACATTTGCATATGTATATATGCAAATACACACATGATGCATGTTTGCAAAGCTGACATGTCACATGGAACTCACAGCATGATATGTTGCCAGCAGAAACACAAAGGACCATATTAATCTGTACCACAGAAAATTCCAGTAGTTAATGCAATCTCTTTGTTTTAGATTTAGATTCTGCTCATTGAGCGGCCTGTTAAAATGAGACTTGGAAATATGTTAATTATGTCATCTTTTGCAGTGGAACCCACCCTCCCCAGAACCCCCTCTCAAGGCTGAGTTTATTTCAGGACGGTGCAGTTGCTAATTCCCACCCCCACCCCCCGGTCTGCAGATTTATTCCCTTTACCTTCTTGCTCCAAGAGCATCTTTTGGTAGAAATGAGCCTCTTCAGAGTGTGAGAGAAAAAAAGCAAGTGAGGGAAGTTAGCAGAAACCAAAAAATAAGAGGGCGAACAAGTAACAAGCAAGTCAGAGAGGCAGCTCCCTTGTCATGTGTGCTTGCCTTTCTGTACACAGCCATGCTCTCCAGGAAAATGGCTCAGGCTTCCGAATGCTTCTTTTCTCAAATGGTAACTGGAAGTTAGTGTGTCTTCTAACCCATAGTAAAATGAATTTGAGTCTAACACAGCCATGGTTTTAGCTATGATGGGTCCTTGAGGGCCAGGCCGGTAAATGTGTTTTCCTCTCTCTGGTCTTGAGGAGCCACACAATGGTGCCACATAAGGGACCCAACCTACCATTAACTCTACCGTGTGATTAGATGATGGAAATGCATATAATTTTCCTCCCCCACCTCTTCCTCCTTTTTCTTCTCCCTCTCCCCCTTCCATCTGCACCCTGTCTTCCTTCTTCCCTCTGCCTTCACCCTCTCTGTATAAAGTTGTCCCTCAGTGCCTATGAGGACAATTCCCAAGACCCCTTGAAGACATAAAATGTGAAGGATGGTGTAGGTATCGATTTCCTATGTAGTTTTTGTTAGGTGAGAGAAGCATGGGAGAATGGGGAAATAGAAGGATCCAGAGGGTCCTAGAAACCTACAAGAAGAACATTATGATGGGAAGATCTGGGCCCAGGGGTCCTGCTCAAACTATGGTACCAGCCAAGGACAATACATGCAGTAAACATCAAACCCCCACCCAGATCTAGCCAATGGACAGAACATTCTCCACAGTTGAGTGGAGAGTGGGGTCTGACTTTCACATGAACTCTGGTGCCTCATATTTGACCACGTCCCCTGGAGGGGGAGACCTGGTGGCACTCAGAGGAAGGATAGCAGGCTACCAAGAAGAGACTTGATGCCCTATGAGCATATACAGGGGGAGGAGGTCCCCCTCAGGAACAGTCATAGGGGAGGGGAGTAAGGGGAAAATGGGAGGGAGGGAAGAATGGGAGGACACAAGGGATGAGCTAACAATTGAGATGTAATATGAATGAATTAATAAAATATTTTAAAAAATGTGAAGGATGCTCAAGCTCTTTATAGAAAATGGCACAGCATTTGCCTGTAATGCATGCACAGTCTCCCAGTACTTTAATCTCTAAATTACTTATAATGGCTAATACTATGTAAGTGCTATGCAAGTAAGTAAAGACTTATACAATACTGTTTGAGGAAAAATGACAAGCAGAAATGTCTGTAGGTGTCTAGTATAGTTGCAATCTTTCTTTGAATATTTATAGTCCTCCATTGATAGAATCGATGCAGATCAGTCTGTGTGTGTATATATGCATGTACCCACATATATACACACATGTGCTTATATATGTATATGTGAGGCCATATACACATGCGTATAATGGATCATTATTTCTTTTTTCCCTTAAATTATAGTTGAAAATTTAATCTCCTTTAGCACTGATAAAAATATCACATTTACAATCAGATTATCATAAATTACCATAAGCTTATTTTTATTGAAAATCATAAATATATTCTGGTTACAGATTCCCCTCCTTCGCCTCCTCCCAGGTCCTCCCCACATTCCCACCCATCTGAGTCTGTATCTTCTCTCTCTCTCTCTCTCTCTCTCTCTCTCTCTCTCTCTCTTTCTGTCTCTGTCTCTGTCTCTGTCTCTCTGTCTCTCTCTCTGGAAAACAAGCAGGCAAATAAACCACAGTAAAAAATTAACTTAAAAAGGTAAGAGAAATATAGGAGAATGGGGAAACGGAAGGATCCAGAGGGTCTTAGAAACCTACAAGAAGAACATTGTGATGGGTGGATCAGGGCCCAGGGGAACCTGCTCAAACTACTGCCCCAACCAAGGACAACACAAGTAGTAAACATCGAACCCCTACTCAGATCTAGCCAATGGACAGGGCATCCTCCACACTTATGTGCAGAGCAGGCACTGAGTCTGACATGAACTCTGGTGCTCCATATTTGACCACCTCCCCTTGGTGGGGAGGCCTTGTGGCACTCAGAGAAAGAATAAGCAGGTTACTAAGATGAGACTTGATAGCCTATGACCATAAAGTGGGGGAGGAGTTCCCCCTCAGTCATAGACCTAGGGGAGGGGAATAGGGTAAAAGTGGGAGGGAGGGAGGAATGAGAGGATACAAGTGATGGGGTAACAATTGAGATGTAATCTGAATAAATTAATACTTGAAAAAATGGAAAAAATGCAGTGAAAAAGTATAAGACATACACAAAAAATTAAAACCCTTAAAAATACAAAATTGGAAATCATAATATACAATCAAAAGACCAATAAAATTAAAACAAAACAAAACAAATCCAAGCAACCAAAACCAACCAAACAACTCTGAAAGCACCATTTCGTTCATTTTGTGTAGGACATGAGGCTTCCTTTAAGTGTGGTTTGTACATCCAGTGAGAAAGCTGATTTTTTTTTTTTTCCTTTGCAAGTGGTTGCGAGTTTCTGGCTTAGGGGTGGGAGGCCTTGTGCGTTTGCCTCTCTCAGCACCGGCTCCCATCTCACTCAGACCTATGCAGGCCCCGTGCATGCTGTCATAGTTTCTGTGAGATCCTGTGTGTGCCAGTCCTGTTGTATCTGGAAGACCCTGTTCCGTTGGTGTCCTCCTTCTCTCTCTGGCTCTTACACTCTTTCTGCCTCCTTTCCACACAGCTTCCTGAGCCCTGAGTGTGTGTGTCTGTGGGGGGGGGGTGATGAAGACATCCATTTTAGGCCCGAGTGTTCCAAGGTCTCTCCCTCTCTGCAGAATGTCTGGCTATGGTCTCTGAATTAGTTCCTGTCTGCTGCAGGAGGGACGATTCTCTGACAGTGGCTGATCTATGAGTCTACCAGAAAGGAGAACACTAATTGACATTAGTTTGCACTAACTTGAGAATCATCTTACCCGTGACAGGAACCAGGGAGCGATAAGGACAGAGCCCAGTTCTGCCCACAAGGACATCATCCGATGGTTCAAAGAAGAGCAGCTGCCGTTCCGTGCAGGTTACCAGAAACACGCAGACATCATTGCTCCCTGGTTCCACGGTGAGTACCAAGATCTCTGATGTCAGATCAAACAGTGCTCGCTCCAAGAAAGACAAAAAATACTGGTTATTTGTTTATTTACTTATTTTTATTTGTGCTATGCTAACAGAGTATTTCACATTATTTCCATGAAGCGTTTTCTTAAAAAGCTTTTCAGAGAGCTGCCATCTTGTGCCTACTTAGAAAGCGGTCAGCATTCACGGCCACTGCTCATGATGTGCAGATACAGTACTCCAGGCTGGGTGGAGGAAAGCAGGGCTTCCTAGGGACTCAGCAGGAAAAGTGTGACGTCACGTCAGCACATGCTACTGCCTCCCTGCGCTAGGAAGTCAGTGGGGGCTGTTTGATGCACTGGGTCAGGGCTAGCAGGCACAAGGCCAGCTATGAGGCAGCTCTTTCTAAACCAGTTGAGTGAGCTTGAAAAAAAAAAACAAAAAAACAAAAAAAAACAGTGTTTTCTTTCTATGGCTGCTCAATGTCCTTGAGCCCCAGTTTCCTCATCTCTCAAACAAGAACCTGGAGCTTTTTGATCCAGAAGAACTTTTGACTTTGATCCTTTCTTTCTGATGCTTTAGTAAGTTTGCAAAGTTTTGGGTCCTTGGTCAGTATTAGGTGATCGGTTCAGCATTTGCCTTAAGAGATGCAGTTACTTGAAGCTCCTCAGTTGACCTAGGTAATACTCATTTCAAGAAAAGTGAAGTTTTTTTGTTTTTGTTTTTGTTTTTTTTTAAGACCTGTGGTTAGGGGCTGGGGTATAGCTCTGACAGAGTTATCTGCCCTCAGTGTACAAAGCGATCGGTTCTAACCCCAACACAGAAAAGAGGAGCAGAGAGGAAGGAAGAAGTTGCCTGCGGCTGAATGGGACTTGCCGTAATCTCTCCCACTTAGCATGGACGTCAGACCGTCTTGGTTTGAGCTATGTTTAAGGCAGTCCACTTCTCAGTGGTGTTATTGTACACAAAAAAAGACCACAGAAAATAAATTTCCAAACACACAGCATGAGCAACCACTTCTAAAGCCCCCAGTTAGCCGTGATAGCTTTTTTTTTTCCTGACAGCCGCTTTTGTAGCCTGCGTCTTGGCAGAACTGCCAGGTGTCCTTGAACCTGTGCTTTTGAGGGTCAGGCTTTGGTTTTGATTGTTCCAGGAGGAGTCACAAACGTCCCACCCCGCTGTGGTGTTGCGATGCTCTCGGAGTAGGACAGAGAGAGCTCTGCTGATTCTTCATGCCTTCAGCACGGCCATCTCCGCTGTCTGCTGCCCTCTGCTTCCTTTTAAGATAAGCACAGGAAATCAGCCTTTGTAGTGTCTGTGTCCTTGGATGGTCGCTGTATGCTGCAGTCCCTGATAACGAGAGCCGTCATATTTTTGTTTCTTTCTTTCCTTTCTTTTTTATTTTTTTATTTTTAACTGCAGGGCTTGAAAACTGTAAGCCTTAGCTGATGTCATTACGAATTCTTAATTTGCGACCTGGCAGTTCTGTCTGAAAGAGTTGTGGACAGCCAGAGGACATGGCGGGACTAAAATTCCAGTGGGAGATTTGCTTAGAAAATACAAATCTGGAGTATTACATATAGTACTTTATAAATATGGCATTGCTGTGGGTTTGTTCTTACACAACTATTTATCATGGTTATAAGAAAAATAAATAATGTGATAAATAATAAATACACAGTCAGGTGGCCAATTCAAATGCTTAGCTGCCATTTTAGGAAGACACAGTTTTCACATTTCCGTGATGGGGACAGGTAGATCATGCGCTGTCTCCCTGAAATACAACTGCTTGTGTGTTTACTAGCTAGAACTACACAGAACATGGCCTCACAGCACTCCGGAGCACATCTCATTACATCCACACGTCATAAATTCTTCACGGACTATATCCAGATACAGCGTTTCTGGAGAGGAGAGGCACATGTATGTTTAAGTGTGTATGTTGAACATCCATGACCCAAACCGCCCCAATCAGGAAGACTCCAGATCTTGAGCTAACACGTTGCTCAAATAGTTCAGGTTTTAGAGCATTTGATTTCCTGTATTTCTTGCTTCTAAACGCTCAACTTGCTGTCATTTGAAAAATCTCCAAAATCTGAAACACTTGCGGGCAAACATTTTGCACGAGGCACACCCAATCTGTACTGAGTATCGCTGAATGTGCCCAAAGCAATTACCCCAGTGTGTGCTCCTACCTCTGTCCCCAAATTTCCGATTTGCTCTGTACTTCCTGGTGTTCTGCGTTGCCTCATCTCATTTCCTTCTATCTGTGGGCTCATGGTGCATTTGTGATGATCGAGTCTGCACTGATGTGCAGTGAGCCTGAGCCCCTCATGTATTTGTTGAGTGGGTGTTTGCTGTGAACAATTTTTTTCAGATGTTCTGCTCGTTTTTCCAGGATACTTACTGAATTTTTGTTTTGACTTGTAGAATTTTGTACATTTTAAATAGTAATCATTTACCAATTATATGGACTATGATTTATCTTTTATGATTTATCTTTTAACACGCTGGAACATTCTGTGGCACAATATTTTATGTCTGTGCTGCTTACATTTTTTTTTCTTTTATGATTTTTTGGCTTATATTATGTAAAACCAACCTGCAATTCATTTTTTCCCCTAGTTATAAGCTATACAGACACCTTTCTGCTTATTATTGCATAGAATTTTACTTTACATAAAATTCACCGTCTTAATCATTTTTGTTGTTTTTTAAAAACCATTTTTAGTAAGCATAGGAAATGTTGCCTTTCCTTATTTCATTCATTTGTGTATTTGGCTTTACTGATATTCATCCCCTTGTCAGCTTCCTTTTCTCCTAATTTCTTCCTTCCTGCCCATCTTAACTGTGTTACCTATTTGTATGTGCATGCCTGTGCTTGTGTGTGCTGGCCTGCATGCCTGTGCATGCGTGGGAAGAGGAAAGGCTTCTCTCTTTATCACTTTCCATTCTAGTTTCTGAGTCAGGATTCTCCCTGGCCCTGGAGCAAGCTTTGATGGCTTGCTGGCCAGCAGACATCTGCCTGTCTCCACTTCCCCAGCAGTGGGCCTACAGCACGTTCACACCCAGCTTTGAGTTGGGTGCTAAGAATCTGAACGCAGGTCTTTTGGTTGTTATCAGGCACTTTAGCTGCTGAGCCACTTTCTCAGCCCCTTCTTTCTTTTTCTTTTCAAAAATTTATTTATAGAGCATTCTGCCTGCATGTGTGCCTGTAGGCCAGAAGAGGACATCAGATCTCATTATAGATAGTTGTGAGCTACCATGTGGTTGCTGGGAATTGAACTCAGAACCTTTGGCAAAACAGACAGTGTTCTTACCTTCTGAGCCATCTCTCCAGCCCCTCAGCCTTTTTACTACAGGCACATGTGTGGGTGTTTGTTGTTGTTGTTGTTGTTGTTTGTTTGTTTGTTTTTTACAGTCATAGACAGCCTGTGTGCCGAGGATCAGTGTGAGGTGTAAACGTGAGGTCTTTTCATGTCTGTCCTGGCCCTGTCCTATGTCTGGGCACATGTGGCGACTTTCTAATTTTATACCATACACACAGTTGTTTTTGAATGTCATAGCCTTTAATTTCTACCTCACAAAGGTGGAAATGAAGAGATAAAAGAGGGAAGGAATATTTGAAATTTAATCTCCAAAACACCAAGATGTGAGTTATACGTTCTCGCCTGTGAGTGGGGAGGCGGTGCAGATGTGCAGGGGGCTCTGTGCACAGCAAATGAGCTCCTGTGTGTAAAGAGTTCAGAACACACTCTCCCTCCCTGGGGAGAACAGGGCTTCTGTTTGGACTTCTCAGAAGGAGAACCAGGGGGCCTTTGCTCTGGCTGTGCTTCCTACTTTCCCTTCACCACAGTCTCACTGTTCTGAGAAGCAGTTACACAAGGAATGCGTGGTTCTTCCACAAGATAGATTTTTTATATTTTATTAATTTATTCATATTACATCTCAATTGTTATCGCATCCCCTGTATCCTCCCATTCCTCCCTCCCTCCTGCTTTCCCCTATTCCCCTCTCCCTTATGACTGAGGGGGACCTCCTCCCCTTGTATATGCTCATAGGGTACCAAGCCTCTTCTTGGTAACCTGATATCCTTCCTCTGAGTGCCACCAGAGCTCACCATCCAGGGGACATGGTCAAATATGGGGCACCAGAGTTCACATAAAAGTCAGCTCCTACTTTCCACTCAATGGTGGAGAATGTCCTGTCTTCACGTACTAGGAAAGTGAGTCAGAGGGGAGGCCATCCTATTGGGACTTTAGGTGAGAGAAGCATGGGAGAATGGGGAAATAGAAGGATCTAGAGGGTCCTAGAAACCTACAAGAAGAACATTATGACGGGCGGATCTGGGCCCAGGGGTCCTGCTCAAACTATGGCACCAGCCAAGGACAATACGGGCCGTAAACTTCAAACCCCTACCCAGATCTAGACGAAGGACGGACTAGATCTTGAATACTGCAAAAAGCTGCCTTGTTTGGAAGTGCTTGTAGGGCCTCTCCTTAAGAAGTCAGGTCACCTCAGAAGGCAATCGTGACATCGAAGGTCGGTCATGCAAAGGACCAGAGGGTTTGGCTGTTTGGGAAGTTTGCAGGTCAAGGCTAAGCTTGTGGGAGCAGGGAAGGAGATGGGGGAGCTTGGGAGTGGTGGCGGGGTGGGGGTGGGGTGGTGGGGTGGGGGGTGGGTGGAGGGGGGAAACAGTCAGCAGGCGGGCTGGTCCTGCTGCTAAGAGGCTTCCCGTCTCCTAGATGCAGGAGCTTCTGTATGCTGCCATTAAGTCTATTTTGTTTGTTTCCTTAAGAAAAGGGATTATTTCGTCTTCTCTGTGTCATCTTTATCCTCTCACGTCCTGTTGTCCTGCACTGTAATTCTCAGCTCAGGTACCTCTTGTCCCTTGAATACAATCCCTGCTTTTAATCCATTTTACTAGCTTGTAGCTAGTACCACATTCCCGCAATCTTTCGGCCGTACTGTTTAGTCTCTGGTGTTTAGGAAGTATATGATAAGCTCCAGAGAGTCCTGACTAGCACATCTGACTAGTAAATTCACCCAGCACAATCTAACTCCAGGTTCTGAGTCTCCGGGGGTGGGGTGCACGGATACATAATCTGTTACAGCTGCTAACAGGCTCTGAGGCCCTCATGGGGAGAGGGTCAAAGAATAAACACAACTCAAGCTTGAAATTCTACCCGCAAGTTCATTTCTTCATCCTACCAACATTTCTTCACCCTTCCTAAATAGACAAACAGTGGCAGGGTAGGGTTCATAGAAACTGCCCGAGACTGTGCGTGCAGAAAGACAGAAATGAGGGCAGGAACAGGTTTCCACTTTAGGGTTCCCTAGCAGTCTCTGTTGCTAGATCATTTCACTCACATTCCTGCTTTGCATATCTGGTTCATCATCAGTTTTTGGGATGTCATTAACAGTTGCCAAATAGGATAGGACTGGATTCAAGGAAGTAGCTCCGACCTTATTTATTCCTTGCTGATGTCTTTTGCTGACTTGGCACAAAACCAAAACGAAACAAAACAAAAGAAAATGGAACAAAATAAAAACCCCATGCCTTCTAGATGCTGTGGTGCCTATAGCTTAAATTTGTTATTTTGTCTTCTTCTTCTTTCTTCTTCTTCTTCTTCTTCTTCTTCTTCTTCTCTTCTTCTTCTTCTTCTTCTTCTCTCTTTTCTTCTTCTTCTTCTTTTTCTTCTCTTCTCTTCTTCTCTTCTCTTCTTCTTCTTCTTCTTCTCTTCCTTCTCTTCTCTTCTTCTTCTTTCTTCTTTCTTCTTCTTCTTCTTCTTCTTCTTCTTCTTCTTCTTCTTCTTCTTCTTCTTCTTCTTCTTCTTCTTCTTCTTCTTAGCTGAGGACCAAACCCAGGGCCTTGTGCTTGCTAGGCAAGCGCTCTACCACTGAGCTACATCCCCAACCCTGCCTATAGTTTAAATTTGAAACCACTCCAAAATCAAATCCCTATACTTTCAGTGGGATTTACTTGATTAGAACATGCTACAGACATCTCCACCGCTTCTATTGCTCTCTGCCTCGTTCTCATTGGTAGGTAAATTTTTCCCATTTTTTTCCCGTGGGAGTAGTTTTATGCCTGGAAGTCAAGTTGCCTATCAACAGCCATCAAGGTGATGTCCTGTGGTTTTCTCCATCTCTCCAGCTTTTGTCTTACCCCCAGCTTCTTCCGCAAGGGGACAAGACACTACCGCAGCTGGGTGTAGGCAACTGATTTCACTGAGAAAGGCTCACAGAGACCCACAGCAGAGCTGCCAATCACTGCCCACCAGTGACCCATCCTTTGAGCATCTTGCTTCAGAAGAGAGATTTCTTAATTGCAGGACACCCAAATTTGCTCACCTTTCACAAAGGGCTTTTCATGCGGTGGTCTTCTGAGCACAAATTACTGGTGTGCATGACATTTCGATGTTGGTAGCTAAGCCTCAGGCAATGGTTTGCATCACACGTCATTACATCGAGGACACACACATTTCATGAAGCAACTAAACTAGGACCAGAAGCAAGAATATGTCACCACTGTGTGTGGCAGCGAGGGCAACTAGAAGCCTGTTAGAGAACAGGTAGTCACTGGGTGCCCTTGAAGGAACCAGTAGGGCTCTGTTTAGCATGCAAACTGCACTCACATTAATGGCATCAAGACACTTTACAAAATTATTATCTATTTCTCCATTGGGTACATACCTTAAGTTTGCTCAGACTTCTGAACCGGAGAAAATGAAACATAAAGGTGCTAAAGCTACACAGGTGTATTCTGGAATGTTCTTGTTCTTCTGCAGAGAGTGCTGTGTACTGCTGCTCTTCTCTGGAAGACTTTGCTCTTTCTTATCAATGATGCAGTGCCATGTACTTTCTGCACAGATGTTACTGTGCTTTCTATTAATGTTGAGAATAGAGCATGCCTTGGACTTTAAATTCTCCATTACTCTTGTGTTGTAAACGATGTACTTGATTTACAAATGTCTAAGGTGCGAGTTTGTGTGTGTGTGTGTGTGTGTGTGTGTGTGTGTGTGCACTCACACATGCATGTGTAGGGATGGAACCCAGCATGTTAGGCAAGCATGGTACTTATGATTCAGGATGTAGTTTCCCATCATGCTCTGGAAGCTGGGAGGTTATCTAGAAGCCGGTGACCAGTGAGGTGGTTCTGGTAGAAGCAAGGGTAAGAACTAAGAACCTCTGCTTTGAAGGAGTGTAGGAGGGGGCTTCTAAAACTTTGCAGAAATCATGATCTTTGTTCTTAGACTTTTCTTGGTCACCACATGCCTTCTTACAATATCTTCTGCCACAACCACACGGTGTTGGATATCACTTCTTTATGTCGGGAGTAAAAAACAAAACAAACAAAACAAAAACCCAAAAAACAAAACAAAAACAAGGACAAAGTGATGGTTAAGAGTGCACATATGGAGATGGCTGCACGACCTCACCTCTAAGACTCCATCAGTGAGCCATGTGGCATTGGACCAGTGACCTAACCTCTTTGCTTCTGTTACTTTTCTGTATGATGCAGGTAATGACTAAGGGTCAAATCCGTTAATAGACATAGAGTGCTCAAAGCTGTGTGAGACGCACAGTAAGCACCAAGTAATACACGTAAGCATCCAGAGAGCAAATAAGAATGGGTAATGCTAATAAGTCTAGCCCTTTAACTATGAGAGAATCAGTGGGATAATATTTTAAGGGCCATGGGGATAGTAATACCAGGTCTCCTTACTTTGAAGGTTAAGTAACAGGTGAAATGTAAACAGAAGCACAATGTACCATCCAGGAGGATGAGGAGGTATCCTGGTCGAGTGGGTAGGAGTCTGGCCCTGGGTCCAATGCCTAGAGCCAGTACCACACTTATCCTGACCTGCCTAGGGACTCTAATGGCTATGTGGTTCTCGGTGAACACACTTCGAAGCCTATGCATATGAAATCAATGTGAGTGTTTGTCTGCACGGATGCATTTGTACCACATACATACCTGGTGCTCTCACCTGGGAAAAGAGTTACAGGGAACTGTGAGCTGCCGTATGGGTGCTTGGAGTTACAGTGGCTATCAGCCATGTGTGCACTGGGAATGCAACTCTGGGTCCTTGGCAAGTGCCCTCAACCACTGAGCTACCTCTCCATCCTGCTAAGGCTTCTTTCAAATTAATAATATTTCCCCTTTGTAGGGCTGCTTTAAGAGCTCAGTGAAGGAAATTGTGTTATTATTTGATAATATTTCATTTATTCCAAACTTACATTTTCTCAATACAGGAAGTAAGTTGCACAGCTGTTGGCACATCATCTAGAAGGGCACACATCCCTTGACTCTATCTAACAATTCTTGTTTGTTTGTTTGTTTCGTTTTTCGAGACAAGGTTTCTCTGTGTAGCTTTGGCTGTCCTAGACTCACTTTGTAAGACCAGGCTGGCCTGGAACTCACAGACATCTGCCTGCCTCTGCTTAAGTGCTGGGATTACAGGCGTGCGCCACAGCATCCGGCTTGTCTAACAGTTCTTAAACCAGAGGCAGTAGCTATATAGAGGTGTGGATTGTGAGATAAAATCAGTCAGCTAGGTCTTTTCTGGGAGTGGGTGCTGAAGATATAAAGCTTGTCAGTGTGGGCGCTGCCTGATTGGTGGGAGGTCATAAGGAAGTGGGGAGGGGCAAGATGGGCCGTATGGAATGTGCTGTACGTGAGCCCACACAGCTGAGACCAGGTGAGCACTCAGAGGTGGTGGGCCAGCTGCAAGCTCTGAGTAAATAGCTCAGGAGGCATCCAAATGCCTCATACTCTCTGGTTGCAGATGGTATGGGAAAAATCATCCCCGCGACTTCTTCCCATGGAGGACTCTCTGGCCATTTGGATTTTTTCTAACTGTATCCAGCTTTTTAAAAGATACTTTTCATAAACAATCATGGCATTTCAGGCAGAACATGGGCAGACAATCATTAACAATATACAAGAACTTCCAAACTCCCTTCTTGTATAGACTACCGAAATCAGAAAGCCACCCTGAAACCCAATGAAATCTCCATTCAATGCTTTGAAAAGGGGGAAGTGGCTTAGAGTGAGGGTTGACATTTCACATTAAGGATGTTGTTTAACAACTTTTCACAAGTCGACCTTGACTTTCAGGAAATGAAATGAAAATAGCAGAATTATCAATCTGAAGATCCACAGTTTTGTTTTGTTTTTTTTACGAGGAGCCACCACTCTTCTGAGGACACTCAATGACGGCACTGCAAAGTCCAGATTGCCCAATAGACTGGAAAAACAATTTTTGGGGGTCAGGTTCCAACAGGCCTCCGGTTTTAAGGGAGTTAAATTGATGTTGATGGTACAGGGGGAGGAGGACACAAAAAAATGAATTTAGTTTTTCCCCATCACAAGGCATTTTGTGCTATGGTGGCCACATTTTATCAAAGCCAGCATGTCTCTTGGGAGCCAACAGGAGTCTTTCAAAATTATCAGGGAAAGATGTTTTCCATCATCAATCCAGCTTGGGAGACATTTTGTTAACGACACACGTTCCTTCCCCCGAAACAATGAAGTGTTCTGTGTGCTAACATCATAGATTTAAAAAAAAAAAAAAAAAAGTAAAACAAAATCTTGCTTTTATAAAACTTAATAAAAAATAGTATTTCAAACTGTACAGCCACAAGAACTACACGGTTATCAAAAATGCATACATGTCCCTTGGCATCTCCAGCACCTCTGGCTTGCTGTGCCTGGTCTGTCTTGGCGTCTCCATTTTCCGCGGCATTATTTGCATCCTTACCGGCATCAGCTTTCCCCTTCTTCCCCTTGGGTACCTTCTCTCCCTTCTTAGGCTTGGGCTCTGGCTCTGGAGGAGCAGGATTAGCAGACAACCTTGCAGATCTTCTCTGTGGCTCCCCCTTCACCGTGGCTTCATCTTCTTTAGCATGCCGAAGTTTGTAGGAACATTGCTCACACCACACTAACTTTGGAGCTTGGCTTTGTTCTTCCGAACTCCCGCCTTCCACAGCCATGGCTTTCATGAGCCTTGCAGCAGCCATGGATCCTCAAAGGTATCCACTGCCCTTGAGCCCTGAGGGCTTCGGTGAATGACTGTCTACATTAACCTATGTTTTCAGATGTAAAAGTTGTGCAAACAGAAGTGAGTTACCTGGCTATGAAAATATAAAGAAACCACGCTCTTGCACATCCCAGGGTCTGCTCTGCATGGCCCTCACCTTTGACCCCGCCCTCACTCCTGCAATGGGGTAGGAGATTGCCTTATGACCTGGGATTTACTACGAAATCATTTTATTGTGTTCAGGTGTTATAAAAAAAAAAAAAACAAGGCTTTATGTCCACGCGGTGCAGGGGTGGCTGAGGTAGGACAGCAAAATTGGAAAGAAAGAGGGCCCAAAGGCTTTCACTCCAGGCCTAGGAGGGCTAGCAACTCATTATGAGTTCAAAGCAGAAGTTTTATCTTTTTCTTATTTCAATTGTATGTTATGTGTTCAAAGCAAGAGCTTTTTATGTCAAAGTTTTTCAAAAACAAAACAACAACAAACACCACCACCACCACACCACACCAACAAAAACAGGTGTATCTCTTGTCTTTTAAAAATAATCATTTGTTCTTTGTTTCAATATTCAGATGGTCTTTCTTATTATTGTGTACGACTGGGCTTTATCTTGGATTAAACCTGGAATGAACGCATTACCTTGATTTTTAGTTTGTTTCAATCTTGTATTCCTTCTTGGCGTAATTCACAAGGAGGCTCACTGAACTCCTAACAGTTTTTTGCTATATTGTAGGAGGGTTTTAAGTTACTTGAATCAATTTAGAAATCATTTTCAGAAATTATAAAAATCATCCGTAGGAAATCTATCCAACAGAGAGGGTAGCACCTCAGGAGGAGCAATATTATGCCATAGGCAGTGAGGGTCCATTTGTGCTCAACTGCAACCAGGCTTATGGGACAAGCATAGGAAGGCAGCAGAGCAAAAGTAAACAGTCTTGAGGCAAGAGCGCCAGCCATGCCAAAGGAGCAGGCTGCCCCCAGGGAGCTCACTTGCTTGCTTTTGCCAATCCAGCATGTGATGGCTCCCAGCAAGGTGTCTTAGGAGATTAGATAGCGCTAAATCCGTGTGTAATATGTGATGGTTGTGTCAGTGCACTGATTTATGCTTACTGTATCACCTGACTTTAGAAAGGAAAAAAAAAAATCTTAGCTCAGGATTTGTTGTAATTTCCCAGAAGAACGATATTTTTAAGGAAGCCATATATATCTGGATACCACTCGGAGGTCGTTGGCTATACACTTCTGCCAATTCTGTTGAAGGAACCTAGAACTAAAAACTTAGTCCATCAATAAGTTTGAGTGTAATAAGAAATTGTTTTCCATAATGCTGCTTTTCCTGCGGACATGGGAGTCCTTGGTTCTGACAGGGAGATTTGCAGTGGCCTGCTTTCTTAGGCATGCCAATAGGGTGCCTTCAAACTCTTGTCATGGGTAGTCCTGCCAGAGAATGCTTGTTTGTGGCCTTTGTACAACCTATGACTACCTTCTAGATAATTTATCCATGGAACCAGAGATGTGTAGAAAGGCAAGAGCCAGCGAATGCAATCTGCCTGTGTCCACCAGCCACTATTTGAGCCTTTGACACAGAGGATGCAGCTGCTGAACTGAGAAGCTCACCAGTAGGCACAGGACCACTGTTGAGAGTATGTCACCAGAAAAAGTACGGAGAGATGACCGACAGGTTGAATGTTCATTCTTTCTGTTGCTGTGACCAAAAACCCTTAAAGGAGGAAATATTTGTTCATCATCCTAGAGGGTTCAGTTCCCTCGTTGTTTGACCCTGTATACATAGACAGAATACAGGGCATGTGGCAGAAGACATAATATCATGGCAGACAGGAAAGAGAGGAAGAGAATAAACAGATGAGCCACTGAGAGATATAGCCTCCCAGAATATCCAGTTACTTCCTCCAGCTAGGTCCTGCCACCCAATGGCTTTACAGTCTCCAAAAGCAGCACCAGCAGCCAGGAAACAAGCTTTCAAGACATGAACGAGTGTGTGTGTGTGTGTGTGTGTGTGTGTGTGTGTGTGTGTGTGTGTGTGCGTGCGTGCGTGCGTGCGTGTTTATTTCATAATTGAAACCATGGTGAATATATGGTAGACATGAATAGATAGCCTTGCTGGGAGGACCAGGAATAGAGCTGGGGCCTCTGGGAGATATAGCCCTTGGTTTCTCTCCTTGTGAACACCATAACCTATGAGACTAGAGAGATCTATCAGCACTTCCCCAGCCCTGGTGTTTGACACAAGCTCGCATGGAGCACTTTGTGGTATAGGACCTGGGCCTGTATCTTCCTTAACGATGATGTGCATGAGCAGGTAGGAAAAGTGCTGGCGGGCTGATTCTGGCATGGGGTGAATGGAGCTTTTCAAACTCCTCTTCTCATTAAAGATCTATTTACAGAAATCTTTTTTTATTTTACATTGTGCTCTGGGTGGCTGGGGCTTACTTCTTAATGAACTAAAAACCCACTAGCAGTTAGAAGGGCTGTGAAAAACCCATTTCCATCTCAGGAGGAAGGCTTTTCTTTACTTTCTTCACAGCCAGAGCTTGAGTGTGAGCGGCAGACTAAGGGAGGAACAGGCAAAGCCAAGAGCTCCTGTCTGCTGCCAGCCTAAAGAAACAAGAAAAGAACACAGCTCCTCCCTTTCAAATCAGAGCCCACGGGACGGTCCAGCAAGCTGCACTGCTGCTTGTTTTCTGCGCGCTTACAATGCTGTCTATTTATTTCAAGAATGACAATAGAAGTAAGGAGGGGACCTTGGAACATGAGTCGATGGAACACAAACATGGAAATGAGAGTGGGAATTCAGAAGATATCCTAATTGTACCTCTGTACATAAAGCCATGGCGTGTGTGTGTGTGTGTGTGTGTGTGTGTGTGTGTAGCTTATCCCTTTGAATGAATAGACAGATAGCAACAAATGTAGGTAGATATAATTAGCTCCAGCCTTTTAAAGGCCAGTGGATACACTCATTGAAGATTAGTTTCAGGAGAATTCAGAAGACCCAGTACTGGTACCTGGTACTCAGCAGAGCTGAGTGTCTTCCAGTTCTGCACTAACTTGCATGGCCTCCTAGTCCAGGCTGACTCTTCTTTAGCACCATTGATGGATAATTTTTTTTACAGTGCCAGACTGCTTTGTGCATGTTTCGTAGCAGCCCTGGCCTCTACCCTGTGAATAGAAGTATCACTCGTACCCACAACAACAGTATCAGTTACTTCTTATATCACTGTCACACCACACATGACAGTAATATCATAAGAGAAAAGATGTATTTGGTTTTATGGCAGAGAAACATTGGCAGTGGGAACAAGAGGTGAGGCTCTTCACACCATGATGGACCAGGAGACACTTGCCATGAAATGTGTGCTGGGGAGACCAGTCACATGATATTGAACCTGGAAGTGGAGAAAAGAGAATGCTGGGCCTCAACTGGCTTTCCTCATGTCCCTTATAGTCCATCCCATTCACTAGCCAATGAGATAGTGTTCCCCACACTCAGGGTGGGTCTTTATCCTTCAGTTCATCCACTCACAACTCACAACAGGGGTGCTTTAATCTCCCGTGTGATTCTGTTTGAGAACTATGGTTTTAGACCAAGTCAGATCACTTCCCAGACCACTGAGTTCTCACTGTAGACATTGGTGGCCCTTCCAGAGCATCCAAGTTCACACTGGATGTGAAAAATCCCAGCAGCAGCACCCTCGGGGAAACCTACTAGACCTTCATAAGTGGTAGAAAAACCTGTGTGGATCCAAATGGGTCTCTAACTGAAACTGTGCTCTCAAATACAGTTCTTTTCCTCTCTGTTACAGTTTCTTTCTCTGTTGCTATGATAAAACACTGACCCAAAGCAACATGGTGAAGAAAGACTTTATTTCACCTTATAACTCCCAAATCACAGAACCTCACTGAGGGAAGGCAGGGGAAGAGCTCATGGCAGGAATCTGGAGGCAGAAAATGAAGCAGGACCAAAGAGGAATGTTGCTTACTGACTTGCTCAATTGGGTTTGCTCAGTTATACAACTCAGGACCACCTACCAGGGGTGGTACCACCCCACAGAGGGCTGTGTCCTCCCTTATCAATCATTACTCAAGAGCATGTCCCCACAGACCAGCTGGATAGAGGAAATTCTTCAGTTGAGGGTCTTTCTTTCAATTTGATCCTATTTTGTGTCAAGTTGACAACCTATCCATTTGTTTTGTGTTTGTTAGCTACCAAATACCAGGAATTTTTTTTTTTTGCTTATTTACTTGTTTATGATTTCCAAGGACCTCAAAATACACATGGAATTGTATTCTGATTTTCACCAAACTCTCCTCATTACAGGGAGGGGCCACAGAAGGGCAGTTTGTAGAGATTTGGTTGACATGACTTTTCCTCCCTTTCCCACAGGAATTCTCACACTAAAGAAAGCAAATGAACTTCTGAGCACAGGCGTGCCAGGCAGTTTTCTGATACGAGTCAGTGAAAAGATGAAAGGCTATGCCTTGTCCTACCTGTCTGAGGAAGGCTGCAAACATTTCCTCATAGACGCATCTGCGAACTCTTACAGCTTCCTGGGTGTGGACCAGCTGCAGCACGCCACCCTGGCAGATCTGGTGGAATATCACAAGGTGAAGCTACTCATATCCTTAATTTGCAGTAATTAGTGTCCTATAGATATATAACAAAGAAAGGCAGAGCCAGGGATGTAGCTGAAGAGCAAGCAATCAGGGGGAAGGTGGCGGTACATAGTTCCTCCTGGTAATGAGAAATCTTAATTGTATTTCCTTCAGCGTAGCCTTTTCACATACTCAGAGATAGCCCATTGGAGCTGAGGATACTGGAGATGTGCATACTGATCACATCTGAGGATGGACCTATGCTGGAGCTCAGGCTCTAGTAGGAAAAAGAAACTGGCAGGAGGCAAATCTCTTTTAAGATCACCATCAACCAAAATTGATATGCAAAAACCCAGGGTAGAGGAGTGTTATCTCTTTAGGGTGTCTAGCACACAGCTGTCTCATGACCCTGTGCTTTGATTGACAGGAGGAGCCCATAACCTCCCTGGGGAAGGAACTCCTGCTATACCCCTGTGGTCAACAAGGCAAGCCACCTGACTACCTGGAGCTCTTTGAGTGACAGCGCTCATCCAGATCTGCCTCCGGCCTCCAGTTGGGCTCTCCTCTGGACAGACATCTCTGAGGAGGACATTTTTGTGTGATGCCAAAATTACTCTGTGACGGAGCCAACAGTGAACACTGTCTATGAGGTCTTAATTGAAACCTCCCTTCTGCATAAATGCTGGAGCTCGGTTCAAGGAGATATGAATGACTTCTCCCTTGTCATCATTCTGAAAGGAAAAGGGCAAAGGTACCCATGCCAGCAACATCCTATTATGAAGGATAGGACCTTGAAGGATGCAACCATATTGATGTAGATAAGAACAAGGCTAAACTGAGACTTTTTTTTTTTTTTTTAAGCAATTAAGGTGTTACTTTAAAAAAATGAGTGAACTATTGTGTGATCCACACACTCCGCTTTTGTTATTCACTCAAAGGTCTCGGTCCTCTGCATGTATGAACTTTGATCTTGGCTTTAGAATGCTGGGAGAAAATGTCCTCACTGAGGGCTGAGATTTATCCTCAAAAGACCACCACTTCTGTGTGTGGTAGATCCAGGATAAAAAAGAACAGAAAAGCAAGACCCAGGTGTAAACCAGAAGAAGTTTTAACACTTGGGATGGGAGACTTCATGTACCAAAACCCCACACAGTGGCAGGAAGGAATTGGGGAATATTAGAGTTTGTTTCCCCATTCCGCTCTGCCTCGCTCACCTCTATCTGTGGGTAAATACAAAAGATGCTGGGTGTAAGCGTGTAAGGACTCATGTCTTCATGGTACAATGAGAACAGTGAGTGAGAAGTTTAATACCACCTACCTAGGGGCGAACTGTGTCCTACACCAAAAATACATGAACTCCTCACCTCCCTGTACATGAGTGTGAACTGATATGGACATAGGGTCTTTGAAGACAAGATAAAGAAGGAAGACCCTGAGTCTAATGACTGGCATGCATGACAGGGAGAAATATCTAGAAATAGACAAACAGAAGGTGAAGGCTAAGGGACCACAGAAACAGAGAGTAAAGTGATACAGCTGGGAGCAGGGCGTGCCAGGCATTGTGAAGGACAACAGGACCCAGGGCCAGATTCTCCTTGGAACTCTTAAAAGAAAGCATGGCCTTGTTCATACTTGTTTGCACCGTCATTTCAGCCTTCTGGTCTTCAGAAAGGGGAGTTAATAACCATGGAAGTCAGGAAATACATGGTAACTTCGTACAAAGGTCTCAGAAAACTAGTCACCACTCCTCCTGCGCAGGTTTCATGCATTTGTTTCTGGCTACACAGTGTGCTCCCTCACGACGAAATGAAAGGAGGATACAGGAATAACATCCCAAGTGATGCTGTCTAGCCCTGGGACCCAGATTGCACTTACTCAGCATCGCCCTTAAACCAAAATCTGCAGCCAATCTCGAGCCAGCATCATTGAGTTGGGGCTACCCTCTGGATGGTGACCAAGGGGGTCTGTGAGTCATTCAGTGTCATGTTTCCTGAGCAGAAGGAACTTGGCCTGTAGCTAAGCAGATCTGGGCTAGCTTTTTAAAACAAAAAGACTTGCCTTATAACCAAAGTAGAATGGTGCCACAGTTTGTACACTTCGTTTATTCCAAAGCACAGTGCAGCACAGTAGCGGCTGCTGTGCGGGGCGAGGGAGAAACCTTTGAGATTCGCATTACAGTCAACTGTTGCTTCAAGTGTTCCATGTGGGTTCATACTGCTAAATGTGTGTCCGAATCTGCCATTTAGTTTTGCTTCCCTGACTCAGCAGTCATGACGTTGTCAGAATGTCTGCTCTGTTTTCCCGGTTATCACAAGTGGGCACATTTCCTCTCTATATTAGTTACTTTTCTCATTGAAGAGCCAACAATACCTGAGAAAAGTGACTTATAGAAGGAAGGGTTATTTTGGCTCCCAGTGTGAGAGTGTAGGCCGTCATGATGAGGCGGCCATGATGGCAGGAGCCTGTGGCAGCTGGTCAAATAGAACCCACACTTGGGAAGTAGAGAGAGGTGAATGATGGTGCTTTTTACTCAGTCTGTGTTCCCAGCCCATGGGGTAGTACTGCCCACATCCAGCGTAAGCCTTCCCTCGTTGGCTAAACCTTTCTGGAGATACTCTCAGGAGCATGCACAGAGGTGTTTTCCCCTAGTAACACCAAATCCAGTCAAATTGACAAGGTTAAGCATCATGGTGCCCACTCCTCAGCTTTATTGCACAGGAATCGTCCTTTAACTGAGTGACGTTTATTTTCCTCCAGCTCTGAAATCGTAAGGATCTGTGCTCTGTTGCTCACGGGAATAAGTAGAGAGTCTCTGATAATTTGGAAGACATTTGAGATTCCAGCATCATCCTCTGCCTGAAATTATATTTTAGGCAATAAATATGCCTAATGTCCAAATATATGTGATAAGCGACTGAAAGAAGATTAAGAAACAACCTGACCCAGTTAACCTAATATATTATGAAGATGAGCAGATTTGAGTTCTGTGCTGTTTTATCTTATGAGTTGTTAGCAACACTCAAAGGAATAAACAAACTGATGTTTGGTGGCACAATGGCCAGGAAGAATATTTGAAACTCTGAGGGCAGAACAACTGTTGACAGGAGTGTGAATTTCATCTAAATGGGCGAGGAAGGCTGACTGCTCACCCTCATTGTCCTGGCGGTATCTGGTACTTGGTGTGGTCTGAGGCGGAGGCTAATTCTGGCCCTGGTCTCCTCTTTCTGTTGTGCCGACAAGTCCAGATTCCTGCCCTTCCTGCTCAAAGTTTCTCGGTATGTGGTGTGGCCTTTAGGCTGTTGTACAGGTTTCTAATCCCAGGGGCCCATGGACACTTGTGTCTTAAGCTAGAGCCAAGTGCCAGCCCCTGACCACATCGATTCCTCTTTCTGAACTCCCTGATACAGCCATCTTAGACGTTCTGCCCTTTATACTATCATAGCAAGCCAGCTCAGAAAATGTTAGCTCAAACCTTACCTAGGCTAAGGAAGAACCTAGGAACATTTAAGACCAAAAAGAACCAAAGAGATGGTGCATGAACAGGAATCCCCGCCCCCCCCCCCGAAATATCTCAGGACATCTATAACCAAAATTTCCTATTAGAGCTAAAACTTTGCCATTAGTCATTCTATTTTATTTTATTTTTGAGGCAAGGTTTCTGTGCGTAGCCTTGGCTGTCCTGGTCTCTGTGCCTCAAATTCAGAAATACACCGGCCTCTGCCTCCCCGAGTGCTGGGATTGCAAGCATGCACCACTGCGCCCCGCCCATTAGTCACTCTTTAGTCATTGGTCTAGTCTGCTTTCTATTGCTGTGGTAAAGACCATGACCAAAAGCACCTTGGAGGAGAAAAAGGGTTATTTGGCTCACACATCCCAGTCATAGTCAGGCACTGAAAGACGTCAAGATAGGAACTGAAGCAGAGGATAGGGAGCAGTGCTGCTTACTGCCTTTTTCTGAGGCGCACATTCTTATGTCTCCCAGGATCACCTGCCCAGACAGGGCGGGAACCACTTCAAGTTGGGCCCTCCCACACCAGTCACCAGTCAAGAAAATACCCTGTAGACTTACCCACAAGCCGATCAAACGGAAGCATCTTCTTAGCTGAGGCCCTGTCTTTCCATAATGCGCCTAGCTTTTGTCAAGTTGACAAAACAACAGTAATAGTAGCAGCAGCAGCAGCAGCAGCAGCAGCAGCAGCAGCAGCAGCAGCAACCTAACCAGTCTTAGCATAAACGACTTTTAGGTGAAAGAGAAAACCTTGGCATAAATGTTTGCAATGTCTAATTTCTATAAAGGTATGTGGAAGAATGCTGAGTGAAATGTATCAACCGGCAATAAAGCACTGTTTAGCCAATCAGCTGGGCAGAAAGACAGGAAGTGGAAGGCAGGACTTCCTGGAGAGGAGGGAAAAGTTGGAGGGTTAGAGAGGGGAAAGAGTTTTGGACGGTTGGAGGAGGACGGTGGGAGCTTGAGCGGACTGGCCCAGGGGTCATAGTGGCAAGTGCTTAGAATATATGTGTGTTGTAAGGTTTATTTAGAGTAGTTTGTTTAGTTTTTGAGTAGATTAGAATCAGTTCTCTGCCCTGCGAAGTGCTGGCAGCTTTAAAGTGTGTTTCAGTCTCCCTGTGTCAGTGATTTGCTTTGTAGGCCGAACAGATACAAAATACTGTAACAAAGGTACCTTTTAAGTGCATTAGAATCTAGACATATTTGGGGCCCCCACACATATGTAGTTTGGGGATGTCACTATTTTGAGTTCAGAATACACACAAAAAAATGTTTATAGAATGATGGGTAAATATCCTTGGAGCTTCTTTTCTTCAGTTTTTGATGAGAACATGGTGAATGGTTTTATTTCAGAGTGTATTATGTTTATCTTGTAATCGCAGCTTTTCTACAGTTATATCTTTAATATTTTTGTTTAAGTTGTGGCTTCCTGTTCTTTAGGAATAGCTAGTCATATCCAGATTTCTCTTCCTTGCCTGCTATTTTCAGTCTTCTCACTGTGTTTGTCTCTCCTTTCTGCTGTGTATTACGAGAGAGCTGCTCATCTGTGACATTGTGGAAGGAGAAGCTGGATTTCCCGCCATGTTAGTTCTGTGCTCTGCTGTGACCGTTCCACAGTGGCTCTGCCATGTTAGTTCTGTGCTCTGCTGTGACCCTCCACTTCAGGTTCATCTGCAGAATGGCCGGTATCTTGTCTCTCTGTTGCTGGAGAGATGCTTACGGGATGAAATTTCTTCCCCTTTAACATGTGATAAAAATATATTATTGGATAATGAATTAGCTTGCCATAACTGAAAGAAAGCCCAGCCGGCTTTGGGATGTGTCCTGCCTGTATCAGTAGTTAGCCATGTGGATTGATAGAAACAAACATTTTGCTAAACTTGCATGAACTCTCAACTTCTAAAATGAGTCACTGAAGTCACCTGGGCTCTGAAGATTAGAAAAGAGTTATGCTAAGTGCTCAGCATTGTGAAAGCTTTTATAAGTGTAACCCTGTGAGTTTTCCTTTATTAACTCAGCTTATATAACCAATGGGCCATGCCTCCTCATGGCCACTTTCCTGGGTTTGGGGAAATATTTTAAGGGGACAAGGGAAGTTTTTGAAGTGCTGAGGCTATAATAGTGATCTATACAGAAGCCTAGGCAGTTGATCTAAAGAGAAATGGATCAGTTAGCTTGGATTTGAAGCTGCTTGGGAAGGAAGGATATTTTTCTGGCGATTTTGACAACTCCGGGTTAGCAGTAGCCACGTTTTATCCCTAAATTGGCAGGTGTCCCTAAATTGGTGTAGTCACCTAGATACTGCTAACCACAACCCCTCCCCCAAGTCAACACTTCCTTTTTGAGGAGACATATGAGTTTGGAACATCCTTGCCTGTCTGTTAGGTCAGGTGGTACCAGGACTGCATCCTCTGCTAATGGAGCAGTTTAGGCCCGGTTGCACAAGTCCATCTAAGCGAGCTGTGAGGTTTTCTCCGTTGAAAAGTCGCTCCACTTCATAAGCGTCACAGCAAGTAAAAATCTCAGCAACACCCCCAACCCCAGCACTGTACCACAACAGCCAAACAAAATGGCAATGCCTTCTCCTTGGGGGGGGGAGTCTTTCTTGGTGGTGCTGTCCACGTTTCTCACCCATGCCACTCTTGCTGTCACGCACAACACGCCCCCCCCCGACACACACACACACTGTGGGTGTTGTCTTTCTATGGCTCAGTTTAAGACTAGTTACAGGGGCTTTAAAAAAAAAAGAGAGACGTTTGAAAAAAAAAATCCCTTCAGATTTGGTTTAAATTTACTTTGGGTGATACTCTAATTTTTGCTTTGTTTTGTTTTGTCTTTATTCCAAAAACGTAAGTGCATTTTTAAAAATGGGCAGTAAGGCCTCAGTGGACAAGGTGCTTGCTCACTGTAGGTGTTCATCATGGTTTGGAGACTGAGACTGGTGGTAGAGTTGGAAGCTGCAGGACTAAGAACGGACGTAAGAGAAGTGCCAGCAACACCGTGCTTACCTCATTTTGGCCTAAAGTATGGCTGAAGAATAAGCACTAAGAGTTCGTTCTCCCAACCACCCACACCACATCCATAGACGTATGCTTAGCTCTCAGATTCCCTCTCCTCATTCTGAGCCTTGACAAATGTTGGAAGATGATGGAGGCAGGAGAATGGCCTAGCCTCTCTCCTCAATGATGTCCTGCCCTCCCAGGCTGTGACATTCACCACAGCCTCCTTTCCTATTAACCCCCATGGCCTCTTGTCCTCTTTCTTGGTAGACTTGCCAGCAGATAAGCCCCAGGGGATGCTGGAGTTGACTTCTGCAGAGGGCACCTTCAAAGGCTGAGGAAAGCCGCGACATTTTGAAAGGTATCTCGGTGAACAGGAATTAGCATAGTCTCTGTGTTGGGAGAAAAACCAACCAACTGGCACAGACCCCATAACTTTTGTTGGCAGCAGCAGCAAATCCTGAGTCTTGCCAGGAAAAACAGCTTTGAATGATAATACATAGCAAGTCAGAATGTAATCATTTGCAGGAAGCTCAGGCATCTATGTGCACAGGAGCAAACCATACCTGCCTCCTAAGAACCTGCCCAAGGTCATGATTTCATCAGCAACTCTTAGGAAGAGTCTCTCTCTCTCTAAATAGAAGGACATCTCCTATATGACCTCATGTTTAAGACAGTCTTCAAATCTCACATCTTGAGAGCCTCATTAAGAGCCCATCCTGAGGCTTCCATCTCTAAGTCCCAGCCCAGCTAGTAATTACTCCTGCAGCTGGAGAGACGCAGGTGGCTGCGCTGTGCAGCTCTTCCTGGTTTGCTGTGTCAACAAGTTTCAGTCTTCTGTGTTTCTTATGTGGGGCATGAGAAAGGCAACAGTGAGAACAAGACACAAAGAGCACTGAGGTCTGGACTTGCTGGGCTCACACTTCCTTCCCTTGGGATGGCAGCATCGGGAGCCTGCCCCAGGGTGGAGTGATGGCACGAAGCCCCGGAGTCCAGCAGTTTCTGGGCCCCGGTAGTCTGCACCTGGAAAAATGGAAGTCACACTGTTACTCACCTTAGAAGTTATTCTGAATGTGGGAGTTTCTGCCCAGTTTCTGTCTCATCAGCCCTAGATTACTGAGCTCAGAATTGGAACTGAAGGTGTCAGCTGTGTATTACATTCTACCTGCATCTTTACTTTCACAAACTTTTCAGAACAGCAAAGCAAATGACGAAATTCCACGGTGGTTTTATAATCGCAGATGGATGGCCCACAGTGGCCTCCTGATATGCCCAGGATGTGTGGGGCATACTGTGGGCTCAACGCTGTTCAGAGACACAGTGTAGAAACAAATATTACATGCTGGCCAGGTCCCAAGCACTGCATCTGCACTGACTCATTTAACTGAAAACAATTGTAGGCTACAGATGTGATTGTATTCATCATGTTCAAGGAAGAAACTGGGGCACATGGGGACATAGAGTGACTCATCTTAAACCACTTAAGCTGCAAGTGAAAAGATGAGAATTTAGGTTCACCAGGCCCAGGTCTCAGGGTAGAAGAATCCATAATAGCTACCACATGGGTCTAAGCCCTGCTACGATTAGATAAAATAATAGACTGTTTGCCTGAAACACAGTTAAAATTCTGGGAGCTACTTACCTAGTGCAGAAAAAGGCAAGGTGTCCACACTTACGAACCCAGGAGCTTTGTGTGTATGTGTGCGTGTGTGTATGTGTGTATGTGTCTGTGTGCGTGTGTTTGTACATGTGTGTGGTATGCATCTGTGTGCGTCTGTGTGTGTACATGTGTGTGTGGTGTGTATCTCTGTGTGTGTATGTGGTGTGTGTGTGCACATGTGTGTGAGTGTGTGTGTGCACGAGTGTGTATGCATGTGCGTACATGTGTGTGTATGTGTGGTGTGTGTGTGTGCATATGTGTGTGGTATATGTGCATGTGTGTGTATGTGCGTGCATGTATGTGTGGTGTGTGTGCATGTGTGTGTGTGTATGTGCGTGCGTGCGCTGCATAGTAGAAGATTGGAGAGGTCCAGCAGAAGGATGTGAGGTATCAATATTTGTTGACAAATATTCAACAAAAGGTTAGATTGGGGTGGTGGCTAGAGGTTGGGAGCCTTGATCTCTTGCATTAATTCCTAGTTGCCATGATATAAATGCTCTGATATTTAAGATTCATTCTGTCATCAAAGAAAGAGTTGGAAAGAGTGGCTAACCGCTCCCATACAACAGCGCCAGCAGTAGGTACTTGGTTGGGACGGCAAGTACATTAGAAGGTAACTGGACTACTTGCTAGGCAACACATAGGGACAAGGAACAGAGTAAGTATTCGTGAAGTCAGAGGGGCCTTTGACAAGCCAGATATTTGGCAGGGTTTTTTCTTTGCGAGAAGTTATGCACTTGAGTTCTTCAATCCAGTTTCATTTCTGCTTTCCTTTGCTCAGTTTGAATTTCAGCCCCTCACTTAGGTATAGTGAGGCCTCCCTAATCTTCACTTACATAAGGTTGGGGTTAGATCTCTCTACAACTGGACAGGAAATAAGGAGAGCTAGGAAGGGTTTAGAGGATTAGGTCTGGCTCCTCTTCCTCCGAAGTCTTCATCTCCCGGCTTTCTCCCAACACCAAGTTGTGAATGTCACGAAAGTATGAGTGCATGGAAGTACTGATTCACAAAAGTACAAGTGCATTAATGAAGTTGGAGCCCCCAGGATCCAATAACCCCCCACAATCCCATCTACTGATAGCCACACCTTTAACAGATGAGCCTTCAGGGGGCATTTCAAACTGCAACTAAGCTAAGCTTCAAAGGAAAACATGCTTATTATCCTTCTTAGTTATGCTCAGTGGGTTCTTAAATTAGATGTTCTCAAATTATCATACGAAATAATGGGCTTCATTACAGGCCCTCAACATGGGTGAATAAATTGAGTGTCTTCCTCCATTGCGCTCCACTTTATTTTTTGAGACAAGGTCTCTCACTGAACCTGGAACATGCTGTTTCAGGCAGACTGGCTAGAGCGAAGCCTCCACGATACTCCCAACTCCCATTTTTGCTTTCCATCTATATACTGTTGAGCCTAGAGGAGATCTGAGCTTGCTTTACCCACTGAGTCTTCTTCCTAGTTCCCTCAGCAACTGTTGAGATCAATTCGTAGCCCAGTGTGCCTGTACACAACCATAAGCTAAACGCTGAGAGCCGGAGGCAGAAAGAGCACTGTGGGTTTAGCCCATCCTCAGCGGCAAGGTGGGGCCTTGGCTCAAGACACAAACACAAAGCATCTGTAACACACAGTGTGAACAAGTTCAGAAGCTGAGTCACCTAGGGGCCGCAACACTAAGAGACACCTGGGCCTGCTTACCTCCCTTGATGTCCCTGTTCTGATGAGATATCACTCCTTCCATCCTCTCCCAGACTCAGTGACAGCATCAGCAAGAGTCAGTCACCAGTCCATCAGGACTAGCATTGGGAAGTGACAACCACAAGCCTGGAAGTCTCTAAGATTGCAAACGCAGCATGGAAAGGGGATTCAGGAGTCTTTTTTTTTTTTTTTTCCAATTTCATCTTACTGAAAATTAGCATAAGGGAGGTCTCGAGTTTGTAATTCTACCCTTGACAATGATGAGCGGGAGATGCCCCTGGGATTCAGTGTGCAGAGGGATGTGCAACAGTAGGGATGTAGCACAAGATAGTCCCCTTCCCCACTAAGTGACCAAGCTCCAAATGTCACCTGGCAATCCCTGATCTCTGCACAAAAGAATTTCTCCCAATCTAAGACATGCATTGTTATTCCAGGAAGAAATCAAATTCACAGATTTTATTAAGCTGTGCAATGCCACCTTTCATTCATGTCTTGTGTTTTAATTAAATTTTATAAACTACCAGTACAAATCAATACAATGCTTTTTTTTTTTTTTTAAACACACAGCTTGGGTGTTCTTGAAGCGTTTAAACAATGACTTTACTGTGGGCAAACAGAAGGCACAGAAACAGGAGAGGTAATTAGCTCATGCATCTGGTGCTGGCTAATAAATAAATAATTTGCACATGGATGTAGAAACCACTCAATGTTAACCATATTTGTTTTTTTTTTTAAAAAGGAGTTTGAAGTTGTAAGAAAATGCAAGCTTTAGAAGCTTCTTGGCAACCAAGTAACATTGCTTATTTTAAAAATAAGTTGCTTCCACGTAGCCAGGAGTGAGTGAAAATGTAGCAAAATCCCCCATCTCACTGGACTGATGGATTGGTCTTTCAAAATATATGTATATATTTCCTGCATTTTTCTTCTCATGGAATCCCGAGACCAGGAAGAGCACCCCGCTTTGAAAAGCGATTGTTTGGTTCATAACTTTGGTTTATTCAAAGAGTTAAGAAAGTGGTCCCCATTTCTCCAAAGGAGAAAGTGCGTTTGCTAGCCAAGGCTTAATTAGTGTCCTCTTTTTTGTAAAGATGAAAGTGTCTTTCCTTTCTCCAGTGTTTGATTGTTCCTCTTTGGACAGTCTTAGAGAGTCTCCATACCATTTCTCTCTGCAGCCCCACATGTAACCTTATTGTCGTCCAAGTTTGGCAAGTCCTCGGATCTGCTCGCACGTGCTTGCAACTGAAGGGTCCTGCCACACAGCTCTCTAGGTGTCCTCTTGCCAGGTGTGTTGGTGCACACCTGAGATCTCAGCACTCAGCCTGCTGAGGCGGGGCACATCATGATTTCAAGATTAGCTCAGGCTCTGTGTCGAGGCTGTCTCAAGTAAACCAACAAAAACAACAAAAAAAAAACCAAAAAACAAATCTTAAAGGTCACAAAAGTGTATATACTACAATGTGCTCCTACCAAGGCTTGCAAATAGGCAATTAAATAAGCATAATACTCCCAAGGGGGAAAAAAGTGCATTTTTAGAACAGAGATGACTAAAAGATAACTGAAAAAGTGTTACTTTTTTGGTTAATACTGGTGGGAATGACGGTGTTGATGATTTGCTTCCGGGTCTGTTTGATTTTGCTCTCTGTCTCCTAGAGGACGCTAATGTCAGATGGTCACATTTCATACAGGTCCTCTGCCTGCTCTGAGACGTTGGTAGTCCTGGGTACCAAAGCCCTCTAAAGTAGCCAACCCCAAGAAGAGAAGCTGGTGCTTGCATCTCATTCTAGCACTCTTTACAAAACTGGTCCGGTGTTGTGACTATCTCAGCAAGCAGGGACAAGAGAGTTCATCTTGCTGTAAACACGGAGTCACCACACACAGAGCCAACAGAAACCAGGGACTCCCTCCTTTCCTCTCTTCTCCTCATCAGTCAGGTTCTTTGTTGCCCTTTGTGGAAGTCTATACCTTGTTGGAACTACTTGTTCAGTGACTGCCAAAGGCAAACAATTGAAATGTCTCCATTAATCTGTTCCTGGGAGATCATGTCTTTTTACTGCTTGCTCTCTGCTTCTGTTTGCGAAGGTGAGCCTCTATTTCGTGCCGGAAGACGAGCATCCCCAGCTGCCCGTGGGATGCCTCATTCATGGCCTTGGATTGCATGCACATCTTGTACTGCTCGGGAGTCAGTTCATCCATACAGTGTTTCTCGTGCCAAAGGTGGAAAAGTCCCCGCACAGGCGTGCGCACCACTATGAGGTTACTGTGGAGATATTTCCGGTACAGGTGCACATCTTCACCGCCCCAGCCTTTGATGTCCAGGTCAAATCCACCTGTGGAGACAGAACATGCTATTGAATTGTGTGGCATACACTCAGCTTCCCTGGACTTTTCATCAAGAGGCATGGATGGGGTGGGGCGGGGTGTGTGCGGTGGCTGGGCAGATAGCTCAACTAGTGAGATGCTTTGCCTTGTAAGCATGAGAAACTGAGTTCCGTGCCCCACAACACACATTTAAAAAGTTCTAAAGCCAAAAGTGGACCCCTAAAAGGGCGGCATGCATTTGCAAGTCCAGTATGAGGGAGGGAAGTAGAGGCAGGGGGATGGTGGGAGGCTTGCTGGCCAGCCAATCTAGCCTGCTTGACAAGTTCCCGGTCAACGGGATGCTCTGTCCCAAGATTAAAACTGTGCATGACACCCGAGGAATGATATTTGAGGTAGTCCCTGGCCTCCACTGCACCCCATATACACAATATGGAGGTACTCACGGGAGGTGCTACTTGAAGCACCACCCACCCCAGTTTCCAGTGTCCCTCTGGGCTACATGCTATGGATGGCTGTGGCCATTTGGAGTGGTCTCCACAGCAGACAATGCAAACTTCCTCACATAATAAGACATTTGGGCTGCAGGAAAGAGCCATCCACAGTACTAAAGAATAGCCCTGGCCGGGATTAAGAGCTTCAGAGGGAGCCTGGCATAGTAGCGCATGCCTTTAATCCCAGCTCTCGGGAGGCAGAGGCAGGTGGATCACTGTGAGTTCCAGGCCAGCCTGGACTACAAAGTGAGTCCAGGACAGTCAAGGCTACACAGAGAAACCCTGTCTCGAAAAACCAAAAAAAAAAAAAGAGCTTCAGAGGAATCTCTCCTTTTGAACCTGACACTTTGCAATGTGAACCCTGTATTTCTGTATGGGAGTTTGGTGGCATGGAAACAAAACCCTCCCATAAAAGAATGCTTCCTTTCCTGGATTGCAGCTGTCTTGAACATTTGTGTGTAACCTTCCCATAGGCTGCTGGCTCATTTTAAAGGGCTCTGCTTCACAGTCAGTGTTGAAGCTTGCCGCCCCCCGCCCCCCCCCCCCGCAAAAAGCATATTGACCTCCTTTCAAAGCTAGCCTACACCTCATCATCCACTTGCTGTGAGGCCCCAGGACGGCCTTTTGCCCCTGAGAGCCCCTTTGGTCTGTTCTGCTGAGGCCATGTGGCTTTCCTTTCTGAGTTCTGGAAACCTGTGTGTAAATGTGTTCTTTTAAGCTTCTATGCAAATATACATGAATGCGTATGCCGGTGTACATTTTCATGTGTGCCTATGTATAGGTATGCATCTCTGTATATGTGTGTGCATGTTTCTGTATCTATGTGAATATGTGTGTATACATGTCTCTGTGTGTGCATGTGTGTCTGTATGTATGTGTTCGGATATGTGTGTCATTGAGTGCATGCATATGCACACGTATACATCTCTGCATATCTGTGTGTCTATATAAGTTCACACATGTGTGCTGATAGCGACAGAAGCTGTATACTCAGAGAGTAAAGTGACAAATGGGGCCTTAAATAAGCATTATCAGAGTAAAGCACTGATCTTTTTTGCGTGTGCTTGTCCCAGATTGCCCTCTTTTTCCTCATCACCTTCCTGGAGCCTCACAATGTCCCTATTAGTGGGCGCCACAGCAAGAACCCACAGAGGAGGAGGCACCCCTTCCTTGAATGCTGCCATTGTAAAACCCTGAGTGGTACTGGGTACACCTGAGAGGGGATGGTATATGTGATGGGGTCCCAAGTGTTGTCTCCTCCCCCTGCACCCCATGACCTGATAGCCAGCACTGTTTGTGGAATTGGTAGCAGCTTTACCAGGGGAACCTGCAGGATTTGCTCAAGGCCCTTGGGACAGCGGCCTCCAGGTGGCAGTAGACACAAAGTTTTATCTCACCTATGTTGATAAAGTCTGACCTGTACTGACAGGTCATCCCAAATCCAAAGTCTCTCCAAAATCCTGTTTCCTTCTTTATAACCTGCAAGGAAAAAAAAAAAAAAAACTGTCAGGGAGAGTATATAAAACTGGCATTCACACACTTAGGTGAGCAGTGCTCAAGACTAAACCCCCGTGCCAACCAATAGGCAAGATAGAGGGGTGTGTGTGTGTGTGTATGTATGTGTATGTGTGTATATGGGTGTGTGTGTATGTGTGTGTGTGTGTGTGTGCGCGCGCGCGCGCACGTGTGTGTGTGTGTGTGTGTGTGTGTGCACTCACAACTGTGCCAAATGGAATTACAATAAACTAAGTCTAAAGAGTGGCCTTGTGATTTTTGGCACCACTGGCCAGGATGTTTCTAGGGTGTAGGCATAAAAACATGCACACACTCTCTCACATAGAACCAAAAGCAAATTCAGAGAGCAAGTCTTTTGAGCGGTGCCATGGAAAAGCCACCTACGTGTCTGGCCTGGTCCCAGTGCCAGGGAGAAGTGAAGTCAGGCCCTTCACACAGGCCTGGGCACAGAGCCAGCAAAGGGCTCGGGAAGTTGAGACAAGGCCTTGGGAACAGTTTGGAACACACAGGCCAACAACAAAGAAAGAGAAGAAATGCCCAAGAGAGACGGAAGTTGTTCCAGGCTCCCTGGCCCCCACTACCTCTGGCTGGCTGAGGAGACGGTAGGTCTCAAGCTTGAAGCTACTCCAGCGAGACCATGTGGGGAGTGCCAGCCTGCAGGATGGCCAAGAGGCCGGCCAAGCAGTGACTGAAGAAAATCAGAGCAACTCAGGTCTGCTAGGTTTTTTTCCTTTAGAGAAAATTTCTAGCAAATTTGCTGAGGCAACAATACAGAAGAAAATAATAGAGATTGGCATGTGGACCTCCACCCGCACACACACACACTCACGTGTTCACATACACACACATTCACGTGTTCACACACACACACACACACACACACACGCGCGCGCACACACACACACACACACACACACACACACACACACACACACACACACACACACACACACACACACACTTTGTAGTTCCCCATAGGTGCTTAGAAGATAGGAAACAGGTGTGAGGAGGACTCACTTGTAACAGCTCATTAGAAAGGAGGAGTGCTCTTGCCTTCTCCCAGCTCCACCTCTGGCCACTGTTTTTTTTTTTTTTTTAACTTTTATTGATTCTTTGTGAGTTTCACATGCACCCAGTCCAGTCATCTCCCTATTCGTTCATATCTGCACTCTGCCCTAGAAACCTCCCCCACCCCCACTGACTAAAAAAAAAAAATTAAAAAACAGACCAAAACCAAACCCCGAAACAGCAGCACAAAAACGAAGCAGAGAAAACATCTTGCTGTGGAAGCTGTAGTATGTCACAGTATGTCCCACAGTGTGCCCCTTTGTTCCCACATCTTCACTTGCAAATGTTCATTGCAAATGAGTGATTGGTCTGGGTCCAGGCCTCTGGCTTCTGCTACACCATCAAATGGGGGATCCTCACCAGGCCTCCTCTCGGGTTATCCTGTTGTTGCCCTCTGTCATGGAGATGCTGCAGCTTTGGATCTGCAGGACCTGCCCTTTCACATGCCCCAGTAGTTCATAGATGAGGTAGATTTTGGGGATGGGCTAACTTGAAAGCCCTGCATCTGCACCTGGGTGGCAGCTGAGCCCACCAGCTCCCCTGTACCTGCACCCACCGGTGCAAGATCTTCAGCACTGCCCCCAGCTATTTCACCTGATGCTGCAGCGGGCCAGGGAGCAGGGTCAGCTCTCCCACTGGCATTATCCCAGAGGTACTGGCCACTATTTGCATCTCAGACACACCTCTTTATTTCAAGGCCCTGTTCTCCTTCCTATACGATGAAGACTTGAGCTAAATCACACTTAAAGAGTCTTCCAGCTCATTCACTTCATCACTGTTACGGCATGTTCTAGAACCTTCCCACAGCCTAAATTATGCCTGATAAAGGTCTTGCAAAAGAGTTAATGAATCTTAAACATTCTTTTATGCCAGAGTTCAGTAGTGCAAAGGCTATGTCATGCTATGGCTTAAGAATTTGCTCATGATGAGGCTCCCTGACATCCTGTCAAGGAGTGGGAGAGGCTCAGGAAGTCCCACCTACCCCTCTCCAAGGATTTGTTTGCAGTTAATGGTTTCTTGGGGGTGGGTGGGGGTGGGTGGGGGTGGGAGGGGATCTTCACAGTGATGCAGGCACTGGAAAGGTGCCCATACTCTTGTAAATAATGCCCGCCCATGCCTTTGCAAGCAACCCTGGTGAAATTCATCCTGTCACCCAACAATACAAAATATTTGACAGTAGAAGGCAAAGAAGTTTAGAAGGACTGTGTATGGCAGGAAAGTCTGGAGACACGTCCATTGAGTAAATATTCAATGGATTTTGTTCTTTCTCTGTCAAGCCAGGTAAACTCTCCTGTTGCAGCTAACGGCTTAATATCCATTCTACTGTCCAGGGTTCTCACAGACATGAAAAGAAGCACTAGTGTGCAAACTCCAGATATTTGACTGCACTCTGTATAGGATCTGAGAGAGACAGCACCATACTGGAAGCACAGCTGGACAGAAATGAGGGAGGGGGGCATGAGAACACGCCCAAGAAGTAGCTGTGCCCAGATTCTGGCCAGAATCAAGGTTGTGCTGAAGGACATAGCGGGAGGAGTGATGCTCACCCGGGGTGGTGTGATAGTAGCACCTCGATTTATGACCCAGGGGCTGTGGTATAGAAACAGTGACTTAGTTGGTTTTAAAGCTGGTAAGCCACAGAAAGCCACTCTGGGAAGAAGTCACTGAAATATAGTCTTTTGTGGAAACCGACATGGTGTGTCACAGCATGTAATTTCAGGGCAAGACGGCTTTCACTTATTAGAGGTTCTACCACCATCACTGGGCCATGTTGCTAACTGGACCGCTGCCCTTGGAGAGCAGCCTGGCAGAAATGAATGCTCTTAAGTTCTCTTCTGATGGGACCATGTCATGTTACTGCTAAGGATCCTATAAGAGCCTCAAAGGGTTTCCATTTCACCCAGTGCTGCCTGCTTCCTCCTTCTTCTCTCATCCCTGTTAAGCCTCTATGCCAGTGGCTCTCAGCCTCCCCAGTGCTGCAGTTCCTCATGCTGTGGTGGCCATAGCATTATTTTTGTTGCTACCTCATAACTGCTACTGGTATGAATCAGAGTGTAAATATCTGTGCTTTCTGGTGGTCTTGCGTGACCCCCATGAACAAGCTGTTTCACCCCAAAGGGATCATGACCCACAGACTGAGAACCTCTGCTCTACGCAGTCCTTTTTCCTGACCCTGAAACTCCCCAGACTCACAGGCATCCAAGGTGTCCCTACAGGCTCTGCTTGGTTTCCTTTCCCTTACTCACCATTGCTCAGAGCAATCACCCTCATTCCCCTGGCCAAAGCCAATACAACTGCCAGCCCCCCTGTCCCCCCCCCACTACATTATGCATTATGGGTACATTTGCTTCTCAGTTTGTCTTCACTCACCACACTCTAGGAAATCAACCCCAGAGCCCTAGTCCTCAATGCCCAGAGCACTGCTGGCCACACAGTGGTGCAATTAATAGACCCTTCTTCAGGGAATGGAGGAGGAACAGTTCTAAGGTAACTATGGCTCCTGGCCTATGGAAACAAATATGCTTCAAGTGAGAGACACTTGTCAGCAAGTACCTCAGCAAAAGTGTAGGTGGTCCAGTGGTGACAGCTGTCAGGATTGGTTAGCTCTAGATCAACAGGCAAAAAACTGTCCTCAGCTTCTGGAAGCCCAAGGCATGGAGCCTGACTTATACCCGTTGACTCAGGCAGAAGGAGTTCCACCTCTCCACCCAAGAGCTAAAATTTATACTTCAATGGTTCCACCACAGGAATGCCTGAACAGTTACTCATCTCTTCCTCTTGCTCTAAATTTCACTGGTCTGCCTACTGGTGCCACTATCACTTTAAAGACGCCCTAGAGGCATCACTTTAAAGATGTCTTTCCTGCCCATTCTTTCTCCAGCACCTTTCCAGTCCACAGACGTTTGCAAAAGACCCAAGTGGGCCCAAGTAGATCACAAAAGGATGAGTTTCTGGCTGGGTCTTCCCACAGGGAAGTTTCTAGAATTACAGCTTTGTGGGCAAGTCTTGTGATGGGGGCTAATTATTTTTTATTATGATCAAAACACAGAGCATCAACAACTCCCTCTGGAATCAGAGGGGAACGCAGCCGCCCCACAGCTGCACAGGCAGCCTGGAGCACAGGCAGTTAGTTGCCTGTGTGATTTAATGGTGTTGGGTTGGACAGCGGCCTATGAAGCAATCTGGATCTTAAATTTAAGTAGGTAACAAAGACTTCAGGCAGAGGATTCTCTCTAAATCAGAGTGCTTCCCAAGAACCGAACTAGGTCTGACCAGCCTTCTATGCCAGGCATGTTTATAGCCACATGGCCCACAAGCTCACACAGGGGCCCCGGGCTTGTTGCAGCTGTCCTTAAATTCTGAACACTTTTGGAACAAGGGTCTGCATTTTGGTTTCGTTCTGAGATAGTCTAGAGATATAACAGACCCCACACATGAATATTGGATACCTTGAATTGCGTCAGTTTCTAGGTCTCGCCATGCATTTGTGTATTCTCTTTATTACGTGGGACCTGAAGGGCCAGTGATCACACTGCAGAGGGCTCCAGGGGTGAGGACGATGTGCCCTCTTCTTGGGACCTCTTCAACGGAGGCAGGATGATTTGCTGGATTTCATTCCGTCTGCTGCTGCAGCAGAGCTTGAGGCTACGGTTCCCACGAAGATCCTACTTTAATTTCTTAAGAAATAATGTATTCAGGAGCCAAGGGGTGCCCAGAACTTATTTAATAATAGACGCAAATCTCATCTCTTCCCAGACCTCCACAGTGTCTCATTTTCACATCTTATTGGTATCTGTATAAAGTGATGACTGTGCTTTCTTAGAGGTTCTGGCTGGACACCGATGCTCCAGGGCTTTCATTTCTGGGATCTAGACTCTTGGTCCTCCTTGAAGCACACTGAAGCCAAGGAAAACATCTCCTTTATCTCATCCTCCTCCGTCAAGCTTAGCCCCACAGTGTGACACTCACATCTGTCCCTCTCCCACTCAGCCGCTGGCAGGAGTCTCAGCTAAGTGCACTTACGCCCTCTGAGCATGGCACCCCATGTGTGCACACTGAGATGTTGATGTCATTTGCCCTTGTTGAGAATTATGGGAGATTACATGGTCACAGTGAGAGAGTCTCAGATGGCGTCTGGCAACATCACTTTGGTTATTTAGTAAGTGTGTGTTTTCCCGGTCTGCAAGGGTTCACTGCATATAATTTGCTCAGCTGGCTATGCTAAAAACTGAAGCTCAGGTTAGTGGGTAAAATGGTCAGTAATTCACACCCCAAATAAAAATAAATCTCAACTAACTGAGGAGCTTCTTGGTAAAGTGATTGGTTCACAAGTATGAAGTTTTGAATTTGAATCCCTAAAACATACATTAAAAGCCAGTGTGGTAAAGCGTGTCTCTAGCCCTACTGTTCACTGTCCAGGCACACTAGGAACAGTGCAACAAAGTATGTGGGCTTAAGGGACAGGTGTTAGGGCCATGCCAGCATCACACATGAGGGAACAATGTTTGGCCGGGCAGAACAAGGACAGCACTCCGAGACTGCGAGCAGGTGTGCCACATAACAGCAGGCTGACTTGGGTATCTATGGAGTTGGCACCATCTGCCAAGTTGGAGGGATTTGCTGGCATTTTCTTTGCAAGCAGGATGTTTATGGAGGACGATTAGTCTTAACAAGAAATCAGGGTTTGCAGCCCTGTGTTTGAGCCAGCCCATACTGGCTCACCAGATTTGAGCACATCTCTTCCCAACTGTTTGCCCTGTGGTAACACTGGGAAGCCCAAAATAAGCCACAGTGGGATTATTTACACCATGGAAATTGGCAAATACCATCACCGGGGCATTTTTCTTCTTCTTTCCAAGAGTGGGTTGTTAAACATTTGCTACCATACCACTGGCGTTATGCCATAAATGCTTTTTATAAAATGTGGAATTAATTTGTTTATTCAAAAATCAGTCTCCGGCAGAGGGTGAGGAAAGACTGGAGTGTGGGGAGGGTCGGAATCTAAAGATAGGAGAAGCAGGAGGCTTCTGCAGGGGCCTAAGCAAGAACTGACAGGCTGAGCTTGCAAGGTGGAATGTTTAAAGTGAACACTGATTTAAATTACAGTCTTCCCTTCCTCAGTATGCTGTTTCTGCATTAACGCACCAGAAAGGTTTGTCTCATGGCTTAAAACTCAGAAAATTAAATATTAGTATGAAATCCCACAGTGCCACTTATTACTAATGAGTCATATGCAGAGGTTAAAAAAATGTCATCTGTACACACACACAAATCTTCACTTTTACTGCAAGCAAACTGGAAAATGACAGGGCTGATAGGCACGAAAATTCATAACCAGGGCATTGAGCAGGAGGTTGTATCTGCAGGGCTACTAGGGAAGGCTGTCTCTGGTTTGCATAGGTAAGGGACCGTTATTACAGACCCATGTGGATGGGCACCAGGGGAGGCTCCCAAGGATTTGCTAATATCCACAGCCTCTTTCTAGACTGAGCCAAAAAATGCAACCTCGGGAGGAAATGTACCCATCTCTCGCCATTACGTTTTATTTTATGGTGTCTTGCCATCTATACATTTTGTTCCCACTATATTCATTTCTGTGGTTTGATGTCTGCCTCTAGAATTCTTGTCGGCCGTTTCCTTTACACCTCAGCTCTCTTGAGGATGCTTGGTAGATCTAGTCCCACTGCTCAAGAGGAAAGGCATCCTGGTGGCGGCTGAGCTCTGTCACTCAGACCTTGCAATGTTAATTCTGTGTGCATGTGTGTGTATGTGTGTGTGTGTATGTGTGTGAATGTGTGTGTGCGCACGTGCGTGTATGTGCTATGCTGGCATGTTTGTGTGTGTGTGCGTGCCTGTGTATGTGAGTGTGCTGTGCTGGCACATTTGTATGTGTGTGTATGTGTGTGCATGTGTGTGTGTGTGTGTGTGTGTGTGTGTGTGTGTGTGTGTGCTGTGCTAGCACATTTGTGTATGTGTCCTCATCTGTGCTGTCTCCGTTTATCTCTTTTCACTTTATTTTTTGAGACAAGGTCTCCAATGATGCCGGAGCTGGCAGTTTGGACTAAATCTCTGGCTACTGACTGCCTTAGCCCTTCTGCTAGGATACCCCTGTCTCCATCATATTCCAGAATTGGGGTTTTGGGTATGTGTCACCCATCTGTCTGGGGTGGGGTGGGGACCTGAACCCAGGGTCTCATGCTTTCACAGCAAGCTCTTTTCCGCTGAGCCACCTCTCCAGCCCCCGACTATGCGGCGTTCTGTCTCTATAAAGGGTGGTTAAGGGATCTCTGATCAACCACTTCTGAGTGTATGAAACAATTGTAATTCTTCTGACTCTTGTACCAGGACTTGAAGCCGACCATTATAGGCAGCAAATGATACATTTTGTCTTGGGACTGTAGAGATGGCTCAGTGGCGAAGAAGTTTGGCTGTTTTCCCAGAGGACCTGAGTTTTGCTCGTAGCACCTGCACCAAATGTAACTCCAGCTCCAAGACACCTATGCCCTTTTCTGATCTTACACCCATGAGTAAAAATAAAATAAAATAAAAATGATCTGCCTAATGAAGGACATAATTACCGTATTTTTCAGACCATAAGATGCACTTTTCTCCCCAAAAGTGGGGCACAAATTAGGGTGAGTCTTATAGTCTGAAAAATATGGTATGTATTTGTCTGGGGCCTGGGGGTTCTTCAAATTGCTGCATGTCACTGAACTAGATAATTACAGACACTGAGCTCTAAAATGGCAGCTTTATGAACTGGAGGAGAGGTCAATGATGCCTTCAGAAATAAATGTCAAAAGCCATAGGGTGATTCAGGGCTGCTAGCATGGCCATGGGGATCTGAGTTGTTTCCACCTAGACTGCTGATTCAGTGGGTCTGGTGGGCCTGCTTCTGTGCTGTCTATCTCCCTGCCTTCCATCCTACCAGCTTTCAGCAGGATGAACTAGAAAGGACAAAACCTTTAGATTGTGAAATGAAAAGAATTCCTTGCAAGCAAATAAGGCCTTTATGAGTCCGAACTAGAAAAATTAATCATTTCCAATGTCAAATGTAAAACAGAGCTCTATTTAAAACCAAAGGAACTTTTATTCTCATTGGTTGAAAGGAAATAAACCCTTTATCCCACTTTCCCTTAAAGTCCCAAGAGAAGCTCATAGCTCCTGCGAAGGGAAACCAGAAGCCTCTGTCCACAGGAGACTATTTGCTCTTAAGTAGAAAACTGGTTCTTTGGCTGTGAAACTGGATTGGTTTCATCTATAAAGCCCAGGTAGACATGTAGCCCACAGTACAGACACATGCTACATCTGCAGTGCTAAAATCTGACGGAGCAAGTGGGGACTGCTCATGCACTTTCTGGCTTGAGCCGCTAAAATCGTGCTCAGCCAAGTATGAGGTACGAACCTCATCCATTCTGAAAACACCCAAAGCTGCAACGTTCTGTGAAGAGAGGTTCCCTGGGGAGAGCGAAGGGCAGGGGCAGGTGGGAGGAAATGGTTGGCTCCTTCTGAAAGCTTATCAGTGAGTCAACTACTCACATGAGCTTCCAGAAGATTCGTTTTCAACCCACGTGTCCTCTTTACATGGGCATGAGGAGACTTGGGTTTATCATATCTCCGTGTCCATGTCCCGTTTCCTCTCCTCTCCCCCCCCCCCCCCCCCCCGCCCACCACCACCACCAGGGTACTCATGGGAGGAAGGAGAAGCATGGCAGCTCCAGGCTTGCTAACAGGAGTCAGAAGTATCAAAAATAATCTCCCTGCTAGAAAGATCACCCTGAGAGCGGTGAGAGAGGAGTCGGCTCTGTGCCCTCGTAGCCAACAGTACAGTAGACCCCACATATAATCCTCATGGCTTTAGTTACTGCTATCAGCCAAAGTCTGAAAATACTAAATGGATAATTCCAGCAATGAGTGGATTATGTTTTAAATAATGCCTGTCTTAGGATATTGTTACAATTACTCTATATTGTCATTAGTCATTGCTGTTACTGTCTCACTGCTGATTTATAATATAAATGTTACTATGGGTGTAAGAATAGAGAACACCACACTATGCCCAGGGCTTGGGATTATTTGTGGGTCAGTGTTATTCATTAGTTCAGGCATGCAGTGAGGCTCTTGGAGCATACCCCACATGGGCAAGGCCACATTATTACAATGGCCTTGGAGGGGCATGGGGAGCCTCTCCTGGTTTATTTTATTTCCATTTCCTGTTTTGCTATAGCTATCTATGATGACAGAGATTAAAAGGCTCTGGAGCCTTGATGGTTCCATGGCCCATCACCTATGCAGCCAGGATCTTGGCAGAGAAGTCTCTCCGCTATTTCTTTGAAAGCTACCTCTCTGGGACCACCAATGATACCAAAATCTGCCCCATTACAGGGATATGTAGCAGTAGTGATGGGATGGGATGGGTTGGGGAACAGACTAGGAGACAGGACCAGGCCCTTGCTCCCTAATGACTCACTGTACTTCTGGGGTGAGCCACCTCCTTCAATCATCTCCTTTCCACCTGAAAAATGGGACCACCAGCCTTACTTTTCCCTGCTGGGTTTTGTAATGATAAAGGGACAGAATGGTCCAGCCATAATCCAATAATAGTAGTTCCCAAAATGAGAGAGGAAAACTATGAAGGTGTGAAATTACCTTCTTGTAAGGTACCGTTCCTATTTATTTCCCACTTTTAAATATTGCAAGCACTTTTAATCAACATGGCACCTGGAGCAAAGGCCAGAAAACCTGCCAGACTTTAAAAACCACCAAGGGGACTGGCTGGTCTGCAGATTCCCACTCACCTCACGGTCAGGTGCCCCTAGTAATGAGCGACATGAAACAGCCACACGCAGGCATCTGCAGGGTAATTACTCACCAGCTGCTGTTCTAGGGGTGGGACTGCGTCGTGATGGCCGTAGATTATGCCAGGGTTATACTGACTGAAAAGAACCGGATAAAATACCTTCTTCCCTGCAAATCAGAACGCAAACATCTGCTTTAAAAAGCGACTCATTCCATTGCTGGGCTTGTTTGCATGCATTCGGCCATCTGAAATAGTCCAGGCATTTTTTTATTTTCACCCGCTTTCTCTTGTCTCTTTACTCAACTCTAGACTACATTTTAGAAGTGCCATGCCAGCTAGACCAGTCATTCTGATTCGCCACCCTTTCTGTCCTCCAAGAATGGGACTGATACACAAGATATTTGCAGTCAGTGGCTGAAATTGTAGTCCCCAAATCGAAGAGTGTGGAGATGTCCTGGTGGTCCCGTCCTGTGTGCACAAAGCCCTTCAGCACTGGTTTCTAGCACAACCTTAAAGGCTGGCAAAGGAGGTCAGGAGACACTGGGCAGAGAGGACTTAGAGTCCACATTTTAACAGCAGTGACCATAGGAAGCATCTCAGCTGTTGATCAGCTGTGCCTAAGTCCACAGACATCATTTTTTGTATTTGGGTTTTTTTTTGTTTTGTTTTGTTTTTAACCAGCCACATCCTTGGTAATAACCTACAGCTACTGTGCTCTCCTTCAGAGCGGAGTGGCTTTTCTAGGCCCAGGTCCTCTGGCCTACTGTCTCCTTATGCACATCCCACTCACCTTACTTTCTGGTGGGAAACCGAAAAGGGCACAAGACAGAGTCCCGGAACTAGTGTGCCTGACAGGCCTGTAGCACAGCACCCAAGGATGAGTTAAAACAAAGTCACCTTCCCTGTTTTTTTTCCTGGAAGGACGTGAGCCTCACGCACACCTAAGCAAGATGTCAGAGTCCACTGTGCAGAGGAGCATTTCCTGAGCGAAAGAGAGAGCCAAGTGCGGGAAGGAGGGAACAATGAGGTGACACAAACCTGGCTGAGTGTTCAGCCTACACGTATTGAGGAACTCAGATGTGAAGTAGATGTCCACGTCGCAGAAAAAGAGCAGGACGTTGCTTCCCTTCCAGAAGCGGGCTCCGACATCCAGTCCCTTTCCCCGGGAGAATTCTCCATTCAGCTGGATGAAGGTGAAGTTCCTGAAATTGGCAGCTCTAGAAGGGGGCGGGGCAGGAGCGGGGAGGTCAGGGATTGCTGTTCACCCCCACATTACCCAGCAGACTAGGATCCCCTAGAACGTACACAACTGAGGCCAACCCCCTTCTGAGCATTCTGTCACCCTGAGGGTGATGGGGGTCCCCCAGGCAAGGACAGACTAGCCAGACTGTATAGACACCACTGGGGTTCAAAGGGCAGAGAGCACCTAGGAAGGTTTTGTTGTTGTTTTGTGACAGAGGTTTGCTGTCCAGCACAGGCTGGCCTTGATTTCATGGTCTTCCTTCCTCGGCTGACATTACAGGTATATGCTACAATGCCCACTTTCTACTGAACTTAATTAAAAAAAAAAAAAAATAGGATATGTATCTGTGTGTGCAGTTGCTCATGAAGGCCAGAAGAGGACATCAGATCCCTTGGAGCTGGAGTTACAGGTAGTCGTAAGCTAGCCCACATGTGTTCTGGGAACCAAATTTGCGTCCTCTCCAAGAACAGTATGTGCTCCTAACCACTGACCTATCTCTCCTGTGCCCTAATGAACTTTCAATGTTAATTTATATCTTCAATTTCTGCTAATGCTTCTACAATATGACTGCTATTGTTATCACTACTGTTACATTCTTTGTGATGGGGTTTGGCGTCGGTAAAGTCTAAACAAAACCCAAAGCCATCCCCAATGCATTCTAGGCCATCCAGATAACCCTAGTACATAAAAGCTCCATCACTGCAGAATACAGTTTATATCTGAACTCCAGTCCACAGGCCAGGCAACATGTTCTTGATGTGTGTTACCCCAGATAGACTGAAATTAATTCCTTCCTTCCTTCCTACCTTCCTTCCTTCTTTCCTAGCAGAACCTTCGGAAATAGGACACATCTGGGCAAAACATAATTCATTTAGTGCAAGTGGGACCCGGACAGTGCCCATCAGGTAGAACTGAAAAGCCGCATTCAGTGCTGTTGTGGCTCCTGTGTGCCAAGGGGGCTGTCATCTGGCAGGTCTCTCTCTTGTTGACGCCATCTATGCACCCTTGGATCATGGCTTGTCTTTCCCTCGCTCCCTGCCCTTCCTACCTTGGCCCAGCCCCAGCCCTCCCCAGCATCCCCCATCTGGATATATTCAGCAGACACAGAGGGAAACCTATTTCCATCACACAGTTTACGTTCCTCACAAACTTCTTGGCTGAAGGTCAACACAAATTGCTAAAGTCCTAAACTCTTCACATGCTAAGCGGTAGTGCTAGTATCTGGGGATTTGATCGCAGAAACTGGTTTGGCTACTCTTCTGTGACTTACGATCTTCTTTCAGATCTCAAAGGAACCTTTGGTGTTTTATCTCAGGCATCCAGGGCCCAGCCCAGTCACATTCTGATGCCAGACAGGACAGACAGGATGATGGTTCAACCTCAGATCCAGGTGGGAGACATGGGGTACGTGAAAAGCCCTGTTCTATGAGTCAGCAAACCAGGATCCAGGGCCTGCAACTGCGCTTGCTCCCTACCAGGTGCACACAGGATGGCTATGAAGATGTGGGAATACAGATTTATATATAGGAGTTAGAGTGGGTCTAGCCCTTGCCTATCATAATGTTCTTCTTGTAGGTTTCTAGAACCCTCTGGATCCTTCTACTTTGCCATTCTCCCATGCCTCCCTTGCCTTTCTCCAAAACCCTCTTCACTGCGTTCCAAGGCCACGTCAGCTCTGGACACTTCATTTCCTGTGATTTCCCCTCCTCCTTCAGAGCTTTATCTTTTTTTTTTTTTAAATCTTTTAAAAATAAATATATTTATTTATTCACTTTACTTCCCAGTCTTTGATCTTTTTGCTCAGGGCTGGTGGCTCCAGCCCACAGTTTCTTTAATTAGCACTGAGGCTGTGATCCAAAACACTTCAGAATCACAACTGGCACGACTTAAGGAAAGTACAACTCTTGTCTCCACAGTCGCACAGGTGCTGGGAGGACCTGGCAAGCAGCCCCCAGCCTCCTTGAGCTTGCTATAGCCCCAGCTGTCCTAAGTTGGCACAGCCCATGTCCTTCTGCCCTGTCTGTTCAGCTGCCAAGGGAAACTTTACCTGAGGGAGAGGCCTGGATTTCACCTGTTCATCTAGGGGGCTTCCCTGCAAGTTCTCCCAGATGCTTCATCCAGTGTCTGTTTTGGGCAAATTGCTTCAGCTTTTCTACCCTCTGAGATCCTGTCTCCTGAGCCACAGGGGTATTTGTTATCTGGTTTACAGAGAAGGAAGGCTGCCATTTCAAAGCACAGTGCTCGCTCAGGTTGTATCTGACTTATAATTCTAAGGGTAACTCTCCTAAGAGGATTTCAAACGTGTATCATGACAGATTTCAACTATAAAAGCTTATTGGTTTTATTAGGATTAATGAGACAGGGTCTTTTTTTTAGGTAGAGCAGGCTAGGCTCCAACTGACAATCTGCCTGCCTCCTAAATTTTGGGGTTATAGGAATATGCCACCACACTTGGCTTAAACATGCTTTTCGTCAGCAGGCAGGCTAGCAAGCAATGTTCCCTGAGGCAAGAGTCACACGTCCTTTAATGTTACATTGCTACCTCGGCCCGGGAGAGCCTGCAGTCCACTTTTACAGGTACTGCAAGAAGTCACTTCACCCTGAGTACAAGAATACAAGGTGAGGGGCACGGATGCCTGAGCTAACACTGTTAGAGATACAACAACCTATAGGAGATATCTTGGCAAACAAACAGCAAAGAGATAGCAAAAGACTGGATGCTACAGAGTTTAACAAAGGGCCAGAAATCTGATGCATCTGCCTGCCCACCACACGAATAAATCTATCTTGTTGTGTACAAAAAGTCTTCATAGCCTGGCTCAAGCTGCTTGGCCTATTAAAGACCTTCGTCTGCTCCATAGCCGCAGAAGGAAGGGGAGGGGCCTGGGCTTCCACATCCGTCAGTGGAGAAGGAAGAGGGACAGCCATGGTACTCCTGCTTAAAATGATCTTAATTTAAAAGACCTTTAGAAAAAAAAGTATTTGAACGTCAACCTCTATCATCAATGCATTGCTTCTAAAGAAAGATTCTTCAGGAAGCTAGGTCCCGAGGAACCCTTTTTCTGCCCTCACACAGCGGCAGTTTTATTTGTTTGTTTATTTTTGTTTTGTTTTCTGTTCATTCAGGCTTTCTATGAAGATAAGGTACTCTGTGCTATTTCCAGGGCACTACTCATTCCCAGCTCATTCCCAGTGCGCATCACAACCAGTCTTCAGTGTGTGTTTCTCCCAAAAGGCTACAGCATTCAAGACATGAACACTGACAGCCCCAGGAGGGTGTCTCTTCTGTATATGCACTGTCTATATGGGGGGGGGGGCGGTCACTATTGGGCCAGAAGCACATGAAGGTCCCGAAGTCTATGCCCATGGCTCACAGACCTCTGTCTTCTACAGTCCTTCCTGGCCGCTTTGTCTATCTTGGGCATGGCAGCCAGGGGACGAGTTTCCTCTGGCCTCCTCTGAAGCCCTGATAGGTCACCAGGCCCTGATTAGTGGGATACATATGCACAAAGAAGTCAGGGTATGTAGAGCCATCAATGGCCTAGGAAGGACAGTGCCACCTCTGTCATCCACCCATGGTTCCCCCTTGGCTTGAAGGATAGCAAGACCTCAAAGACTATTGTGCAGGGATTTCTCTGCTGCGGCTCTGGAAAAGCCCTATGGCCATGAGCGTAGACCAATAAGGCACCATGCAGGCACCCTAGTCTACTGTCTACCTGCCCGACTCTGATGACAAGCCCATTGGCACCATGACAGATGAGTCAAAAACGTGTGCGTGTATTTTCTCAGAGATCCTTTTCCCAGCAACACACTATCATCATGTATATCTGCGAAAGGGGCTCTCGTTCTTCTAGCTCCATACTTTTTGAGTGCCTTGCTGCAAACTGAAGAGAATTCCGGAAGCATTTTATTGAGCCTTGCCCCTGCCCACCTTGTGTCTTGATATCCTATCGTATCAACTGTACCAATGCACGGGGGTGTTAGCAGGTTCTGACCCTTTCAAGGAAGCAGCACCACGCCCCTCCTTCCTTCAGGAATTATCCAGGACTGGGTAGTTAAGTGGCACACACGGGGACAAAGAAGAGACTAAAAACAGTCGACACAAGAGTGACTAGAAAGGACTGAGGCTCTTCAGGTACTTCCCAAAGAACTTGATGTCTGGAGAGAGCTTTTCCATTAAGGAGAGCTCAGCACCCTCAAGTGCTAACCAGGAAGGCCTTACTGTTTATATAAGCTCACTTCCCACACCCAAAGGATGCTGGAGACAGTGGATTTGGAAGAATAAATAGATAAAAACTTTAGATTTTAAGATGAAGTACATGCAGAACAACAGAAAACACAGATGAGAAAATAGCATGCATATAAAAAATATTTAATTCACTCTTACACTGAAATGCAATATTTGGTGACAAGCCTATAGTTGTGGCATAGCAAGAAACAGGCACTGGCCATGGTAGAATGGAGGCTCTCCATCTCACTATTATGGGAATTCCTATTATAGACACACAAAAGGATACATGATTTATTCCTAATTACTTCTCAAATTACATTAATCATTGACAAAGCTCTTGAATTTTCCACTCAATTCCTTTCTTTGATATAATAAATCTGCTGCGTAGGGACTTCTGGGTTGCACGTAGTCATTTTTTTGTCGAGGTTATGATGACCTGAGAAAGCCATTGCTTCTGCTGCTCTTAATTCCCCTAATTGCCTTGCGTTTCTCAGAATGGGAGGATTAAAAGTGATAAAAGATACTGCTGTCTAGTATGATTGGTTCTAACATGGACATTTTCTCACAACTGCAAAGAGATTGCCTTAATGTGACACTTCTCGCGCTAGCCTTTTATTAAAAAAAAAAAAAAAAAAAAAAAACGACTTTAACATTTTTGCAAAGAAGCCGGGATTGTAACTTAAAAACTTTACATTGCATAGCCCTCAGCATCAAAATGTTTTATGGCTCCTACTCACTGAAGACATTTGGACGCAGTAAAGAATTGAAAACCAAACCTACGATCATCCCCATTTTTCACAGTAAGCACTTCCAACAATTAGTGCTGAATTCCCTGCATTCTGAGCTTACCCAAGCCAGTCGCTGCAAGTGTCTATGGGGAGCTCAGGTTTGCCTTTCCACCAACTCTAAAATTTCTTGTAAAATTGTAGCTCTGTCCATTAGGAAGAGAAAATGGAGTTTTTGAATCTCAAAGCAGCAGGGCAGGCTGGTGTTCATTAGTATGGGCTCTCTTGGGCCAAGCAAGGGGCTTGTTTTATCTTTTTTTTTTTTTGTTTTTTTTTTCTTCTTTCTTCTTTAGTGTATGGATCCAAGGTTTGTTGTTTTGAATGGGGAAATCAAAGTCAGCGTTGGCAGATGCTAAACAAATTTGCTGATGTACAGAAAAACACTGAGATGGCAAAATCTGGGGAAGAGGTCAGTTCTCATTGAAAAATGAAGGGCAGGCATGTGAGCATGGCACCAAGGTCTTGGGCAGGATTGTGAGTGGGGTGAAGGGGGGAAGTGTGGCTTCCTTCCCAATCAGGGGACCCTCGACCTGACCCATGAGACATATAATGCCAAGGATACCACGCAGGCATGGGAGAGCAATCACACAGAGTCCGGACTATAGCTGCAAGGCTGTGTGTGACCTTCACGGGAGCACATCCCTTCCTTTCTCACTCTTCTTCCCCTCGTGGTGGTTTGAATGAGAATTGTCCATTCACAGTCTCATGTATTTAAGCATTTAGCTATCAACTGATGGTAAGGTGACGGAACTTTCCTGGAGGAAGTCTGTCACTGGGGGTGGGCTTTGAGAGTTTATAACCTTTTCCCCACTTCTAATTTGTTCCTGTTTTCAGGATCTGGTTGAAAGTTTCTATCAACCATCTCCTGCCTCACCTATCCAATGCCCTGCTTTCCCCAGCCTAACCCTCTAAAACCGTAAAATAAAATAATACTCTTCCTTCTAAATGCTGCATTTGGTCTTGGTATTTTATTACAGAGGAGTAACTAATACAGGGCTCAACTCACAGTCTCAGACCTCCCCCTTTTAATCTCTCCTTACTGTCTAAGGCATGGGCCTATAACTCCTGCCTCCTTTGTCTCTGCCATGAGGCATGCTTGCCCTGACCCATGTATTGCTCATATCAACAATGGAAGGAAGCTGGATAATTCCTCACAAGGCCTGGAGCAAGCTGTGCCAGCACAGTGGACGCTGCGCTGGCTCCTTTTGTCTGTAGTAAGCAATGGATTTGCCATTCAACCCCATATCAAAGAGTGAAAGTGGCCACGGACCTGCAGCAGGCACAGAAGGAACATAAGACAGAGGATGAGGGACTGGAGCACCTGGGCTTGGTTCCCAGCACATATGGCAGCTCACAACCAACTGTAACTCCAGTTCCAAGGGACTCTGATGGTCTCTTCCGGCCTCCGTGAACACCTATGGCAGATATAGATACATGCAAGCACACACTCATTCACATAAAATAAAAATAAATAAACCTCTCTAAAACAGACAGAGATTGATTGGGGGGGTCATTTAACAATAAAACCACATACACGCATACATACATGTATCTATCTGTATACATATTTGTTTACATGTATATATTTGATTGAAGTAAACATTTAAATGACAGTGAACCGCTCTGAATACAGAGTTCAGTGGCAATTATTACCATCACAACATTGAACAACTCTCACCTCTTTCTATTTTCAATGTGTTGTCATGACCCCTGTGTTCTAATAAATCGTCATCTCCCATTCCTGTATATTACCAACTCCTGGAAACCACTAATATACTTTCAGTCTTAAAGATGTACTCATCTTGGATATTTCACATAAATGGAATTGGACATTGTCAATCTTTTGTGTCTTTCTTTCATTTAGAAGAATGTTTCTGAATTCCCTCCACATTGTAGCACGCATTAGCACTTTCCTCCTTTTTATGGTTGAATAGTATTTTATTGTATGGATATTTCAGGTTTTATTTTTTTTTTTTTAATTTATCAGACAATGGATATTTGGGTTGATTCCACCTTGAAAATTGATCACAATACCACTGAATGTTTGTGCACATTTGTTTAAATGCCTATTTTCAATTATTTTGGGATTTACCTGGCTTAGGAATGAAATTTCTAGTTTAGACATTATTTCTACTCTAAATCATTTAAAAAGCCATTGAACTCTTGTCCACTGCACTATTTTTCATTTCTGCCACCAGTGGGCAAGAGTTCAAATTTCTTCACAGTCCCGCCGACATTTGTGACTGTCTAACTTTGGGATTTTAGCCATCCTACAGGGTAGGAATTTACATGTGGTCTTCCTGTCCTGCTATACACACAAGTTCTCCTCAGTTATCTGGATGAAATCTTCATGAAATGACGTAAGAGGCGTGAAATGCTGTCACACTCTGTGGTAAGTCAGCTCCATGACAACACCACCACCACTAAACTACAAGCCTTTCTTCCCTTCTCATGCCTGGGGTAGAGCAGTGTGTGTGTGTGTGTGTGTGTGTGTGTGTGTGTGTGTGTGTGTGTGTGTGTGTGTGTGTGTGTGTCCATGCATCATATATGTGTATGCATGTTTGTGTGTGTGCAGGTGTATGTGACTGCATGTACATGTGTTTGCGTGTGTACAGAGAACACAGAAGCGACATCAGGTGTCTGTCACAATTGCTGTTCACCTTATCTTTTGACGCAGAATCTCCCACTGAAGCTAGTGCCCACTGGTTGGCTAGACCAGCTGGCTCAGAAGCTCTACAGACTTTCCTATCTTCGCTCCCACTCCCAGTTTCGGAGTCATAAGACACATATGGCCACACCTAGAGTTTACGGCATGCCGGAGATCCACACTCACATCCTTATGTTTGTGCAGCGGGTACCTTACCCAAGGAGCTGGCTCCCCACCTCTCAGTGCCTCATCTCAGATATGATTTCCCTGAGGGATGCCTCTATGTCCTCATGATCAGACGAAGATGAACTTATCCATGCATGATAATTCAACTACAAGTTACAATGTAAAAATGTCCTATTATACAGTTCCAATCAAATGGCCCCTTAGTCCGCTGCTGCTCAGAGGGAGCCGTGACCAGACACAACAGCGCATGAGGAAGCAGTGGAATACTGCTTCTCAGGCAGCAGCTCAAGCCTGCTGACTCACAGGATCTGGGGCCGGGGCCAAGTAGTCTGCATGTTAAATAACATCCAAGGTTGTACCAAAGTTTATACATATTTGAGAGCTACTGGATTAAGCTTTTACTTGAGGACAGATGAATTCTGGGAAAATCTGTAGACTAAGAATCAGGTTCTGGGAAGTAATTTGTGCTGTTTTCTACGACAGTACCTTGTAAACATTTTAACCACAATCTTTAGAAAGGAGCATACTGTCTTCATATCACAGGGCATGTACATGTGCAAGCACAGTGGCATGGTCAGTGAATTAGTGTTTCATGAAATAATATGCACCCTTATTACCTGTGATTCATTCTAAAATTTTGCGCCCTACTCTACTCCATTTTGCAAAACACTGGGGTGAAGCCCACGGAATCGATTTCATAATCCTCTAATGAATCACAAACCAGAGTTTGCAAAACAGCAATCTGTAGCAATCAACTGAAACACAAAGCTCAGCCGAGGAAGCGTAAACTCAGAGGAAGAGCACGCGAAACACTGCAAACTAGTCATTAAATAAGACTTTATTTTTAGATATTCTTAAAATGTTTGCATTTAGCCAGATTTAGAACAGTTTAATTACAGCACCGATCTCCGAACGGAGGGGATTTCATGGAGTCTGATTACAAATCTCATTACCGTCAACTAACAATTATGGATCTTACGAGGGCACTGAGGGGCATGTGGCTCTCTCGCGTAACTGGAGTGATGGCCCCAGGGACAATCTCTCTAAGCCTCAGTTTCTTCAGCTATGAGACAGGGCTAATAACACTATCTACCCCAAAAAGCCAGACATAGAGGGTCAAAGGGCCTGGGGAGATGGCTTAGTAGGTAAAATGCTTGCCACACAATCATGTGGACCAGGGTTGTGCTTCCCAGAAGCCATGGGGTGGCCCATCTGTAGTCCCAGCAGGTGGGAGGCATACACAGGGAATCCCAGGAACAAATGACCCATCAGACTTTTGGAAACTTCTAGCTCTAAGTTTGGTGAGGGACCCTTCGTGACTATATAAGGAGGAGAGCAACTGGAAAGATACCTAATGTCGACCTCAGAGCTCCCCACACACGCATACACATGTGCATATACCAATACACATACATGTGAAAATGCATACACATGTTCATATTATACACACGTGCATGTGTCAAAAGGTGCTATGGATATTCAATGAGTGTTCATAAAATAACAATAATTGAAATAAAAATGCCATTGAACAAACATCCTTACCACCTTAAAAGAATAGTGTGTGTGTAATTAAAATAATTATATATATGCATATGTATATTACAATAATCTGTCCCTGGATGAATAAACTCCTGTCAGGTGCTGGAGTTACAAAAACAAGTAAGACGTACTGTAACATACTTAACAGCTTATAATCTGGCTGCAATGTTGGTATCATAGAAATGTAAGTCATTACATCATATACTATATGCCTAACATAAATGCTGTTGACTATATGGCTAGTGTTTAGAGAGGCGAGGGCGGGAAGTGAGGAAGAGCCACACAGAGGAAATACAAGGTTGTGAGAGAAGTAGGGATTGAATAAAAGGAAAGAAGGGTGCAGGGAACCCCAACAATCATAGGACAAGAAGTCTCTCACTCTCTGACATCTCTCATTCTCTTAACTCCTTGTGCTTTCCCTAAGGAGGGCCCTTTCCCCTCCCCGCCTCCCCCACTGTCTCTCTGTGTCTCTCAGTCCCTGTCTCTCTCTCTCTCCCCTCATGGCCCACTCAGAACCTTACTTTACTCCCCTTCCTTTGCCCAAATAAATCTCTCCATATTCATATATGTTGCATGCCATCTCATTTTTAATCCTAACACTCCATTTTACAGACAGCTTTTTAAAATAATCTATTTGTATTTTTATGCACATGTGAGTGTCTATCTGTGTGAGCCACACGTGTGAAGTTACCTACAGGGGCCAGGAGAGGGTTTTCGATCCCTTGGAGCTAGAGTTACAGGTGGTTACGAGTCACCTGACATGGGTGCTCAGAACCAAACTTCAGCTCCCTGGAGAAGTGTCTGGTGCTCCTAAGCACCGCGTCACCTCTTTACCTCCACCAGCAGCTCTTGACCACCTTTTGAGAGTAGAGGGTGACAGGATTCCCAGATACATTAATAAACACCACCACATGTCTGGCACCACTCATACTGCACAGACTGATACCTGCCTTATTCCTAATAGCAGCAAGGGTGCCACCTTCTAAATCTACCAGGGTGGACTGAGAGTACAGGTATATTAAAATCTTACCAGTGAAAGCGGGCCCCAAAACTTGCTGGACATGCAAGAACAGAGAAAGTAAGTCCCCAATCTAGACTCCATAAGTGCCAGACACCAAACACTTAGATGGCCACAGCTTCACGTCAGCTTATCATCTGATAGTTGGCGTGTGTGTCAAGGGCCAAAAGCCGAGAACTCCTGGCTTTTTGCCCAGGCCTTTAGCTTGCCTCTGTCTAAGGCTGTTGATGTGGCCTACTTGACTGTCTACCTATCCACTTCCTTCCTGTCTGGACTTGAACCCACCATTTCTTGCTCAGACTGGTTTCTACCCTCTTGTCTCTACAGTTGATTACATCCTCCTTCTCAAACCTAACTCTCCCATAGCCAAATCCTTCCAGCATCAGCATCCTTACAGTGCTGTGTTCCTTGTCTTGTGAATACAGACTCCATTCACACTTCTCTGGGACCACTTCTTAAACCTATTAAAATCTGCTTCTGCCTGTTGTATTCATTTTGTAACCACTATATATGCATATAAATATACAGGTAGATTTACTGCATGCTGTGTGCTGTGTGATGTTGAGAGTTTATATTAGAAATTAAGATATATTTGCCCCAGTCATGTTTCCAAGGCAGACAAGATTATCTGATTAATGGATACCATTAGAACAGTTATACTGTGGGATGGAGAGATGGCTCAGTGGTTTAAAAGCATTCTCTACCCTTGCAGAACACCCAGGTTCAACTCCCACTATCCACGTGGCACCACCTCGCAACTGCTAAAACTCAAGTTCCAGGGAATTTGGCACCTTCCTCTGACCCTTAAGAGTACCAGAAATGCAGACAGTATATACAATCACATGCAGGCAAACATGCATACACACATCATAAAAATAAACCCTAAAACAGTCACATCTTGTGAATTTATTGCTATTCAATAAATTTGAGCATTGTACAAAGACGCAAATGTGTCAAACAATGTTCATGGCATCACATGCTTGTAACATTTAGTAACCCAGAAACCTGACATGGGAGGAATTGTTTGAGAAAAGTAATTAAGCCTTCCAGTCCTTAGAAGGAACATTTCCTATAACATGTCTATACTAGCCTTGTACTTGTACAAAAGTTTCTATAAATTTGACTCTGCATAATCATCAGTGTCCCAACATCCTTTGAGATATTTTTAAAAAGTGCCAAACCCAATAGGATAGGATTTGCCAGTTCTGTACACACGCTGGAGTCTGCCTGCACAGACTTTTTAAAAACTTTGGCATGCAGCAGTTGCCTGCAGTTTAGGATGCTGCCCCAATTTGGCATTGCATGTTTGAAGCTCCTGGAAAACTTTAAGAACAATTTTGTCCAGGAATGGATATTGTCAAAGATGGATATTGGGCAGAGAACATGAACCCTCACCATCTGAGTTCTCCACTGCTGAGCAGAGAGGGGAGGGGCACTGCAATGCATCGACCCGAGAAATTTCTATTTCAGTTACATTAGGGTATCCAATTATTTTATTCCATCTGATCCTCCTCACACAACGGCCTTTACTTCTTTTAACTCCTATTGCTTTAGGATAAGGGCAAACAATTTTCTTTTCTATAAAGAACCAGATAGTAAACTGTTTAGGGTTTGTTAGTCTTATAGCCATAAATAATATGTCAATCAACACACCTGCTGTAGCCAATAAAACTTGGTTTACAAAACAGATGTCTGTGGGCAATTTGGTCAGAAAGCTATAGCTGATGACCTCTGTCATTGGGATGTTTGAAATTTTAATTGTGCCCATTAACACGAGTCTGGTAACAGCGTGGGAAGAAACCCTGGACATGTTCTCCATCTTAGAAGCTTATTCCTCAACTGTCATCCATTTACCACGCAGCAGAAACTCCAAACAGACAATCCTGTCTACAACTAAACCATATGAACCTGTTCGGGCTGGTTCTGCCCCCTGAGTACTATTAAAGCCTTCAAAGCTTCACACATAGCAGAGTTGCCACGTGACTTCTCGTAGACTTCACGTAGACCACACGTCTACGGCACGCAAGCACGGAGCACGAGAGCACCATGCTGGCTTCCTCATTTGTACAGGATTTTATGGGTTATTTATCTTGGAAGAGGAAAAAAAATCCATCTTTGCTGCCTCTGAGTAACCCTGTACACTCTGCAATTGAATTGATCTGTGAGTTATAAGCATAAAACTTGAGGCCTAAAGGTTTCGGTTAAGTAATTTCTGTTCCCCTGGATGGGTTTAATCAAGGATCCTACCTCAGCCACCCCATCTGGGTGTCCCCTGATGTCTTTACTGAACAATGGATGAAAGGCAAAGATGAAAGGGTAAGAGCATTTGCTCTATGGATGAGATTTGATCTGGAGTATTGCTCTTAGACTGTCAAGCAGCGGCTGGCTTGGAGCTCACTGCACAGTTGTACTCTCCCTCAATCTGACTCTGCAAACATGAAAGCCCCGAACCCACGGAGTTGAGAGAGAACGTCTCCATTTATGCATCAGCTCCCAGAAGCCCATGTTCCGCCCCTTTACTGCAGAGGGCAGTTTGTGCCTACTGTTAAAACTCATCTCCCTGGCATCACAAAGACCAGCGTCAAGCTGACTGGTCTCCTGGGGAGGGAGGACTCTGAGTTCTCCTACGCACAGCAACAATCAGCCTCCGAGGTTATCCAGTGTTTGGTAAAACTAAGCAGATATGGGTCCAGATGTGCATAGCCATCCAGGATGCTGTGATTCCTGATATGGTGCCAGGCAGCACTTACTTGGAAGTGTTTTCAAGTATTCCTTTGACTTCGTTCATTTCTTCTTTCCCAAAGTAAACAACGGTTAGATGAACTCTCCCATCCTGTTGGATACACATCTCCCTGAAAAACAAAACACATGTATGTCTGGTCCTGTCTGCACATTTACAGGAAGACACAAACCAACGCTCTTCCTCTATCTTCCTCCTTCTTTTTCCTTAATTTTTTTAAAATAAAGTGCAAAGAGGCTTAAAGTAAACTCAACACAGAAGATTAGGGAACCCTGGTTGAACACTCAATTTTTATTTATCTTATCAGGAAAACCAATATGCTTTTAAATATACAGATGCGGTAAATAAAATATCAGATGCAAGACACCTTAGAGGCTACCTGCCATTGGATTAGCCCCCTTGGGGGGGCCGCAGGTTGTCCTGGAAAGGGTTCTTGGAAGTCTCTGGGGTATAAGACATTGGTTCTGTGTTACAGATGAGGAATCTAACGTCCAGAGAGGGTAGAACAAGAAGCTCTGTCTGTGTATGTTTCCCTTATGTAAGACAAACAGCACGGTCTTCATTACCAAGCGACCCATGGTAAACCACCACTCTCTGGTTCAGGACTATGGAAAGCCTTGGAAACGCTCAGTGTCATGAAAATTGTTGAGGGGATAGCAGTGCCTGTGTGCATCCCACCTTTCCAAGCAGGTGGGAAGAAACCTCACTCCTCATGAACTAATGAAGTCGATGAAACAACTAGACCTAAACGTTTTGATCAAAGGTTTCTGTACAACTGGACAGAACAAAGGCCTGGGAAGAGGAGCCTGGGGTAGAACGATGTGATGTAACACTGAGGGCTCTCTCCCAGCCACACTTCCTGCGGAGTCTTCACTGGCTGACAGCAAAAGCAACCACTGCCCTGTTGCTCCAATTAGCCCAGTTTATCCCTACAACCAAGTATCCCTGCACCAGCTAATTCACGGTCCTTAAACACTAGTCATGTGGCTGAGACCTCCTAGGGCCAGCTCTTTGGCTCTTGGCTGCCCTAGATCCGAGCCTCCTCAAAGCTTACGTGTTGCTTGCTATGTCCTATTCCTTCAAACACAACGTCTAGCTAATCTGCTAAGTTCTTCTGAGGGTTTGCTCTGCAAACGAATGTGTTGTGTAACTGTATGCATACATAAATGTAGATAAACATAGATATATGCATAAATATTTATGTGTACAGGCGTGTATTTATACATGTGTGTATACGTATGTAGATAATGTAACGTGGTGTTTCCCGGCAGCCAGCAGTAGAAAGATTCTGCTGGTGAGGTGGTATTTTGAGATAGTTTGGTATTTCCTGTGCCCTCCTTCCATTGTTACCATTCAAACAATGTCAACAAGACATAGACTCCAGAAATATCTTGTCCCTACTTACAGAGGTCAAATGACTAGATTTTTTTGTTGTTGTTGTTGTTGTTATTATGTCATAAGGGAAGAGCCCCATTTCTGAAGTTGCTTGGAAGCATTGGAAACAGCAGAATGTATGGTTTCTGCCCTAGGGGGACAAATGTACTTAGCAGATAAAATGAGCTCAAATAAATGCATAGAACTTTGCAAGTGTGGTAAGTTCTCAGGCTGGACTGGGTCTTGGAAGGTGAGGCCAAGAAAAAGACTTGTAGGGAAGGTCAGGCTGAGACTAAGCAACAGACATGTAAGGCTCAGCTTAGCTGCAGGTGTGCCTCTCAAAAAGGCTCGTTGCACCAAGACGCCCTGGGAAAACTTGCCAGATAATGTTTCTACTTCCTCTGACGTGGTCGGAGGAAATCATGCACACAGGCCAGGTGGCACAGAGATTGTACTTTAAAACTCTGTGTGTGTGTGCTCACGTGCAAGTGTGTGTGTATGTGTGTGTGTGTGTGAGAGAGAGAGAGAGAGAGAGAGACAGAGAGAGAGAGAGAGAGAAAGAGAGAGAGAGAGAAAGAGAGAGAGAGAGAGAGAGATGAGGGAGTCAGCGGTGCAGTGATAGCTTTGTTGCCTCTGTTTGCTGTTTTTCAATCAAGAAAGATGGATCAGGGCATCAGGGCTACCCTTTAAAAGGTCAGGTTAGGATCTCAGAAAGGGAAATCTAAGCTTGCTGTGGTGCCTGCCTCCAGCTCTCCATTTTAGGGGTTTGTGAATTCCTTCTTTCCTTCATTCGACAAGCATTTGTTGACAAAATACCACATGCTAGACCGTCTACCAGGGAGTCTTAAATAACAAGCAGGACTGGCATGTCTGGCCTGGAAGATGCTTCCCATCTCCTAGGCATGACTCACGCTACCCACAATGACACCACGCAGCGCTCCCTGAGTATGTGGCATTGTGAAGACCCCACTTCTGCTGTCTGAATGGCCTTTGTATTTTTCCAAAACCCTTTCCAGGTGACCACCCTGCCCTGGAAAGGGTATGGGAATATGTGTCATTAGACAACTGTATGTAGATGTCTTTGCGTCAGAGATAAAGGTTTTAAAGAGGAGTAACAAATGGCCGACTCATGTGGTGCATATAGACGTCTAGCTTATGCTGTTAATCATTCGTATTTGGACAGTGCTATCAATATCACAGAGGTGACAGGCCTGTTTCTGTTGGCATATTCCCGGGGACACTCTGCCGCCTTCTATTAGGTCCCCAGAGAAAATTATTAAAACAACTTGACTGAAAAGTTTGCATTTCTCAAGCTTCTCAGACATGAAAGCGTCTTAGTGTAGCTCAGGTTTGTGAGTAGTGAGCTGGCTAACTAGTTTTAAATTATTTTCCCAGAAACTTCCAGAGCCACCTTGAAGGTTCTAGGCCAAAATGGGATGAAAGAGAAAATTTCTAAAGAAAGTCAAGTAGGGCCCTCTGGATCCTTCCATTTCCCCATTCTTCCATGCATCTCTCACCTAAAGTCCCTACGAGAAGAACATTATGATGGGCGGATCCGGGCCCAGGGGTCCTGCTCAAACTATGACATCAGCCAAGGACAATACGGGCTGTAAGCTTTGAACCCCTACCCAGATCTAGCCGATGGACAGGACATTCTCCACCGTTGAGTGGAGAGTGGGGACTGACTTTCACACGAACTCTGGTGCCCCATTTCCCCTTGATGGGGAGACCTGGGGGCACTCAGAGGAAGGATAGCAGGCTACCAAGAAGAGACTTGATACCCTATGAGCATATACACAGGGAGGAGGTCCCCCTCAGTCACAGTCATAGGGGAGGGGAGTAAGGGGAAAATGGGAGGGAGGAAGAAATGGGAAGATAAAAGGGATAGGCTAACAATTGAGATGTAATATGAATAAATTAATAAAATATTTTGAAAAAGAAAGTCAATTAGATTTCCTTGATAGTACATTAAACATCATGAATGCCTTGAGAGGGATGAAAAGAGCAAGAAGGAAAAGATAAAGAACATCCAAACAAATATAACCCACCTAGGCTGAAGAGGAACTTGACAAGAAAAAGGGTTCAGTCCAGCTGGAAGCAGTCAAAATAAAAAGCAAGCAAACGTGGCACAAACAGAAAAGTTAAAAAAAAAATCATGAAGAATATTTTCCACTGAAGTCCCCCCAACTGTGCTGTGGAGAAGCAGACAACGATCTGGAGATCTGTAGCTTTTGTTACTTTGAGAGCCTTCCTGATATCAAACAAAGCACACGATGAAATAACAGACGAGCCTAAAATCCATAACGCGGATGCAGAGCCCAGCAGCCGAAGCCAAGTGTTAGCTAGCTCCAAAGGCAAAGTGAGGTGATTAGCCAGAGCAAAGAGGAGGAGGCCCTTTAAAGTGATGGCTTGTGGGCCAAGAGTGCACGTGCAAACATGACCGGACTTCAGCCAAGTTACCCTGGGAGCCTCAGGCACCCTATGATCACAAGAGGTGGGAGGATACTCATGGGCAAGGAAGTGGCACGTTAGGGCTGTAGATTTCCTATGCATGCCAACCTGATGGCAGTAAAAAGGAGCTCCCTTAAGCCCTATGACCTCCAGTATCCAAAATGGGGTCACACCTGGAGGTCCTGCAGCATCAAGACTAGAGTCATCTATATTGGTCCCAAAGGGTACGGTAGGGTTTTGATTCTTTGGAGATGGAAATACCCTGCTGGACTTCCTGCTGGCCTCGTGGATCCTTCTGCCTGGCTAGTGGGCCCACAGCATTGCCCCAGTCCCAAGGGATGCAGGCCAGGTCTGGCTGCTTCGCAGCCAGGAGGTGTGCAGGGCGATGCACACATGGGACCCACCTCCCTCATGACAGGAATTTTTTCTTCGTGGGAGTCATGACTGCCCAGAAATACCTGCAGACCCATGCTGTGGCCGCCTACATAACATGGTCCAAGACAATTCCTGGGAAAGTTGTGCTCTTCTGTAGTGAGGGTTCAAATACAGCTACACCCATTCCGATAGTGCCACTGCGGGGCAGCGATGACTCCTATCCACCCCAGAAGAAGTCCTTCATGTTCCTCAAGCGCATGCGTCATCACTACTTGGACGAGTACGAATGATTTATGAGAGCAGATGATGACGTCTATGTCAGAGGAGATCGCCTGGAGAGCTTTCTGAGAAGTTTGAATAGCAGTGAACCCCTTTTTCTCAGGCAGATGGGACTGTGCCCCACAGAAGAAATGGGGAAACTGGCCCTTAAGCCTGGAGAAAACTTCTGCATGGGGGTGGTGGGGGGCCTGGTGTGATTCTGAGCCGGGAAGTGCTTCAAAGAATGGCACCACACGTTGCCAAGTGTCTCCAGGAAATTTACACCTCCCGCGAGGACGCAGAGGTGGGAAGATGTGGCCAGAGATTCACAGGTGTGCAGTGTGTCCAGTCATATGAGGTGCAGCAGCTTTTTTTTTTTTTTTTAACGAGAATTATGAACAGAACAAGAGAGGCTACCTTAGAGATCTCCATAGTAGTAAAATCCACCAAGAAGTCACCTTACACCCCAACAAAAATGCACCCTACCAATACAGGCTACACAGTTACATGCTCAGCTGCAAGATCTCTGAGCTGCGCCATGGCACAATCCAAGGACACCGGGAAATCGTCTTAATGAGCAAGTACAGCAGCGTGAAAATCCACAAGGAAGACCTCCAGCTGGGCATCCCACCCTCCTTTATGTGCTTTCAAGGCCACCAGCGAGAGGAGATCCTGGAATGGGAGTCTCTGACAGGGAAATACTTATATTCAGCTACTGATGGCCAGCCTCCCCAGAGAGGTACGGACTCAGCACAGAGGGAGGCCTTGGATGACATTATCATGCCGGTGACGGAGATGACCATTGCCAATGCCAAGACTCAGGGGGTGGGGCGCGCATCATCGTCGACTTCAAGGAGATTCAGTGTTGGCTACCATCGTGTGAATACCATGTATGGTGCAGAATACATCCTGGACCTGCTGCTCCTATCTAAGACGCACAAAGGGAAGAAGACGACAGTCCCCGTGAAGAGGCACACATGCCTCCAACAGACTTTCAGCAACATGCAGTTCGTGGAGCACGAGGAGCGGGATGCACAGGAGCTAGCCGACAGAATCAACCGGGACTCTGGGTCCCTGCCATTCCTGTCTAATTCCCTGAAGAAGCTTATTCCCTTCCTGCTTCCTGGGTCCAAGATGGAGCCCAAAGAGCCCAAAGAAAAGAAGATCAACCCTCTGATCCCTTTGTCTGGGTGATTCAACATGTTTTTGAGGGTCATGGGAAACTTTGAGAAGACATGTCTTGTTCCAAATGAAACTGGTCATTCTGCTTTTCAACTCTGACTCCAACATGGACAACAGTGCCAAACAGGTTGAGCAGATGAGCGATTATGGAGTCAAGTACCCTGAAGCTGACTTGCAGGTTTAGCCTGTGTCTGGAGAGTCTTCAGGGGCACTGGCCTTGGAAGTAGGATCTTCCCAGTTTAATAATGAGTCTTCGCTCTCCTTCTGTGATGTCGACCTGGTGTTTGCTGCAGAACTCCTATGGGAGGTGTCGCGAGAACACAGTGCTGGGTCAGCAGATCTATTTCCCACTCATCTTTAGCCAGTATGATCCAAAGATTGTTTATAGTGGGAAGGTTCCCAGCACCCACCATTTTGCCTTTACTAAAAAAACCGGCTTCTGGAAAATCTATGGGTTTAGCACTACCTGTATTTATAAGGGAGACCGTGTCAGAGTGGGTAGCTTTGACATCTCCATCCACGGCTGAGGCCTGGAGGATGTGGACCTCTTTACCAAGGTTGTCCAGGTGGGGCTGAAGACATTCAGAAGTCAGGAGGTGGAAGCCATGCACATCCATCACCCTGTCTTCTGCGACCCCAATCTGAATCCCAAACAGTATAAAATGTGCTTGGGGTCAAAAGCATCTATGTATGGATCAACTCAGCAGTTGGCAGAAATGTGGCTAGAAAAAAAATGACCCTGGTTATAGCCAAAGTGGCAGCAATAGCTCTGCCAGGACAGCCTGATTGCAGCCCCACTGGGAAGGATGTTTCTAACTGCCTAATTTATTTTTCAAAAAAAATTTTTTTGTATGATGTTTTTGAAGTCCATAAAAGGATATATGTTCCAAGTCATTTTCATCCACAGGACTCCTTGAAGATTGAGCTTTTTGAACAAAAACTTGATCAGTGTTCGCCTTTGAAGCCATCTTGCTGAGCCGAATGTAGCACCTACATAGCACCCTGACTGGAAACACACATAACGGACAAAAGTTTTATAATAAATTTTTGGTTCTTGCTTTTTTTTTTTTTCTAGACAACTCCCCTTTCTTTATTGTCTTACGGTAAAAACGTTACGTGAACATTCCTCAGAAGTAGTATTGTGACAGAAACACAGTCACTCTGGTAAATGTTTTATGTTCTGTTGTGACTATTAACTTTGCACAAATTCTATCTTTTTACTTTTTTTTTTTTTTAACAACAGTTTTCTTTTTAGAGCCATCTTGAGTTCCAGTCACAAAGTAAGGAACAAGGAGACATGATAATAGCTGTACTGTCATTATCTCCTGGACAGATCTCCAAATTTGATTATTTCCCCCAAACTGTGCTCTACCCATGGTGGTCATTCAGGCTTTTACAAACAAGCAGGGGATGGAGAAAAGCACAGCTGTGACTGACACCTCTGTGACTCCTTGGCCTAAAGGGACCTGTCACAGAAGTCTAAGAAGGACTTGGCCCTCTCTCTGATCCTCCTCCTTTTTAGAGGGTACAGTGTTATATAGGGTGACAAAGAACGGCTGTTAGCAGTGTAATGAACACAGACTAAACAGACAAACCCCTAATGAAAGTATGAGGGGGCGTTGGGACTTTGTTCTCTTCATCCTGGGCTGTGGGTGGAGGTGGTGGCTTCAGTTTTTAATTGCTGTTTCATCCTATCTTGTTTATCTGAAATATATTTGATTTATTTAACACCCATTTTTGGGTTCTTTGCCACCTTGAGTGCCTGTCATTCGCTAGTAGTTACGTGTACCATGAGTGCAGTGAGAATGTTTTGTTTGCAGTAAACTGATCTCCAAAGATTTCTTTTTGAAAACACTTTTTCCTCATCTGTAATTTTTACATTCCCTTCTTACTAAATATTAAGTGTTCTTTGATAATTTTGGTGCTCGTGAGTTTTGGGGACAAAAGTTAAATGAATCTTTTATTACATCAGAATGTTGTTTTTTTTTAAACTCACAGATCAAATGTGCCTTAATAATTTGCTTCCATTTAGATTTCAAACAGTTGATAGATTTGCCATTTTAATATACGGTGTTGGAGATCTGCTTATTTGTAAATAGCCTATTGCACATTTGAACAAATAAACCAGTGGACAGCATTTTTCTATTGTACCTTGAAGACTCATTTTATCTCATAATTTTTGTGTTAGTTGAAGACTTGAAGTACATTTGAAGAGGAAAACACTGATACACACACACACACACATACACACACACAGAGAAAGAGAGAGAAAAATTCACCCTCTTTTGGTCTCTCATTAGAAAACAAATAGGCTTCTTGGGAATATAATATGATATAATATAACACAATGTAATGTAATATAATATATGCTAAAACAAAAACTAACACATCAGAATTGGACAAAACATACGAACAGAAGAAAAAGAGCCTACGAGAAAGCACAGGAACTAGAGAGTACTCATCTCACACTCAGGAATCCCACAGAAACACTAAACTGGAAGCCATAACATATATTCAAAGAACCTGTAGGGTAAAAAGAGAGAAGGAAATATAGATATAGCAAAAATAAAAATAAGATATTTTTTAAAGGAGGGGCCCTGAGATGACATCATAAATCAAGGAACTTCCAAAGATGACATTGAGTTAACTTCCTGTTGGCCATCTACTACTGGGCATGCAGCCTGCCCTCAACAGTAGTTTGTTTCCCCACTGAGACTCCCTAGGAAGAAAATTAATTTCTATGTACAAATGGTTATAAATTGGAGATTGCTTCTGAGCTAGGGATGGAGGCATGGATCCACTTCTCCTTACATGTCTAGGAACTCAGCTGGTGCAGACCACTGCAGGCCCTGTGCATCCTGCCTCAATCTCTGTGGCCTCACGTGTGCATTAATCTTGTTTATTCAGAGGGCATTACTTTCTTAGTGTCCTTCATCTCCTATGTCTCTTATATGCTTTCTGCCTCCTTTTCTCTGTGGGATCCCCTGAGCCCCAAGAGGATGGATTTGATATCCCCTTTCGGGATGACTGTGCCAAGGTTTTTCCCTTTCTGCATAATGCCTGTCTGTTGGTCTCTATGTTTGTTCCCATTTGTAGGAGGAAACTTTTCTGATGATGGCTAAACAACATAGTGATTTATGAGCACAGCAGGGGGTTATCAGGTGAATTTTATTGCTACTTTTTTTTAGAACAATATTTGTTTTCTATGTCCCTGGACTATCTAGTCTCAGGTCCTTGGTCATCCAAGCAGTGCCAGGTATGGGTTCCATCTCCTGTAGCAGGCCTTCAGTCAAACCAGATACTAGTTGGTTAGTCCCATAAACTGTATCACTGTTGCACTAGCACATCTTTCAGGCAGGACACCATTGCAGACGTGTTTAAGTTTCTCTTTTGGTAGTACGCAGAGTGCCCTCCTGTACCAAAGATGCTAGGACATAGGGATGAAGGCTCTATGTAGGCACCAGCTCATCTGCTCTGTGTTCAGTGAGTTGTGTAGCAATGTGTTGTCTTTAGCAATGGGGTCTTGCCATTTACTTGCGGAAAGCAACCCAATTGTCTTGGAAACAGGTTGGATTCTCTGGGCGTTCCCATGGGATGCCTTTGGCCTACTTGATCAGACTTTAAATTTAGGGGTAGAAAAGTACTTTTTCCCTGCTATGCTTGGTGACTTGCTTTATTATTATGTTTTAGTTAATCCGTTTGGACCTTGATCTGAAATGTCGTCTTTCTACCATGCTCCTATATAAGATAAATACTCTAGGAACTCATGATTTCACACCCCAGTTTTTCAGAGGCCTCTACACACCCAGCAACTCCTTGACTGCACATCAGATGCCCGTTCAGCCTCTGCCCCAGTGCCCACCTGCTCGGGGACTCAGTCTTTGCATGCACTATACTTTGCAGGGCCCTGGCTCTCAGGTGTAGCTTCCGTGTTCCAGTACCAGATGACCGTAATGGTCTCTTCAAGGATGATTTGATCCTGTTAGAAATAGCCTAATTACAGCTGACTACTCCTGTGCTCATGACCTAGAACTTAGAGAGCTGCCAATCACATTCTTCTACGGAACACTGCAGCTCCGTAATAATATGAACTCAACAATAAGAGATTTTAAAATCGGCTAAATTTTTCAGGATTTATAACTGGAAAAAAATAAGCTGGCTACTGTCCGTCCATATGCAAATTCCATACATAAAAGATAATGAGACCCACTGTGCTTGGTAGAGGGTTTCCAATCACAAAGCACCAATTCCACCAGTGCACCCTGGGATAAAAAGATCCACTTACTGGGTATCTATAAAAATGTGTCCCTGAAGCCTTCCTGTCATAGGTTTAAAATTAGCTTCTTAGAGTGTGTGGCTTAGAATAAGAAATAGACTGTGATTCAACCCAGTCCACCACATGCAGCTGAAGCAGGACAGCAAATGAAGCCAGTCTTCTGCTGAGCCAGGGCCTCTTTGTCACCCAGGGTCATCGCTGCTGTGGGTTTTGTCACCACTAGCCAGCTCCTGCCTATTCCTGATGATTTTGAACTTTATTTGCTTGCCTCTGAGAATGGCATTTCTGCCTGATGGATCCAGGCTCAAGTCAGAATTGAAGGTAACAGGTGCAGCCCTGGTTTATCAGGTCAGACCTGAAGGTGACAGGTGCAGTGCCATTTATCTTTGCAGATGCTGTTGACAGCCAGCCCATCCTTGCTAGACTTTCCTTCCTACGAAAATATACTTAAGCAAGGATGTTTCTAATTGTGTTAAGGAAGGCCAAATACGAATGGCACATTTCACATGAGGAGAGATGAGAACAGAGAGGAGGAGCCTTCATCCATTGCAGTGGAAATGAAGGCGTGCTGACAGGAAACGGGCAGGGGGCAGTGTAAACAAACCGACCTGAAGTTCTGCATGAAGTGCCGGAACTTGTCCACCCTCCTCGCTAGGGGCACGATAATGTTGATAAGGGTGTCGGCCATGTTGAGTTTTTCCTTTTTCACCTTCATGATGGGGCCAAAGGGTCGAAATAGGACAAGTCGTTGGAATTCATGTTTGTGGTCCCCTTTGAACGTGAGCTCATACAAGGTGCCTTTATCCCTTTCTGTTCGGTAAATCCCTGTGGAGCAAAACAAGGAAAGGCGGTTTCAGGAAAATAAGTGTTGACTAGTCAGTATCTTTCTATAATGAAAATCTACCATGAATGCCTTTACGTTTTATATGCCATTATTAAGAACCTCAAAATACACTTAATATTTGAAATGAAATAAAAACCTATCAGTCTAAAAATCCATTATGAAACCCTCATAAAGCCACAGGAATTTAACATTAGATAAAAAACGATTAATATATTTAGAAGCATGGAAGACTATTAGGAATGTTGATATAATCTATGTTAGAATGTGTTCTGTTTTGTTTTGTTTTGTTTTCCAAGACAGAATTTTTTTGTATGGCCTTGGCTGTCCTAGACTCGCTTTGCAGACCAGGCTGGCCTCGAACTCACAGAGATCTGCCTGCCTCTGCCTCCCTGAGTGCTGGGATTACAGGCGTGCACCACTGTGCCTGGCTGTGTTCTTTACTTCTCTTGCATACATTTTATAATAAAATTAGGATATGTTTATTTAACTTCGAAGTGCTTTAAAATTATCTCTTTGAAATGATAGTCATTTCAAGTGAAATAGTTACTGTGATTTATACGGGCATCTTGGAAGAAAATCGGTCTAGAAACATGAGTCCCTCCCCACCTCAAAGCTTCCGAAAGCATTAAGACGATAGTCAAGGTATCCAGTGTGATGGGCAGGCACACATCATATTTAGTCTAGTATCTTTCTACCTCTACGCAGTGTGATTAAAAATCTTAGAATATGTGTGTTCAAGGATAAAAGCCTAAGTTAAAAGTCTGGCCCCAAGTTTGTACTGGGGAAAACTACTCCACCGCAGGCCGATTACTACTTGAAGGCTTGCCTGGGCTGGAGTGAGTTCAAGGCCAATCTTCATTACTTAGTGAATCACTAAAGTAGCTCAGGGGTAGAGCACTTGGTTAGCATGTGCAAGGCCCAGGGTTCAACTTTCACCACCACCAGCGAAAAGCTGAGGTGTGCATCAATAGATCCCAACAGTGCGTGACACATAGTGAAGACTTCATGTATGCTCTCCATCATCTTTACCCTCCCTACTTCCAACAGTTCTGGTAAAACACGGCATATTAAGAAGGAATAGCCAAGAAGGAAGAGAAACAAGGAAAAGTTTATTTCTGTTGCTTTCAATCTGTGCGGAGCATCACTTGTGGGGCTGAAGATGCAGCCTCACCAGCTCACTCAGCTTTCAGGAGGATGCTCCTTCAGGTCAACTTGATAGAACTGCCCCCATCTAAAGACCAAACAACCCTCTAGGCCCACTTTCTCATCTAGGCCTACTTTCTTTCCTAGGATCACTGGCATTGTATGTGTCTTTCATATATCTCTCCTTTCATACATTACATTTATTTATTTACATATGTATGTGTGCATGTATGTATGTATGTATGTATGTATGTATGTATGTATGTGTATTTACCCCTCATACATTACATCCTGACTCCAGCCTCTCTTCCCTCCTCTCCTTCCAATCACTTCTCACCTCCCCTTTCCCACAGATTTGCCCCTACTCTGTTTTCCTTCAGAAAAGAACAGGTCTCCCAGGGATATCAACCAAATACAGCATAATAAGTTACAACAAGACTAGGTACAAACCCTCACACTAAGGCTAGGCAAAGCAACCCAGCAGGAGGAAAAGGGTCCCAAGAACAGGTGAACGAGTCAGAGGCAACCCCATTCTCATTGTTAGAAATCCTACAAGAACACCAAGCTACACAATCATAAAGTATATGCAGGGGACCTAGCGCAAACCCATACATGGCCTGTGATTGTCCCCTCAGTCTCTGTGAGCCCCTATGAGCCATGCTCATTGATTCTACGAGCCAAGTTCTCCTATGTCCTTGACCCCTCTGGCTTCTACAATCCTTTCTCCCCCTGTGCTGCTGGATTCCTTGAGCTCGGCCTAATGTTTGGCTGTAGGTGTCTGCCTCTGCTTCCATCAGTTGCTGGATGAAGCCTAATGACTATTGGGCTTGGCACCAATCTATGAGTATAGCAGAATATCATTAGGAATCATTCCATTTGGCTTTTTTTCTCTAGGCATGGTTTTATTTGAGGTCTCTGAGATATCCAGCCTCTGGTTCCTAGCCATCAAGGCAGTTACAGGTATAGGTTCCCTCTCTTGGTATGAGTCTCAAGTTGGACTAGCCATTGGTTGGTTACTCCCACAAGTTCTGGGCCACCAGTGCCCCAGCCCATGTTGCAGACAAGAAAAATGGCAAGGAAAAGGTTTTGTAACTGGGTTTGTGTCCCAGACACACGACTAGAAGTCTTGCCTGGTTACAGAAGATGGCCAGTTCAGGCTTCACCTCCCCATTACTAGGAGCCTTTCCTAGGGTCACCCTCATACATTCCAGGCAAGCGATGTCCTACTACACTAGGTTTCCACATTGCCCCCTCCCAAAGCCCACTCATCTCTCCCAATACCTCTCTTCCTCCATCTCTCTGTCCTCTCCTGCCCGATTCTTTCTCTTCTCAGTCCCACCTGCCCCCAGTCCACCTGAAAAATCTATTTTATTTCCCCTAAAGGCAGACAAAGAAATGTTAGAAACACTCAACAAATGAGGAGAGAAACTCTTATTTTTGATTTCCGCCATTTTCCCCATTCCACATTTTCATTTTATGCTTAAGCCTCACAGTAGATGAACATGCACCTCCTAACCTCTGATTAGCCACAGAAATCAGTCTTTGAGCGAATGTGCTGGCCGGCAGTGAGTTGCAGCTCCTCAGGGCATCTCATACGCCACCACCGTGCTGTTTCTCTTTTCTTCCTCACTCCTCTTTGTTTCTTTTGTGGGAAACATGTATCTTCCTCACGCACATTGCCAAGTTCTTTTCTTTGTTCTTTGACTTCTGGGAGGTTTTTCATCCTAGAGTTCTGGTCTTGTAGCCTCTTTGATTTCATTCAAAGCTTAGACCTCTCCGAGGTACAGAAAAGAGTCTGCTGCTGTGAATTGTCAATGTGGCCTCATTTCTCACAGTCATCCAATGGGCCTGACTTGAGACTCAAAAGGCACAGTGTACTAGGCAGTGAGCGCGGGCGACTGAAGGAATCCGTTCTTGTCTGAAGCCTGTGCTACTTCCTAGATTATCAAAATGGAACACCCCACTCTACTACCCCCAGTGTCAGGGATGCTGGGAGAATGGCTGAGCTCCTGCTGGGAAAACACTCAGCATCTTTCTGCAGCCAGTCAACGAAGAGAGGAAAAGGTATATTCCTTTGGAGGCTCCAAGGATTTCTTTGAAAACATCAAATAGGTCCTTCAAAGTCTGTTATTTTTTTCAGCAATTAGTCCCACGTGAGCAAACAAGCCTCTAATGATGTCTATAGCATCTGGCTAGATAACTTGTTTTTAATTACTATTTTTTATTAATTTATTCTTGTTACATCTCAATGGTTATCCCATCCCTTGTATCCTCCCATTCCTCCCTCCCTCCCATTCTCCTCTTACTCCCCTTCCCTATGACTGTGACTGAGGGGGACCTGCTCCCCCTTTATATGCTCATAGGGCATCAAGTCTCTTCTTGGCAGCCTGCTGTCCTTCCTCTGAGTGTCACCAGATCTCCCCCTCAAGGGGACATAGTCAAATATGAGGCACCAGAGTACGTGTAAAAGTCATACCCCACTCTCCACTCAACTGTGGAGAATGTCCTAGATAACTTTTTACTCAGTCCAAGTGATGCTCCGATGCCACACAGGTATATCTACACATTTGAGCAGTTCTTTAGGTTGGTGGCTGAGCCTTGACAAATGCCTTTGTTATTTCACGACAGTATTGCACCTACCCATCCATAATCCTGCAAAAGGCCGTCGAGAGTAGAACTCGCAGCTAAAACCATACAGGGAAGTGAGGGGTGCTGTAGGCTGATCGACTGCTTGCAAGAGGAACCAAATTTGATCCCCAGGGCTCATGTAAAAAAAAAAAAAAAAAGCGAAGGGTGGTTGCTCCTGCTTAGATCATTACACGTATAAACCTCATTTTCGATGCCTTACCTACATCTATTTTAAATTCATTATTTAAAACCCTCCTCACCCTGAGATTCACACTTGCTACCCAGCCACCACCACCAAGAACCTACCCTTGCATAGTCAGGAGAAGCCACCACAGTTTGCCTTGTGCTAATTCAAAGGACAGTGCCTAATGGGACCCTTTGCCCTGTGGACTCTTCAGTATCAATACCCAAAGGGCTGTAGAGAAAGAGGACAGGAGCATCCAGAGGCAGGGGTGGGTTTGCTTTGTTTTCTTTTTGTTTTTGTTTTTGTTTAACATAACACATAGCCAACACAGAACATAGGGCCACAGGGTAGACATCCCTACGTGGGAAACTCAAAATGTAAAGTCAACAATGCTCACAAGTTTTGCATTTTAAGCCATTTTCAACTTTATATTTTCTGACCTAGTTGGTAAAAACGTCTGCAAATAAAATCTAAAATCCTCCAAAAATCTGAACCATGTCTTGTGCCAATCATTCCAGATTAGAAAAAAAAAAATGGTACTTGTGGGCTGTCACAATATAGTCATTTTACTATTACGCAAATTAAACATAAGGATAAGACTTCTGTAGTTGCAGCTTGGATCTTGTCTAGAGACACCTCTGCTGTCTGCTTTCCTTGCTTTGGGTTTCATGTTTTCAGCTCTCTGTGCAATTATTTTCTTACTCAGGGCCCAGGTCTATGACCCTCAGCTAAGAAGGTAATCCCTGAGAAAGAAACAACTCCACCATCTGCTGTCTGTTCCCTCCCTCTCCCTCTTCTTCTACCCACCACCGCCTTCTCTCATGATGGAAATGAAACCTGTGACCTATCAACGCAGACTAAATACTGTTCTACCATCTAGCCACACTCCCAAGTCTGTTCCTTGCTGGTCTTCTCCCTTCTCTACATGTTATGTCACCTTGGAAATCATAGTGACAAGGGATAAGGGATGTGCCACTTCTTGCCATCACCCGACGTGAGTATACATAAAATGACCAATGCTGAACGCTGGCTGAGCACATGTAGACTTCCACAAACCTCTCACCATCTAAACACCATCTACTCCCTCTGCGTTCATCCCCATCTTTCCAGCCTTCCTGCTTGGAAGCCGGGACTCTCACCTAGAACCAGGTCTGTTACCTAGATATTTAGCTGTAATCAAATGCTGACCAAAATCTTGGCCTCCAGGTTTCAATTCACATTACACTCATCTTTTGTTCTTTTTTAAAATTTTTATTGATTTATTCATATTACATCTCAATGGTTATCCCATCCCTTGAATCCTCCCATTCCTCCCTCCCTCCCATTTTCCCCTTAGTCCCCTCCCCTATGACTGTGACTGAGGGGGACTTCCTCCCTCTGTATATACTCATAGGATATCAAGTGTCTTCTTGGCAGCCTGCTATTCTTCCTCTGAGTGCCACCAGGCCTCCCCATCCAGGAGGCGTGGTCAAATTTGGGACACCAGAGTTCCTGTGAAAGTCAGACCCCACTCTCCACTCAACTATGGCACCAGCCAAGGACAATACGTGCAGTAAACTTCAAACTCCTACCCAGATCTAGCCAATGGACAGGTCATCTTTTGTTCTTTAACCTGCTTATAATAGCATTCTAATTCTGTCCTTGACTCCCCATCTCCCCATAATCTGCAGAATAAGCAGCATCAATGGCACATTGTAGCTTCAAGACCCAATGTCACATCATGGCTTCAAGACCCAATGCCACATTATGGCTTCAAGATCCTCTAGTAAGGCAAGAAGGATGATTAGCAAATGCCTTACATCAACACATACAATGACCAGAAAACTAGCTTTAATTGTTCTGTGCATCCCACACACCTCATACAATTATAATGTTAGAACTGTATAATACTTGTGAGAAATTATGTTTTCAGAACAAAATAACCAGCTGGATCAGACCTGACAGGAATCATTCCTCTCAGCATGATGTACACTGACATCCTGCATCCTCCTAGTTCCAGCCCAGGATGATTCTGTTGCTTTTACTCATCAGCGTTGGACAGCTTCCTGGACAACACTGTAGAAAACTTCTGATCCAATTTGGACCACCATTTCAATCTCCTACTAAGCCTAGAATCTCTCAACATTTAGAAACTGAATCACAAATGCAATCACTAGATTGCTTAACCATTCTCTCCAATGTAGGGTGGCCCACTCCAAGGTATTATGTGCCCCAATTGAACCTGAAGAAACCTTAAGAGAACGATGCCCCATTCTCTCAAAGGGGGGTGTTGTATAGGTTGCTGTTTGCTCACTTGATCTACAAATGCTTATTCTCATTGGGATGTGATCATAAGTCATTATTGGTCTTATACAGAGAAGTTAGGGAAAACACAGGAACATCTCTCTTTGTCTTTATCGTAGACAAGGAGATGGGAGCTGAAAAGAAAGAAAGGGAGATTTAGAAGGAGGATAGAACAAAAGCTAGATGATTGAACCTACTCCTTAACTCAAGGCCTTAATTGTTACTTATAATGAAGGTTATGTCTAAGTCATTGCTATAGAATTTAGTATATTGATACAAAACATGGGCATGTCAAATACTTGGCAGATTTTAACACAAGAATATATATCCTAAGCATAACAGATAGATATGACTCTATAAATATATGAGGTAAATTAGGTGAATAAGGTCTTCAAAAGCCTCAGAGACACACAGAATATGGCATTTAAAGTTGTTCTCACAATCCTAAATGTCTTTGACAACAAGCCAAGTTAACTCCTGGCAACACCCAGCTGACCTCAAAGAAGATGATGAGCATCAAAGAGCCTCCTTATGGAGATGGCTTCAAAGGTGGCAAAATAGCCACTGGGGAAATGTCCTCATTCCTGCCACAAATAGAATCTGTCTAAAAATGGGCTACTTAGATGCAGGCAGCATCGACAACCGCACTCTGACAAGTCAGGGTAAGCAAGTCCTCAATTGTTCCTGCCCTGCAAACAAGTCTGGCAGAGATATTAGGCCAGAAAGCTGAAGATGAGGCTCCATCGTTATAAAGTGTATTGGCTGACTGGTCAGGCAGTAAGCTGTCTTAAGTCAATTTGTACATTTTGGAAGCTGCTAACCCACACTGCTGATTCACTCAGCAATTTAAGTTTTATTCCCTCTCAAGTCTCTGAGGGGCATTGAAGACAAGATAGTATAGTTTTACAACCAAGTTTAGTTGATTAGGGGACAAGATCATTTTAGATCAAGATAAAGAAGTTAAGCTATTAGAGTTGAGATAGGATAAATATTGAATCACATTCGGAAATTTAGACCCAACAAGACAGGAAAAACACTTACTTCAAACGAGATGAATGCAGATGGCCAAGTCACCATGAATGTAACATGTATAGAACTCATTATTCTCATGATTGTCACATGGTTCTCCCTGCTATGTGTAGTTTGTCTTATACATGTGTAATTAAAAAAAAAAGTATTTTTAAAAAAAGATCCTCCATAGTCTGGCACCAATCTGCTGTCATAATACTGTTTTTTGTCACTGCCTCAGGTGCTGTCTGGGCTGTAGTCAAACTGATTTATACTGATGACAAGGAGCCTCTCTTCCCCACTGAGAATATAGAAGGAACCCTTGTACACTCTCAGTGGGAACGTAAAATGGTATAAGTGCTGTGGGAAAAAGTTAGGAAGTCCCTCATAGTTAAATATAGGTTCACAGCCACGTGATTTACAATAGCTAAGAGAAACAACCCAAATTGTCACTGAGAGATGGGTAAACAAAATGTGGTACATGAATACAATGGGAAATTAGTCAACATGAAAAAGGAGTGTAATTTGACACGTACTACAAGGGTGGATTTTGAGAGCACTGTGTTAAGTGAAATACGCTAGTCACACAGTAAGAAATACTACCTAATGTTACTTTTATAAGGCTCCCCAAAACAGTTAAAATAATAGAAATAGAAAGTAGAATGGAGGTGTCCAGGAGACAGGGGAGTGACAAGTGAGGACTTAGTGGTTCATAGATAGCATTGTGGGGTTTCTTTGTTCTGTTTTGTTTTGTTTTTTACTGTTAGTGATTGAACTCAGGGCCTTGTATATGCTAGGAAAGCAATCTAACACTAAACTAAATCCCAAACCCTATTTTTTGGGGAAAGGATATAAAATTATTCTGGATGGTGATGGTGGCTGTCAAATTATGTGAATAGACATAGCATTACTGGACTAAATAATAAAAAGTTGCTCCTGATGAACTTAAAGGTATGTGAGTTTTCCACCATACTGCTTTTCTTGGAAAAAGTATTATACTTCTCACAGGGACATAAATTTCAATAGCATCACGTCTACCCCATTAGCCTTTCTAATCTCACCTTCCTCCCTGTGGGAACATTTCTGCCACATTCTCAATCTAAAGTGATCCTTCATCTTCCAGACATTTTCCCCCCTCGCAGCATTTGAACTTGCCTTTACCAAACCACTTTCTTGTACCCAAGAATGAAAAAGGAGGTGGAAGTCATCTGGTCCAGACATATGAGTGAACAGAGACCCAGGGAAGCAAGCCAACATTGGTCTTGAGGACCCACTTGTTACTGCTTGCTGGGGGAGAATTCCAGCTACTGGTGAGAAAGCTGTGTAGAATTGGACATACTGATTTCAGCAGCTGAGGTATGAAGTTGCTAGGTAAACTTTCATAGAGACATTGATTTGCATGCTCCCATCCTAAAAATTAAAGCTTCAAGGTGTGGGTGAGATAATCTAGATAGAGTCTTTTAATGATGAAGTAGGAACTCAGTATGCCCAGAGCACTGTTCCTAACATCCATGGTAGGAAGCAACCCCAGCATCCTTTGGTCTTTGAAAGGAAGATATGCTGCCATGTGTGAGAATGTGCATGAAATTGAAACATTTTTGCTGAGGAAAATCAGCTAACTACTAAAAGACAAATATCGCATTTCCACTTAATATGTAGAATCTAAAATACAATGCAGAAAAGGAAGCAAGGAAGCAGAGAGTAAAACCGTGGTCTAGAAGAGGGAGGGGGAGGAAGGGATGAGAACAGGGAAGATGTTCACTCAAGGGTACCAAGTGTCAGACTGGAGAGGTTTTTTATGGTGATCATGATCAACAATGTTGTATACTTCAAAGTAGTTCATACACACACACATACACGCGCATGCACACATACACATGCATACACACAGGGATGCATATACACACACGCTCACACAAATGAGGTACTTGGACATCAGTCATCTTTGCCAAACCTATAATGTATAGAAAGATCAAAATGTTACATTATATGTCATATACACTAATAATGTTAGTAATCTAAATAGATTCATGAATGGATGAATAAGTGGATAGATGGATGGATGGATGGATGGATGGATGGATGGATGGATGGATGGATAGATGGATGGATGGATAGATGGATGGATGGATAGATAGATGGATGGATGGATGGATGGATGGATGGATGGATAGATGGATGGATGGATGGATGGATGGATGGATGATAGATGGATGGATGGATAGATGGATGGATGGATGGATGGATAGATGGATGGATGGATGGATAGATGGATGGATGGATGGATAGGTGGATGGATGGATGGATGGATGGATAGATAGATGGATGGATGGATGGATGGATGGATAGATGGATGGATGGATGAGGATGGATAGATGGATGGATGGATGGATGGATAGATGGATGGATGGATGGATGGATGGATGGATAGATGGATGGATAGATGGATGGATGGATGGATGGATAGATGGATGGATGGATGGATGGATAGATGGATGAATGGATGGATGGATGGATACATGGATGGATGGATAGATAGATAGATAGATAGATAAATAGATACTAGAATGAAGACCTTTCTTAGACCTTACTTGAGGAAAGGAGGAGTTAGAAATGTACACTTAGACTAAATGAAGACGTCGGGTGGCGAGGGGTGAGGTGAAGACAGTGGAGAGCCCTTTGGAGGTTCCTGACTAAATGATAATGAAAGGAAAGGCAGAGTTGCTATGAGTAAGGCTTGCTTCTGAACAGCTGCCAAGACTTTCTCTCAAAACATACCACACTTATCTATCTACTCAGAATGCTATGGAAAAGCAGAAAGAAACTTGACATGGGAGCAGCAGGCAGAAGCAGGAGTTAAAAGCTCAAAGCCCATAAGATGTGTGACCAAGCTATTACCTGTGGCCCACCACCGACTGTGTCTACATTCTTCTCTCCATCCAACTTGCTACCAAAATAGCATGGGCATGTCTTACTGAGATTTACATTTACCCTGACTCATGTCTGGCTCTCCAACCGTGTTCACAAATACTATCTTTGAATGTTAAAGCATTTTTCAAATGCATTAGCATTTTCTTATTACAGGTAGGTACATAGAGGCCTTGAAAATTTAAATAAGTAGCTTAATCAAGGTTATACACAATGTGTTCACAGATGGATGGACATACAATTATGAACTTAAGAGCCATGCCATGGTTCAACTCCTCCAAGTTGATCAACTTTACCATAAAAAAGATATTTTAAAAATGCTTTTTCTGTTTTTTATCATTGAAACTGACTTTTGAGAATAGGAAAAAAATTACAATGCTTCAAAAAGTCAACCAACTATCTAAAGTACATCAGAAAGCCAGTCCTAGAATTTATCCTTGAGAAGTAAGATAATGTATTATTGATTCTTTGATATCAATATTTATTTGTCTTTTAGATGTGATTAATTGTAATATTTCATTCTTCTAAGATATATTGAAGATTAAATCAGTATTATAAAATATGCACAGTTGTTGGATAAGCAGTACTCAGCAATGTTAGCACTCACATGGCAAGTGTCATTGCTGTTATTGGCATGTCATTCCAGTTTGTGTCATTAGTCACTGAGAACCTAGTGGCTTTTAGTCACATAGGCCAAGACGTCAGAAAAAGCATGTCTGCTTGCTGTGCTGTGCTGGCATCAAGTGTTCCTGAAGGCAGAATCCAATTGCTGGTATCTGTAAAAGTTGCCGCTGGAGAACTGGATGTTCTTCCTCTTACTGCACTTAATATTTTTTTCTGTTACTTTAAGAAGCTTTGTAATATTTATTGATCTGTATAACATGTGAGTCAATGTAAAATTTCAAGAATAATACAGCAATATTTTAAAGTGTTGTTTGTGAAATTAATTTTTGTAGTGTTTTTATTAATTTATTCAGATTACACTCAATTGTTATCCCATCCCTTGTATCCCCCCATTCCTCCCTCCCTCCGACTTTTACCCTATTCCCCTCCCCTAGGTCTATGACCAAGGGGACCTCCTCCCCCACTATATGGTCATATGCTATCAAGTCTCATCTTGGTAGCCTGCTTATTCTTCCTTTGAGTGCCATCAGGCCTCCCCACCAAGAGAAGGTGTTCAAATATGGGCCACCAGAGTTCATGTCAGAGTTAGTCCCCGCTCTTCACATAACTGTGGAGAATGTCCTGACCGTTGGCTAGATCAGAGTAGGGGTTCGATGTTTACTACTTGTATTGTCCTTGGTTAGTGCAACAGTTTGAGTAGACTCTCCTAGACCCAGATCCACCCATCATGATGTTCTCATAGGTTTCTAGGACCTTCTGGGTCCTTCGATTTTCCCATCTCCTATATTTCTCTTACCTAGAGTCCCAGTGGGATGTCCTTACATCTGTCCCAATCTCCTGGTAAGTGAAGACTTTCATGGGACATGCCTTTTGGGCTAGTGCCCAATTATAAGTGAGTATCTACCATGTGAGTCTTTCTGCTTCTGGGTTAACTCACTCAGTATGATCATCTCTAGTTCCATCCATTTGTCCACAAAATTCAGGATGTCCTTGTTTTTAATAGCTGAGTAGTATTTCATAGTGTAAATGTACCACAGTTTCTTTATCCATTCTTCAATTGAGGGACACTTAGGCTGTTTCCAGGTTCTCGCTATTATGAATAAGGCTGCTATGAACATGGATGAGCATATGTCCTTGTTGTGTGGTGGAGCATCTTCCAGGTATATTCCAAGGGATGGAATAGCTGGGTCTTGAGGAAGCCCTATTCCCAGTTTTCTGAGATAGCACCAGATAGATTTCCAAAGTGGTTGTACAAGTTTGTATTCCCACCAGCAATGAAGGAGTGTTCCTCTTTCTCCACATCCTCACCCATATGTGCTGTCACTTGAATTTTTTATCTTAGCCATTCTGATGGGTGTAAGATGGAATCTCAGAGTCATTTTGATTTGCATTTCTCTGATAACTAAAGACGTTGAGCATTTCTTTAAGTGTGTCTCAGCCATTCGATATTCCTCTGTTGATAATTCTGTTTAGTTCTGAGCCCCATTTCTCAATTGGGTTATTTGGTTTGGTGGTGTTTAATTTCTTGAGTTCTTTATACATTTTGGAAATTAGACCTTTGTCAGATGTGGGGTTGGTGAAGATCTTTTCCCAGTCTGTAGGCTGTCACTTTGTTCTGTTGACAGTGTCTCCTGCTGTACAGAAGCTTCTCAGCCTCATGAAGTCCCATTTATTAATTGTTGACCGTAAGGCCTGGGCTGTTGGTGTTCTATTCAGGAAGCTGTCTCCTGTGCCAATGTGTTCCAGGCTCTTCCCATGAAATTAATTTTTAATTCATACTATTAGCTGAAGATGTTGAATCATTGGTCCTGATGCCTTGGCACTTGCCATTCCTCTTACTATTCTCCTCTTTAATCATCCCTACTGTTTAGCAAATATTCCACGTCATGAGAAAACTGTACGTTTGCTCACAATTGCTAATATAATTAGAATAGATCACTTCCCTCTGCCAGTTCTTCCAGACAAACTCCTGAGGTTGGCCAACATCCATGCCCAACAGTCTCAGTTCAGTTCTGGCTTTTACACTTTGTGTCTTAACCAAATTATTTAATAGCCCAGGATTTCTACTTTCTGGTTATAAGAATTGGATCCCTTTGAACTTTCAAAGCATCAACATCAACTGCTTTGTGCTTCAAGAAAAGTCACAAGTTACATCTCTTGTGTTTGATGAAGTCATTTAATTAGACAGTGGTAGGAATTCAGTATAGCTTCACAAATAAGCTATAAGATTAAATCCACAGGTTATGTGGAGGGAAATGTATGTGTTTTTGTATGAGCAATTTTTAGACACAGATAAGCTACAATGAGAAGAAGGTTAAGAAGTAAGTATATAAAATTGCTTACAATTTTCTGTCATAATATGTATTAGTTGACTGAAACTAATAATACCCAGTAAAAACTGGCAAACCTTATAAAATACAAGTTCCTAAGCTCCAGAATCTACTTCTTAAATTAGGGATGTGGCTTAGTTACTGTTCCATTGCTATGAGGAGACACCATGATCTAGGCAAGTTCTAGAAGAAAGTTTTTAAAAATTATTTTATTTTTGTACATATATATTTATATTAATACACGTACACACACACACACATACATACACAATAGATTACCTATGACAAGAAGAACCGTGACACAATCAGGAACTATATAAATGTTACATTCTTAGTGTTTTGACTATTTGTATTTGACAGCCTTGAAGAAGACATCTTTCCCATCTTGGTGCATCTAAAGAAAGTTTTTAATTGGGCGCTTCTTACAGCTTCATAGGTTTAGTCCATGATCATCTTGAGGGGAAGTGTGGTAGAGGGTAGGCATGTTGCTGAAGCAGTAGTTGATAGTTTTATATTCTGGTCCACGGGGGGGGAGGGTAGAGAGAGAGAGACAGAGAGAGAGAGAGAGAGAGAGAGAGAGAGAGAGAGAGACAGAGACAGAGACAGAGACAGAGAGAGACAGAGAGAGAGGGAGAAGGAGAGACAGAGAGAGTGAGACAGAGATAGACACAGAGAGACAGGGAGACAGAGACACAGAGACAGAGAGACAGAGACAGACACAGGGAGAGAGACAGAGAGTTGGTTCTGGGTTTCTGAAATGTCAAAGCCCATCCCAGTGACACATTTCCTCCAACAAGACCACACCTAACCCCAGAAGGAAACAACCCCTAATTCTTTCTGAACAGTTCTACTGACTGAGGACCAAGCATTCAAACTTATGAGCCTATGTGGGCCATTTTCATTCAAACCATCACATGGTGGGACACCATCTTTTGGGAACCATTGTTTTAACTCCAAAAGATTACATGCAAGTCTTCAGTGCTACAAAATACATAATGTTAAACATATATGTATTAAACAATACAGCCTCAAAATATGTTAAGATGAAAACAAACATCTGAAAGAAGAAACATACAGATCTACAATTAATATCCAGGGAATTCAGCCACTCTTTCAGCAACTGACAGACATATTGGACATTCATTATCACACATAACAGTAATAGTCAAAAGCAGTGGAATTTTTGAGGAAGTTTTCTCTTGGAGCCTGGAATGCTATGCAATAGCTTCTAGTATCCCAAGGATAAGCATAAAGTCATAACACATGGACAAGTTCCATGCAGGCACCACTGATCTTGTGTCCCCACAGTCCAGGTGCCACATCCAGGAGCAAACAATGGTTTGCATGATTTTAGACCCCAGACGGCAAATCCCTTCCCAACCTTCTAAGCTTTCTACACAGACTGGGGCAGGGGCATGCCACCCTCACCCATCTTTTTGGAATTCCTCATCCTACAGAAATCCTCATCCTACAAAATCACATGAAAATGGTGATTTCAGTCATTAAGTTCGGATGCAATCTGCAATGTAGCCATTCTTATCGGAGCATGAGTGCCTGCTTTTCGCCAGTGTGTAGAGGTTTTGCTTTTCTTATATTCTCTGACAAATACATGCAGGTAAGTGTGTTATGCTCAGAGCTATTATAAATACCTGAAAACTGAAGCTCTAACGTTATGTCAACATCATAAGGAAGGTACCAGTGACTGTGTATTCATTTTTATTAATAGACTCTTATGGCATACTACACAGAACATGAGGCCACTCAACTTCTGTATGGAACTGGACAGTGTGAGTATCACATTCCTCAGAATAAAAATTCTAAATCTACAAACACAGCAACAAGTGGCTGGCTGAGACACCAAAATCCCATACAGTTGCACATGGCCACATTTAATTTAGTCTAGAAAAGTTTTCAACTAGATAGTATTAAAACTTATATTTTGGCCACGCTATGCACAACAAAGACAGCCTCTTGGCCAAGTTATCATTGATAGCTGTATTTATTTTAATCCCTTGGTTTATGGATGAAATTATGTTATGACGTCTGTGTAACATTAGACCTTCAATTTTCAGGTATCCTGTAATATAATAGTTCTGAGCATTATGGTTACACACCTTAAGTTTGTCAGAGAATACAACTTTTCAACAGAAATGTATAACCATCTTGTAGCTAGTTAACTCAGGAAACAAATTCTAATAGATTAATAATTATCTTAAGAAACACACATGCATGTGCATGCTGTTATGGAGAGCGCTGAGTCTATTCAGTGTTTGCCATGCAAGCAGGAAGAACAGAATTAGATGCTCAGAACCCATATGAAAAAGCTGGTTGTAGAAGAACATGTTTGTAATCTCAATGCTGGAAGACTTAACTTGGCAAGTTCCAGGCTGGTGAGAGATCCTATCTCAAAAAATAAGCTGAGCATTACCTAAAGAACAGCAAGCAAAGTTGAGTTGTGGCCTCCACAACCACTGGACACGTCATGTGCATCTGTACAAACATATGTGCCTGCACATGCCCAGACACATATATCCACAAATAAATCTTGGCATAGTAAGTAAAAGCAAAAGGTTGTGCTAACAAGCTCTTTATAAGAATTTACTTTAAATTCAGTCACATGTTTGTTAGGGGGAAGTGATGAGGAAAGAAATAGCAGAAAATAATATTTATATAAAGAATGTTTAGAACAAAGTATTAATATATAGAGAAAACCAAACTCATGTTATAAAATGATAAGAAGTACAATTCACCAGGGAGACATAATGTTAAACATATATGTATTAAACAATACAGCCTCAAAATACGTTAAGATGAAAACAAACATCTGAAAGAAGAAACATACAGATCTACAATTAATATCCAGGGAATTCAGCCACTCTTTCAGCAACTGACAGACATATTGGACATAATGACAAGAAAGACACTGAAGATGTGAACAACCAAATCATCAAACAAGGTCTAATCAACAGCTGGAGAATACGTCACACTAGGCAGCATCAAACACACATCTTCAAGCACTCCCTACAAACATAATTAAGGCCACACAACAAACCATAGTTTTAAAAGAACTGAAACATAAACAGTATTTTATGATCATAATGGAATCCTAACAGAATCCTGAAACAGAAAGACAAGACAGGGGCTGGAGAGATGGCTCAGTGGTTAAAAGCACTAGCTGCTTTTGCAAAGGACCTTGCTTCCATCCCCATCACTCATTCCCAGCTCACAACTCTCTGCAACTTCAGTCCCAGTGGAATCTGATGATCTCTTCTGACTTCCTCTGGCATTGTGTGCATGTGGTGTAGGCATACATGAAGTCAAAACATCCATATACCAAAAATAAAAATAGATCTTTGAAAGTATAAAAGAAAAATAAGGCAATTTCTACAAACTTTTAAAGTAAACAACATACTTTAATTTCTGGGCCAAAAAAGTACTCTTAATTCTTTTCAGTATATAAAACTAAATAGTTAATTGCTATACATGGCTAATATAAGAGTCAGTACCATCCACTAGGAATTATTATTTAAGTAAATTGATTTAAAACCATTTCTATTGACAGTCAATATGCAGACTTGTTACTTATTAAGGCACTCCTTGGTACCTTAATCAATGACAACACAAATATGAGAAGACATGTCTGAACATCACAAAGCACTATCCACTTCCAGTGTAGTGTTCAGAAAATATGTGTCACATAAATGTCTTGATTATCTCTCTTTTCATGGGAAAGCCACAGAACTGAAACTCTCGGGGACCACAGGGTGCTGGACTTAAGTCCCAGCTGAGTAATCTTAGGTAAGACTTGTCTTCTCCTTGTCTCTGTGATCTTGTCCCTAGTATAAATCTATTCCCAACAGAACAGTTGTGTTGTAGGGATGGTGTGAAGACTGGGATGGATATAAAGCACCTCCAGCAATATACAAACTATCTTACGCACTCAACAACCACCAGAATATTAGTGGGAAGAAAGGCTCATTTCTCTTTAACATGTTCTGAAGCCCCTGTTCATGTAAAACAGAGATAGATGGTCAACCACATTTCATGGCATCTGACAAAGAATGCCTGAGCCCCAAACATACAGGATCAGACACTGTTAGCTGTAAGGTCTAACGAACAGCTCTCAATCTGGTGATTTACTTTAAGTGTCAGTTCACAACTGTGTCTGGCCAGTGTAATCACCTGGGAGCTTTAAAATCATTGACACCCTGACCATGCTCCCACAGAGTCTGATTTAATTACTTTGTAGTATGGCCTATGCTCCCCAGGAGGCTGTAATGTGCAACCAAGTTTGGAAGGCAGTGCTTTGGGGAATATGATTTCAACACTTCCATAAGCTAGTGATTTCCATATGCAGCCAAACGTATTTTCCAGGCAGTCCCAGGGTGCTGGTTCTTGGCCAATAAACATATTGTTACATTTCAAATCAAATCTAGGAGTTAAGTAATGACAAAGATAATGTCTCCCCTTTCTCCACCATTAAGTTGCTCTATTACCATAAATTGCATTGGTAAAGTAGTGTTAATGTTTCCAAGGTCTAATGTGACAGAGGCATTTGTCCTCTGATAGCTAATATTCAGACAAAACAGGCATGAACAGCAGTAAAATCTAGAAGCACTTCCAGACTTCTGCACTCACTGTTCTCCCTAAAAGACTCCCTGGTGCCTTCTGCAGCTGCCTCTCCCATGTAACAGCAGTCACAGGCTCTGGTTTCCATTGGACATAAAAAAAACCTTGTCACTTTGGGTTACTAATGTTTGGGAGTGGAAAATTCTATAAGAAAGACATATATAGGAAAATCTGAGAAATTGTAGTGAGTCTAGTGAGTGCATGGGTGGTGGAATGCAAAGTTAAACCTCAAGTGTCGTATTCATGACAGCTACCACAGGACATGGGCTGTCAAGACGTGAGGAGATAGAAGTGGATTCCTATGTAAAATCCTTGCAGCTGCCGACAACACAAAGACACCTCAAAAGCCACAGCTTCTAACAAACAAAACCCATCTACTTCAATATTTATTCCTTCCTTGGATCAACTGACAGTCTAGTTGAATTGCTGAGTTCCAATTTCAGTGAGAGATTCTGTCTAAAAAAAAATAGAAGAGCAATCGAGGAGGACACCAGAGGTTGATCCCTGGGTCACACACACACACACACACACACACACACACACACACACACACACACACACACACACCACACTGAGCTGCATCAAATTATTGACACTTTCAAAGCAAAGACCACCATTTAGGAAACTATGGGAGAGGTCTTTCAAGAACAAAATTCAGTCAATGATGAAAGCAAGATTTGTCTGTGGGATACTTGGGATGGGACTGTCAGCAATCTCAAGGTCTTGAGTGCTGCCCTGTCTCTTAAAGTGTTAATAATTTCACACAGCTCAACATGTGTATGCGTGTGTGTGCGTGGTGTGTACATGTGGTTCCCTGAGATTAACATCTAGCGTCCTCCTCAATTGCTCTTGTTTTTTTTTTTTTTTTTTTTTAAAGACAAAATCTCCCATTGAAATCGGAGCTCAACAGTTCAGCTGCACTGTCAGTCACCAAGCCCCAGGGATCCTCTTCCATTTCCTGCCCAGGGATGGGAGCACAGGCTTCTCATGCAGGTGCTGTAGGCTCAGGTCCTCATGTTTGTACGACAAGCATTTTACTAACTGAGCCATCTCCTCAGCTGTCCAAGTTAACATTTTCCTCCCATTATTGCACTATAAAACATGGAAGGCACTTCATCCTTCTCATTAAATCTATCTTATTCTCTTCTGTGGATTTGTTATGTCTTGATGACAGAATTGAAGACTTATGAAAAATTTCAGTGCCATAGAAAATGTGTAAGAATTATTGTTCTGTTCTGGCAACTATCCAGAATAAGGGATGCTTACACAGCTGCCAGTGTCAAAGCCCTGGACTGTCAGTAGTTTATATCAAGTACCTTCGGAAGGTCCTTCACAAGGAGAGAGAGAGAGGGAGAGAGAGAGAGAGAGAGAGAGAGAGAGAGAGAGAGAGAGAGAGAGACACAGACACACAGACACACAGACAGGCACAGACAGACAGACAGACAGACACACAGACACACAGACACACAGACAGGCACAGACAGACACAGACAGACACACAGACAGACAGACAAACAGAGATAGTGACAAAGACAGACTGAGACAGAAAGACACACAAAGAAAATTTCTTCTCTCAAGTAAAGGCTTCCCTCTGTGACAAACATGATTGCCTGTCATTAGAAAATAACTTTGCTCCACACTGGAAAAAAAAAACAAAAACCAAAAACAGGCAAGACATGAACAGCAAGAAGACAGACACTCCTTTGTAGTGCACACAGTTCTGAAAGAACACCTCTCAACACAGTATGCTTACTTTCTTAGGTTTGGATTATAAATGCATTCATCCATATGGATTTCAGTTGCCTCTGTACCTAAGTTCAGAATGTGAATATTGTAGTGTGCGTTAGAGAATCAGAGCCCAAAGCTCAGAGAATTGTTGGGGACATCTTGGGAAAGTCCTATCCTCTGAGTTTAGTGGTCTGGAGTGTTTTGCACTGAGGATATAAAATGTATTCTTAAGAACAGGACTGTGTTTCTCTTCTTGTTTGATACCTCCCCCAGGCTTACCTCAGGACGGACGAGAACATCATGGGTGGAAACACAAGGAATCTGCATTCCCAATGAGTGACCACTCTAAAGTTTCCACACAGCAACTTTTCATGCACTTTACCCTCACACTCTGCTGTGTTTGGTTTCTTACACAGGGAGGACCTTGCCCTTAGGATGCTCCCCGTTTGTATCAGGGCATCCACACCTGCACAGGTTCCCACTGCTGTCATGCCACACTGATGTCCTTACTCCAATGGCCCAGACACTAGCTTCCCAAGGACATCACCTCCCCTGGGTGGCTAACGAAACCACACTTTGCAATAACATTCCCTGCTTATCTGCTTTTCCTGCCTGGTGCTGCCAACCCACAAGGCTTCTGTTTCCTAACTACCTGGTGCCCTTTGGCTTCCTACCCTAGGTATCCTGTATCACCGCCATCAACTTGTTCAAATCTGTCCTGCTTGTATGTCATGCATCCGGTATTTTGTTTTTATTAAGACAGTAAGGATTACATCTTGCTTTCAAATCTTTTCTATGCTCTATACTCTAACATAGAAACCAGCAGGCTCACAAAAACATACTCATGGACAGTTTTTACGTTAGGCTGGTATGTAATTATGAGAGGCATTCATAGATCTTTAGTTAACTACACTTGCTAAAAATCTCTATCAAGGACTACAAAGTCATGCCACAGGACACGGGAGTATCAGGGCAACTCAGGGGGAAGAGAGTCTCAGACTGAAGGCAAGCACATGTTGAAAGTTAAAATCTTATAGCTAAGAAATACACTTTTTAAGGTTTCAAAATGATCACAGAAGTTGATGGATCTTTTATCTATATTCTACAGTAACTTGATATATAGCCCCAAACATTCATCCACATATAAGAGGTTTCTAGAATTTAACAGAAACACACACACACACACACACACACACACACACACACACACACACGGGAGGGTGTGGCATAATACATTCACTACTCAATTCCTTTCAATAATGTCTACAACCTCATCTCAACCCATCCAGACCCCAAACTCAAAGCTTCAATCAAATGTGCTCCATATCCCTGGATTTACCAAGTTCTGCTTTGCCCTAAGACTCAGACATTGGTACAAATGACTTCCTTTCCCTTCCCAGTCCATTGTTCAGCCTTCTCTGTCATTTTTCATTTACTCTTTATAACTCAGTTCCAAATATCTTTCCGTGGATAGCATTCCATTCTATTCCCCGCAAGGGTAGATTTGATGATCTTCCTGAAATGAGGCCATAGGTGTATTTGAATTCAGTCCAACTAGTAGTATTCCTGAAATATTTTTTAAAATGCCAAATAAAGAAGAGAAATCCTAACCCATACACTTACAGAGGAAGGAGTCTGTGAGGGCCACAGCAAGAAAGAGGTCACCTTCATGGCAAGGAAAGACACTTCAAAATCAAGCAAGCTCATTGACACCTTGATCTTGGACTTGCGGTGCCCCCCAAAGTGAGAGAAAGTGAATTTCTGTTTAAGCTACCTGGTCTCTGATGCTTTGTACATTAGCCCAGGCAAATCAATACACTTAGCAATGACCACCTCAGTAACACAGGGTTTACCACCCTAGAACACAGGTCTCACCATTCTAGAACATAATGTGGGTACATATATGCATAGTTTCAACTGGCACATGCACCCACCCACTCATTCCATCTTGGTCAACAGCAGCTCAATTAGGTCATGATGGAGGCTGGCATAACTAGTACCTTCATCATTTTATCTCTTACTCTCATCAGTCTATTAGCCCACCACATCAGTTCTAACTGCGGAATATGATTAGAAATTGACCACTTCTAACTAGCTCCTCTGCTGTTAATATGATCTGAGTGCTCCCACTTGCTGTCCGGTAACTGACAAAGCCACCTAATGGTATCCTTGCTGCTGCCCTGCCTCCACACAATCTATTCTCAATACAGCATCCATAATAATGCTTTAAAACATTAAGCTACCTGTGGTGGCTCTTCTTGGTTGTCACCTTGACCACATCTGGACCTAACTAAAATCCAAATGGCTGGCCACACCTGTGAGTGGAAAGACCTACTTCTAATCTGAGTCTTTGAGGTGGGAAGACACTTCTTTAATCTGGGCCACACCTTCCGCTGGTGGCCTACATAAAGGACGTGGAAGAAGGAAGCTTGCTCTGTTTGGCTGACTGCTCTCACTCTCACCAGCAAGTCCATCCCATCACTGGCATTATAGCTTACTTCTTCGGAATTCTTGCATATACTGAAGATCAGTCAAGACATCCAGCCTCGTAGTTCAGCAACTACTGGATTCCTGGCTCTTCCCTTGGTAGACAGCCACTAGTTGGGGCTATCTGGACCATAGAATATAAGCTATTTTAATGTCATATGTATGTATGTACATATGTATATATGTATGTATTTTATTCTATAAGTTCTGTTCCTCTAGAAAACCCTGACTAATATATTACCCTTTTGTCTAACACCAGCTGGGGCATTCCTGCCTTACTGAGAGTAAAACCCATAGATTTTTTTTTTTCCTGACCTTATTGACCACATGACATGGTCCTATTTCCCTGACCACTTCCTTTTCTTGTTTCCATCAGATCCTCCTTGGCCACATAGGAATCTCATATTCATCCATTATAGCAGGTCCAACCTGCCTAAGGCATGTGCAACAGTCATTTCTCCTGTCTAGAAATCTCTTCCTTCAGATACATGAATGGCTCCCTCCCTCTTCAATTTCATGCTCAGATGTTACCTTCTCGGGAAAGCTAAGCCCCCTCATCTTATTCAAGACTTTAATGCCCTTCCCAGTAACCCCTGTATTTCTAAACTCCTTTATGTTCCTTCTACAATAGAAATCACACTTTCTCAGGCTACGTGAATGGCATTCTTAGTTTGTTTTTATGTTTCCCGTCCATTTTATGACTTGAATCTGGAACATTACCCACAAGGCACTGAGAACTTGGTTCCCCACTGGCATTACTAGGGCTGAGGTTATGAAATCTTTGTCACATGGGCTCTGACTGATGGATATAAGCCATTAAGGACAGGACTTTGGTGACTACACCTGCCTCTGATTTGAGTCCTACTTTTTGCTCGCAGGATGTAACCAGCTGCCTCCCACTCGTAAGGATACCTAACTACTTCTGCCATTGTGCCTCTTTTCCTGCCACAGTGAATTGGAAAAATCCCGGGGTCTGTGAGTTAAAATAAGTCTTCCACACTTTTAGGTATTTCTTCCAGATATTTTGTAACAGTAATGAGAAAAGTTAATTAACATACCTCATAAGTATGTATCTGTGAGAGGTTCACTGTTAGATTCCCCAATACGGGGAACAGTGGCTGACATGCACTGGCTACAACAATAGTTGAAGGAATGATAAATAAAAATGCTACCCACTTCTTAAAGGCTCCGTGAAAGGAGACCAGGATTTACTACCACTCCTCTTAGGAACTGCAGGTGAATAGAAATCCTTTACCCATTAGTTTTGGAAAAGAGAGTCAAACTACATTCAGGTGCCAAAGTGTACTTTTATGCACAGCTTCCTTTTTGAAGAATTACCTCCATTTTTTCCCCTCCAACTGACAACTCTAAAGAGCTTAAATTTTATCCCTAAAAGCTTTTGCTTTAATGTTGTCTTAGACCCTGCACCAGAGACTCGTCTATCATGTTAATATTCCGATACACAGCACTGCTTTTAAAAGACGGAGAATATTTCACTGCCTAACCATAACTGTGGTGTCTGGGAGGAAAAGGACAAGTGTGTTTCCATGCTTCCCTTGCTTGGATCTGAAGTTCCTTGGGCAGCCATTCCATGACAGACAGAGTCACGGACATAGCCAGTGTCAAACCATGGAAGGAGCAAAACAAGGCAGAGGCTTCACTTAGAATAGCTGAGACAGTGGAGCGCTGGTTCAGAGAAACTGGAATCTAATAGCAATTAGCACAGTGAGTGGGGAGTCAATGAGAATACTGAGTCAGGTTCCAGGGGAGGAAAAATGACCAGGCTCTGAAAGGCCACCTGTTGATAAATCCAACAAGTAAGAAGCCATAGCCTAAATATTTAGCCTCTCAGGTCACAGCTAAGGGGTGTTGGACATCTCTGCTCTTCAAAATAGTTCTTAGTATAGATGTGTCCTTTAAGGCTGGTGGAATATCCCCCTGTAAGCCACCCATCCCCACATGTGATCTTTAATTGTTAAAATAACACCATGGTGACCATGAAAACACTGGGATCTCTAGTGACGGGAGCCTTGGCATTTTAGAATGGCATCAACAGTTGTATTACTAACAGGAGAAAGCAGAAGCATATATTTTAAGGAATGCTCAAATAAATGTTAGTGAATATTGACGTGCATCCTAAAGCCAAGAGACAGCCTTCCGTGCAAATGGATATGCTACCTATCAGAGAACTAACTCTCTCTCTCTCTCTCTCTCTCTCTCTCTCTCTCTCTCTCTCTCTCTCTCTCTCTCTCTCTCTCTCTCTCTCATTTGGAAGGCTCACCTACTGACAATTGACAGCCAATTAAGATTCTGTATTTCCATACAACCCTGCAAATGCCCCCCCCAGTTCCAGTTGTCTCTCCCTGCTCTCTCTCCTTCCATCTCATCTTCTCCCCACCTGATCGCCTCACCCTGCTTCTGTCCTCCCCTTCCCCTAGTCCCCCCCCCATAAAATCTATTCTATTGCCCTCCTCCCAGGGAGGTCCCTACATCTCCCTGCCCGCCGCAGCCCAGATATACCTAACCTCTTTAGGTCTATGGATTATAGCTTGGGTACCATTTACTTAACAGCTAATATCCACTTATAAGTGAATACATGCTATATTTCTTTATCTGGGTCCGGGTTAACTCTCTCATGATGATTTTTTTTCCCCTAGCTCTATTTACTTGCCTGCAAATTTCATGATGTCATTTTTTTTTAACAGCTGAGCAATATGCCATTGGGTAACTATACCTCACTTTCTTTCTCCATTTTTCTATTAAGGGATATCTAGGTTGTTTCTGCTTTCTGGATATTATGAATAAAGTTCTTATGATTACGGCTGAGAAAAAATGTGATTAATATACTATACTTATCAACACAACTTCTGGTAACCATACATTAACATAGAGTTAGTTAAATAAGAATTTTAACTTCTTGTTTGTTTTTCTTTGCATTAAATGATATTTTTACAGTTAAGAGTAAGAAGAAAAATGAACCGACCACCAATCAATTGTGTCAGAGAAAATCAACAATAATTCAGAAGGTGTGAATACTCTTTCTTCAAAGGACAAACTTTCCCAAGAGTGCAGAGAAAGAGTCTAAAGAGTTTCTAAGGCTCTTCCAAAGCCAATAAATTACCAAAACAGTAACAATAATTGCTAGTATCTGGTATGCAGTAATTATTTTAAAATCATTATATATATAACAGCTTATATATTGTTCACAATAATCTTATGAGTTTGAGATTAAGGATTTCAGATTTGCAGATAAACTGAAGAGCAGAGGTTAAGCAACTAGAAGGTAAAATAAACTACATGCCCTGTATATATGGCAGCTAGTTAGTGCATGTAGCTGGAGTTTAAGTCCAGGCAGCCTGACTCAAAAGTCAAATGCAAAGCAGCGGGGCAGATATCTGGTAAAACTTCCAGGAACAATGACCGGAGACTTTTAGAAGTTAGTTATATGCAGTTATGATGACATGAAAAGAAGCTCAAGAAGAAATAAGAGCCTCCATTGTATGACCTGGGGATGTGCTGCTTCCGAGTAGAAAACAGGTAGCGATAGGGAAACCAGGTTAGCTAAGGAGAGTCTGTATCCAAGAGCAGAGCGAGCGCACAGTGGGAAGTGTTGTCAGGCATCCACAGAAGAGAGGAAAAATAGTGAGCCAGGTGAGATAATCGGGATGGATATAAAAATAGAATCATGAACCCTACAATCAAATCAGTTTCCCACTGAGCAGTCAAATAAAATCCATGGAGACACAGAAGAGCAAAGCGGTGCAAAATCAGTGTGATCAGTCTTTGTGCTTTTTATTAACTTATTCATCAATATTTAACTGATGCATGTGTGCCAGGTGTTAGAGCTGTAGAGCAGTGTGACAAATGGTACCCTACCTTGGCCCAGCAAAGGATGCAGCAAATGTAATCCACAATGACAGGACACAAATACAGTGAACACAGAGGACGCGGTTTTCTATCATTGCACCATTAAGTTGTTTTTCTCTTGTTCTGGTCATAGCATATTTTCCAAGTATTACTCAACATAAGTGAGTACTTCCAAACTTAAATTTCATTATTTTTAAATTAAATTCAAGTTTAAAACAAACAAACAAACAAACAACCCCCCCTTCTTCAGCCTATTTGCAAAGAAAAACTTAGTAAATATTTAGTAAACTGGTGGAACTGGATCTATTAACTTGATGACATTTTTTGCACACATTTTCCAGCCCCGTGCTTTCTAACCAAAGTGTCTTTCCTAGAGTGGCACAAACAAGAAAAATTCTGCTCCAAGTTCATAAATGACCAGTCTGCATGGGTGGACTAATTACCACATGGGCTTACTGCCCTCACTGGCCATCTGGTCTTTGCATGTCCCCAAAATATCTCTAACTTGTGGGAGCTGAGAGTAAGAGGGCAGCCATGCTCAGAGAGCAGCCCTGATCACTGGCTGCGCTCTTCCACCTGACCTCCCTGTCCCTCTTGTAACAGCACACGAAATGCTATGAATGGAGGCATTTTAAATATATTGCAGAATACAGAACAGGCCACAGATGGCAGGCAACACAGGATAGGCAGCCGCGGCTAACTCTGGTTTTCACAAACTGACACATATATTTGAGAAGGGAGGAAAAAAGAGACAGTCTGCAAAAAATAAACTTAAAAGAATAAAACAAAATGGTGCTGTTCACAGAAGGTTCTTTTTACTTTTTTTTCTTTAGGTTTGAAAGGGCAGGAAGAAGAGGTGTGTGGTAAGTCTTTGTTTTCCTCCTACCAGTTAAAACTTATTCATCTCACAAGAATCTCAGAAAGTCTTGAAAGAGTGAAACAGCATTGTAAGAGGCAGGAGGGCTAACGGGTAGATGGGGCTTGACTGAGCTTGATGGCTGACCTGCACTTTGGCGACTAGCAGAAATGAAGCTCAGGGCACAAGGACAAAGTGGGTGGTCACCTTCCTGTAAAAAGCTTTCTGTCCTCGGTATCCCTTTGTAAAGGCTGGTTAGGACTGAGAGATGACCTACAATTCTGTTTTCTTTTCTTCTGGGTTTGTTTTCATTGTGGAATGGGCAACAGGGAAGCCCAGGACAGAACTGCTGTGGTGCTGTCTGTTTCAAGTATACCACTTTGTCATGTTTAGAAAGTCAAACTTATTTTTGACTCAGCAGTTAAGATCAATTTCCGGTGTTGCAGAGAACCCAAGCTTGGTTTTCAGCACCCACATAGTAACTTGTACCTCTAGTTCCAATATATGTGGTGTACTTCTCTGGCCTGCATTGGCAACACACACACACACACACACACACACATACAGTATACATATATATGTGCAGAACTGATATATATACACAAAATTAAAATAAGGGAATATAAAATAAGTATTTTATTTTCTTTTTTAAAAAAGATTTACTTATTTATTTTATGTATATGAGTGCTCTGTCTGCATGTACACCTGCAGGCCAGAAAAGGGCATCAGATCCCAGTGTAGATGGTTGTGAGCCACCATGTGCTTGCTGGGAACTGAACTCAGGACCTCTCTAAGAGTAGTCAGTGCACTTAACCTCTGAGCCATCTTTCCAATCCCTAAAATAAGTATTTTATTTTGAGTCAGTCATTAGAATTTGAGCATTTTCATATCCTATCAGGAAGTGAAAAGACAACAGTTGTGGAATGTCTGGAGAACACAGTATTGTCACTCCAACACTTACCCAAACACCCTCATTTTAGTACAGTGTTTTCACCCTCTTAATCTTTTCTCCTTAATAGTATGTCTTGTACTTTTCATAATTTAAATGATAGTTTTTTTTTCACAACAAGGTTTTCCTCTATGTTATTTAATGTACACTATACGTCTGTCCAGACACTGTACAATTTCACCAGTTTCCTTTTGCTAGACATGAGGATTGGCTGTTTCTAACTATGATGAACACTCTGCATGCGTGTGTGTGTGTGTGTGTGTGTGTGTGTGTGTGTGTGTGTGTGTATGTGTGTGAATGTGTGTGGGTGGGTATGGGGTGTGGGGGTTTTATGAGTACAGGTGTCCATGGAGACCAGAGACATCAGATATCCCTGGGACTGGAGTTATAGGCAGCCGTGAGCTGCCCACATGGGTGCCAGGAGTTGAACTCTTAGCTTTAACACTGAGTCATCTCTCCAGCCTCATGTTCATCAACAGTCTTGACATAAATATTCATGGATATTCTTCAGAGTAACTTTTTAGAGGTGACAACACTAGTAAAATGTGTGAGCATTTTAAAGGTTTAAAAAAAGTCACCTCAACCCCATCAGAGACTTGAAAAGGAATAAAATTAATTACCTGAGGACACAGGAAGTGCAGGTTAGCATGTTTTAAGTTGATAGAGATGAGATATGGTAGATATTGATTTACATTCAGAATTTTAGACTCACCAAGATAGGGAAGATGTTTTCTTCAAGGTTGCCAAATACAAATAGCCAAAACACTAAGAATGTAACATTAATATAATTCCTGATTTTTTTTTTGTTCTTCTTGCTGTGTGTAGTTTATTGTATATGTGTGTAATAATATTAATGTATATATAAAAAATAAAAATATTAAAATATATATAATTAAAGGAAAAATCACTTCACATAATGGCTGTACCAGTTTATACTATTATTACTAAATAAACATTTTCATTCATCTATCCTTACATGATAAATAAATATGTATTTATTATATACTGTTCACTTTCTCTGTTGTGACTTTTTGATGCCCAATTCGTGCTTCCATTTTTCTTCTTCTCTGGTAGGAAAAAATCAAACCCTCTCTCATTCGTAAATGAGATTCTGCTCATGTATCTATCAGTTTGTATTTTCAGTCATTTATCTTTAATGGTGTTTGTCTGAGTTCAAGTAATAACTCATACTTATGTGCACACTTAATCAAAATAAAGTCTTTCTTACATTCTGTTCCCAGCCTTTCCATGTTGTCCAACAGTGTGAAGAGGACATGATGGGTTCTGAAGATTTTTGGCTTGTGGTTAAGGGAGACCAAAGCATACTTTTACATCCCACACATTTTATATTAGCGCAAGTAATCTGCAATTTTTTTTTCATAAATTCCATGCAACATAGTTTGTGAGTAGAGGTTACAGAGATTAATGGTTTCATTAAACATGGACGGGAAGCCAAACTACGCCCTGCGTTTCTCATAAACTCATTGATCGTAAATGTTCACAATTCATGGAGACTCAAACTTTGAACTTGAGACTGAACACTGTGTTTATATTCCAGCTTTAAAGGAGCATTGATAACTACTGAAACTTTCCCAGAAAACATCTAGAAAGTTACAGTATTTAGTTAAGAAGCTGCTAACTATATGAGAGCCACAAAGTCTCCTTTTAGGTAAGTGCTTATCCAGGGTCCAGGGTACACAGCCCTCATGTTGAGGTCCTCGGACTATTCCAGGAATGTTGTGGGAGTTGGTACATACTTGTTGACTAAGTCATCACCCCAGAGTGGTGAACCCCTTTTTGTCTTGAGGCGCCAACACACTGCTCCTGTTGCAGATCACATTAGCTATCTGCGGTCCCTGCCTTCACCCCTTTTCCGTGTTTCAGTATTAAACTTGGTCCCACCTACCTTGCCAGGCTGCCCTGATAATTGGTGGCAAGCCTTGCCTATGTGAGGCCGACTTCCAGCTCACTGGAGCTTTGTTCTAAAGGCTTTGATGGTAATAGCACAGCTCACTTCTTCTGGAAGCTGAGCTAGGTTTTGGTCTTAGAGCTGGTCGGACCCTGCCAGCCCTGCACCCAAGCCTCAGTGCCAACAGACAGCAGCCAACTAATGCTGTATCTAATTCTGGTTATTATGCTAGGCTATTTAGCCTCCGACTAGTGACAGTATATTAGGAAAATTATTTCCAAGTTGGAAATTTTATCTTTGTGGTAGTCAATTGTATATTGTTACAACAAAGTAGGCAGAGGTTTTTTTTTTCCCATAATTTTCTCTACTGAATTTTGTCTCCTTATAGTAAAAATACAATTTCAATTTCCCTTCTTTTAGTCTGTGCCCCACCTCCCTCGATCATATTAATGTCTTATGAAAATAGACTATGTGTTAGTAATTCCATAAGTGGCAAAGTAGTTTGGCATCAATGGCTATTATAGTTGCCCTTAAATTCCTTTTTAAGATAGTTCTTATATAAATGCGTTTATTAGATTCTCCATTAAATCCTGTTGAAAATGCCTGTGGAAAATCTCAGATGTAACCTAAAGAATACAATCTCCAGAATACTTGGGAGCCCTTTAGTCAACTCACTATTTCAAGAACGTTGAACTTGATCTTCCAGCTTGAGCAGCTTTACTCTTTCTTTGAGGGTAGAGATTCTATCCTTTCATTTTAACCCATCATTGAGATATAAGGCCAAGTGACTCACCATCTTAAGTACTCAAGCCAGTTATTGTAGCGCTGTAACAATGGGAGTTCTGCAACCAACATGAACTAAATTTAGAGCATACCATCTCCTCCGAAAGAAACTGTACCCATTAGCATCATCCCATCCCATCCACCCACCTTTCTAGAACCGTATCAGCCACGAATCTTCTTTCTTCCCCAGTAGACTAGCCATAACTGGAACCATGCAACATATGATATTTTGTGTCGTTTCCTATGCTTAGTACAATGCTTTCAAGTAGAAAGCACCAGCATATTATTACTTTCTTTTTTCTATATTTATTAGTTTTGTATATGTTTGACTATTTTGGCTGAATGTATATGTGTGCACTATATAGTGCCCAGTATCCATGAGGGTCAGAAGGAGGCACTGGGCCCCATGAAATTGAAGTTATGGATGGTTGTGACCTACCATGTGGGTGCTGGGAACCGAACCTTGGTCCTCTACAAGAGCAACAAGTGCTTTTAACTTCGGCGACATCTCTCTAGACTTACTTCATTTCTTTCTAAGGCTCAAATATTTTCCATTTTGTGAACATCTCATATTTTGTTATTCAACCACTCACTGATGGGTTTTTAGTTATTTATATCTTCTACATGTAGTGAACAAGGTTAGTATGAACACTTGTATGCAAATTTGGGGTGAATGTGTGTTTTCATTTTTCACTGGTAGACATAAAGAAGTATGGTAGATGGATTACAGGATTATGTTATAGTTAACATTTTGAAGAACTTCCAGGTTGCTTTCTAGTTCTGCCTTCATCTAACACTGTCAAATAGATGCTCTGTCTTGCTATCTTAATGACCCAGCTAGAAAGTAAATCTATCGTGGCAGCATGTTGAATGGTACATAGCCCCAAGGTCTTACAGAATAATCTAAACTACTTATATATGGTATCAATACTTGGTCATCTCAGTCCTGTCTAACTCTTCAGGGTACCTTGCCATGCCCATTCTTTCCACTCCATCTTATGATACTTCTAGTTAATGTTTAAGTTTTATCTTACGATGCATAGTTGTCTGCATATAACAAGTTGACACATGTATCTGTCTTACATATATTATTATGACTGCCTAAAATTTTCTATCTATCTCTGTATGTTTCCTACTCTGTCTCTCTCTATATATATGCTCCTCTTTCTGTCTCTCTGTCTGTCTCTCTGTCTCTGTCTCTGTTTCTCTGTCTCTGTCTGTCTCTCTGTCTGTCTCTCTCTCTGTCTCTCTCTGTCTCTCTCTGTCTCTCTCTGTCTCTCTCTCTCTGTCTCTCTCTCTCTCTCTCTCTCTCTCTCTCTCTCTCTCTCTCTCTCTCTCCACTCAACATACACAGACACACCCTTGGCCTGAACCAATTTATACTTATTTTTCAAAGCCATGCTTAAGGGTATTCTTCCCTAGTGTGTCCTTCTTGACTACTTCAACCTGAATAAGACAAATACTCCATGTCCTTTATATCACTTGCTCATTGCATGGCCCTGGGATGTCGTTATCCACATACTTGGTGTCTGTCAGGTAGACTCTCGAGTAGGAATTATATTATCTGAGTTGTCTATCCCTAGCACTAACAATGTGTGAGGCACATTCAATGAGTAGAAACCTACCAAAGCATAACTCTCAGCATTTTATGCTACGCATCCATTCATACATTTAACTAGCTGAAAAGTTTCAAGTAGCCCTTAACCTAATTGCTTCTTGCAATCTAATTTCCCTTGGCTCCATTCTGTGCAGTCAGTGTCCTTCCCACAAAAGCTGTCATATGAACTCACCTCTCAGGATTTTGTTTTTCATATGAATTGATAAATCATATGGAGCCCTCCATAGTTGGGAAGGTCTAGTTATTCCCTTCATATATATCCACAATATAAACAAGAACTTGGGTGCAGAAAGAGCTAAACATAAGACGTGGTACAGGAAACCCTTTATGATGGGACCCTTCCTTAATTTATCCCTTTACATCTCAGCTCCTATATGTAATAGGAAAACCTTACTCAGATACTTTTTCAGTCTGTAGTACATCAAAATCAGAGCCTTCTGTTTTAGCTCAGATCAGGAATGTCCCTCAATGACTTAGTCTTCAGTTGGTAGTGGTGCTATTGCAAGGTTGTGAACACTTTAGGGAGCTAGGTCTAGTTGGAAGAAATAGTCCTTTAAGCTGTTCTTGATGAACATGACAACATCACAGCCTCTTCCAGTCCCTCATGTGCTGCTTCCCAGCTACCACGAGGCAAGCAGTTCTGTTCTACTATAGACCTCCCTCCCTGATCCTCTGTTTCCCCATACGTCCAGAAGCAGTGGAACCAAGGAAGGATGGATTGAAACATCTGGAACTGGAGGCCAAATTAAGCCCTGTCACCTTTAATCAGATACTGTGACCGAAAGCTGACCAACACTGTCTCTGTGGGTCTGTACTCTGATGAGCAACCTCAACCTAAACAGATGGGGAGGATGTGACACACAGATCTACTCTCTAGCTAGTGGTCAAAATTATCTCACTAGCAATACGCTCCCTATCACGAGAGAAATCATAAGGCTCTGACAATGACATGGACAAAGCTAAGAAATACAGGAACATGGTCGTCTATTGACAAACGAGTTCTGTTCAAACCTATATTCACAAGTCACTTGGAAAGATTATTGGCTCTGGTGAGATGCTAAGACCATCCCATAGATACTTCTTTTAGTGTGTGTAAGGGAAAGGATTCATAGGTGTGCACACACATGCATATGTGATCATATGTATTTTTCTTTTTCATATTTTTAGATTTATTATAATTTATTCAAATTACATCCTGATTTTTGTCCCTTTGCTTGGTTATATGCGTTTTTGAGATCATAGGTCACCTTGGGTGTCCTTTCTCACAAACATTCTATATTGTTCTAGAGATATAGCCTCTCCCTGGCCTGAAATTATCCATTTGTATAGGCTGTTTGGCAGGCAAGCCCTAGGGATGAATTTTGTCACCTCCACAGCACTATAATTACAAGGGTATGCTGCCACACCTGGTTTTTAAATTTTGGTGCTGAGATCAAACCCAGGTCCCCACAGCACCAACTTAGCTCTCTCCCTCCATCTTGCCTCTTTAAACCACTAGGTACACATGACATGTGACTCTTCATCAACCCATCCAAACATTTAACTGTAAAATCCATTCACAGTTATAACTTGGAAAATCAGAACCGCAGATCATAAGGGGCACAAAGAGAGAGGAACTACCTACCTCTCTTACAGGTTAGCAGTAGGCTGGAAACTCGAGAGTTAATTATGAGTTGCTGATGCTAGCTCTAGGGTTCATAGATGTCCACAAGGAAAGGAAAGAAGAGGCAATTCCCTGTGACAGGGTTTCAGAGGAAGACATGTGACAGGATTTGGAAAAAAAAAAAAAAAACCTAAGTCTTTCAGGCCTTGGCTTCATTTCCTGCTGAAGTGTTATGGGGGGTTGTAGAAAGTGAAGAGCAGCAAGGATGACATTTTAGTCATTCATGTGTATTCAGGCCTACGTGATGGATGGAATTGGCAGACATGTGCACAGAAAGGGTACATGGTTGTGGTGGGAACAAGAAGGTACCTTTTCATTTTTTCTCATTACCCTTTAACTCCCTTGTCCAGCTTACAGAAGATTTCAACACCAGGATGTCCTGAAAGGGTTCGTAGGTAGACTTATGTATAAGGAAGAAAGAGACAGAAAACAATGGTCCCAAGTTCCTGTAATGAAGAAGACAGATTGACTCCACATCACTAGGCTGGGCCTCTGTGCTCATCAGTTACAAACTGACATAATATTAATGAAAAGCCTACTCCTATTATCCTGCTAAATAAACATAGTGATAAATAACCTCTAATGACATACTGCTATATCCAGAGAGCAATGATCACTCAAGCCTCAAACGAGAAATTTTTTGTTTGTTTGTTTTGATAGATGGTTATTAACTCAAAGACCCACAACTAGACAAGATGCAGTGGGCGAAGACTTAGAAGTGTGCATCTCTGAATATAATATCTTTGTCCCACTCTTCCACTTAAGGCTCATGCATGTACACAGAAGATGGTATGGAAAGACTGTAAGAGCCAGCCATCGTGGGCGACTATAAGGGAATAGCATTTTGTAGACAAAACAGGGCAGACGTACATATGAACTCACAGATGCTGTGACAGCATTTAAAAGACCAGCACAAGTTCAAGACAGACACAATCCCAGCATGGAGGTGGGGCAGAGAACACAAAGTCCCACCCTGAGCCAAAAGCCATATACAAATGATAGCTGCTGAGGGAGAAAAAAAAAAAACATTTTACTTCAATAGAGTGACACTGGTTATATCAACCACACACTAGGGCATGCCCCATGCTCAGAAGTTAGCCAACACAAATCAGATTCCATGACTTTCAGTGGCTTCTCCCTCCGCTCCTCCGCTCCTCCGCTCCTCCCTCCCTCTTCCCCTATCTTTATTTCTGTTTGTCTTTTTTAAGAGTAAAAGAAGATGAAGTTGGGTGAGTAGGGAGAAGAGGAGATCTAGGAGAAGCTGAGGGACAAGAGAGAATATGATAAAAAATATCACTGTATGAAATTTTCAAAGAATTATTTAAAAAAAAAAACTATAGTTGTCCTTGTAAGAGCACAACATTTGACAGAAGAAACTCAAGTGTCAGTATTTACTACATTAAAACCCAAAGACTAAGAGCCTGGCTCAAGATAGGGAGGAGCAACAAACAAACACAAAGCAAAACAAAAAACCTACAATGTTAAGAAAGAAAAACATGACTTGTCTTGATTGTCAATTTGGTGAGATTAGGAAGCATCTAGGAAAAGCACTTCTGCATGTATCTCTGTGGACCTCATACCAGCTCTGGTTGTGGGTGGCACCATCCCATAGAACGGGCCCCAGGTAGTAAAAAAGGGGAAATGGAGAAAGCCTTCATTAGCATGGGCGCTTTCTCGCTTTGCTTCTAATCTTCCATGAAGTGCTTTGCTCCACCGTACCTTCCTATCATGATGGGCTGAGCCTCTGAAAGACTGAGTGAAACAAATCCATCTTCTTGTTGTCATTGAAACCCCAAAATCTGACTGCACAGAAAATGGCGGCATTCTTTGGACCCATGCCATAGCTCATAGAAATTCAGGTTTTGCTCAAAGTAAATCTCACATTAGTGGTCTTCCAGATTTGAGGCTGTGACCACAGCAAAACTCATGAGTAAAATCAATGCAATGCATTTCTTATAAACGAGTCAACTGTGCATAATGGTAGGGACCAGGTTGTGAGGTGTGACACAGGATGATTGATTTGTAGCACAATGCAGGCCGATACAGTAATTAATGGGCTTTAAACTACTGTTCTAAAAGGGCGTTTCACACTTCTGTCTCCATGCACAATTTAATGAGGTAGAAGTATTTCTTATGATTAAAAAGAGCCAGACTAACTTTAAATGCAAGAATTTGAGAAAGAAATACGTAATGGAGACCTCAAAGAACAAACAGCTGGCTAGAAGCTGGAAATTTTAACATGGTGGAGTAGATAGCCAACCACGGAAAGGAAAGATCAAAATGATGAAGGTCCGGTGTGGCCAGCAGGGCAGTGAAGCCCCTTGAGAGGTTTTATGTTTTCCTTTTATTTCTTGGAGAAACATTCACTTTTCCATGCTCTCTGGCCCATATGCCCATTGACTAGTCACAGAAACTACCCAACAGAATCTCCACATCTCACACCACGTGACCTGCTGCAGGAGACGTAGTCACGTGCGAGGGGCGAGGAAGTCCTGAGCCCTTGTAGCTTTCTTAGGAAAGGAGCCTTACTTGAGTGGAAAAGTGTATCATATGTTCTCTCCCGTGGGGAAGGAAGACGTAAAAGAGTCTTTCTCTTGGGGTGAGATCAGAGAATACCCCCAAATCCAATGGGCCATTGTATCTGCCTGAGATTGAGATTTATTCTAACAGAAGCAAAGATCCTAGTCCACAGCTCCCCACTCCCCAGTACGATCCAAGCTAATGAGCCTCAAGAAGCTAGGCACGGCGGAAGAGCACTGGGACATCGTCACAGGAGAAAAATAGAAGAAATTTGCTAAGATACAGAGCACATGAGAGACCTAAATTACAGGGCCCCAAAAACAGTAGCCAGTTCAAACAACTCTCGCCCTAAACATAAGCATAAAGCCGTATCATCATGGTATCTAAAGACCCTGTTCCACTAAGAGTAACCATAGCAACAGCAAACCTCTAACCCACCCATATCCTGACTACAGAGGGTCTGTTTCAGAACTTATGACGGTTCATTGTACCCTCCCTTGCCTTACCAGAGGAGGGAGCCCGTACAGCTGTTTTGTTTTCTACTTTCAGCAAGGTACTCAAGAAATTACATGAAACTTTCAATTTTATTAGAAAATAGGTGATTTCATGCAACATTAGGTTAATGTAAGTCTTTTGAGCATGTGTAAGGCAAGCTAGAATGAGCTCTGACTTTAGCGAATTGGATGCATTTTTCAACCTATAATTAATTCAATGTATGAAGATGGATTTATTAGATATAACCATTGCCTGTGTTGAGGTCCATCAGTAGATGACATTACTACTGACCCTCCAACACGCATACTTACACTAAAGGCTCGTGAGGAGAAAACTCATTTTCAGATGTAAACAGTTACCTCAGCCTCTACTACATATACATGGTATCTGGTTTTGGGCAAAAGGGGGGGATATCAGAAATATGATGGACAAACTCAACTCTCTACAAAGAACTGACCCTCAGAACTACACCTGGGTGTGCCACAGACAGTGGAACAATGTACCAATGAGTTTGAAAGACCAGGATTGAACAGTTAAAAGCTCCAGCTGGGTTCTCTTCCTCTCTCTCCCTATCTCTCTGTCTTTCTGTTTCTTTCTGGGGTACCCCTCCCCCTTCCCTTCTCTCCCTGTGCTCATGCAATAAAATCTCTATTTTTTTTTTAAAGCTCCAGCTGGAAAAGTGGACCAGTACATCTTCACCAAACATTTCTGCTGTGAGATAGAGATGACAAGAGTAAAATGGAAATTCATCAACACAGTAAGCAATGCGCTCACTGGTTCACTTCTTCATCAAGGAGGTAGAGTCAACACAAAAGACTCGAACTGAAACCTAGAGAAAAGAGGAAACAGAAATAGGGCAGCCAAGAACAGTCAAGCAGTGTCACATATCTGCAGCCAAGATTCCAGAGGAGAGGAGACAAATAAAGAAATATTTGAAAAAGTATTGGTACAGAATTCCCCCAAAATGCATGCCAGTAGTCGAGTGCAGATTGAAGAAGTTCAGAGATTACCTAGTGTGAAAGTATGAAAACAAAACAAAACGAAGCTTTAATTTAATGAACAGTATTGCACAGTAGCTCCCCGTTGACCATGAGTTCTAAGAGCGCCAAAAGAAACATAGAACCCTTTATACAACTGAATTTGCCCTACATATACATTTACAATAAAACTTAATATTTAAATCAGGCACAGTAAGATAATAAAACAGACAATTATAATAGCATACTATAACAAAAATATATTTAAAAGTGCTGAATCTCCCCAACCCTGGAAATTTTCTATCTAATATTTTCAGTTGGTGCTTAAGTTAAACTACTTGAAAGTACAGGACTCAAGCTCTCAGGCAAGGCAGGGTCACTGTATAGAGGCTACGTTTCCAGTTTGGCTGATTGTGCCATTTTGCAGTTCTGCTATACCTCTAAAATTATGTCAAACACCTGTCAGAATGGCCAAGATCAAAAACTCAAGTGACATCACATGCTGGCTAGGATGTGGAGAAAGGGCAACGTTCCTCCATTGCTGGTGGGAGTGCAAACTTGTACAGCCACTTTGGAAATCAACCTGGTGCTTTCTCAGAAAATTGGGAATAGTGCTACCTCAAGACTCAGCTATGCCACTCCTGGGCACATACTCGAAAGATGTTCCACCATACAACAAGGACATTTGCTCAACTATGTTCATAGCAGCTTTATTTCTAATAGCCAGAATCTGAAAACAACCTAGATGTCCCTCAACTGAAAAATGGATAAAAAAAAAAAACAAACTGTGGTACATTTACACAATGGAATACTATTCAGCTATTAAAAACAAGGAAATGTTGAAATTTTCAGGCAAATGGATGGAACTAGAAAAGATCATCCTGAGTGAGGTAACCCAGACTCAGAAGGACATGCATGGTATATACTCACTCATAAGCGGATATAAGCTACATAATACAGGACAGCTACACTACAATCCACAGACCTAAAGAAACTAAATAACAAGGAGGACCCTAGGGAGGATGCTTAATGGTCATCTGGAAGCGCAACTAGATCAGACACTAGAAGTATTTGAAGAGAGAGAGCAGGACAGGAGCCTACCATAGAGGAGACTCCATCTAGCAAGGGACTGAAGCAGACGCTGAGACTCACAGCCAAACTTTGAGGCAGAGCACAAGGTGACTTAGGGAAGACTTGGGTGATAGAAGGGCCTGGAAGGGACAGGAGCCCCACAAGGAGAACAATGGAGCCAACAAATCTGGGCCCAGGGGAACCTACAGAGACTGATGCACCAACCAAGGACCATTCATGGAGAGGACCTAGACCCCCTGCTCAGATGTTGTCAGTAGGCCGCACAGTCCCTATGTGAGCCCCAGAGTAGGGCCTGCTTCTGACAGGGACCCTGTTGCCCACTCATTGATCACTTTCCCCCCTGGTGGGGTGGCCATACCAGGCCACAGAGGAAGAGGATGCAGGCAGCCCTGATGAGATTTGATAGGCTGGGGTCAGATAGTAGGAGGGCAGCTCTGCCCCGCCCCCTCCAGAGGACTAGGTGAAGGCAGGAAGGGGAGAAGAGGAAGGAAATATGGGACCAGGAGGAATGAGGGAGGGACTACAGTTGGGATGTACAGTGAATAAATTAAAATTTTTAAATGTAATAAAAAAATTAATTCATAAAAGGTACTGAATAAAAAAACATCGGTTTCTTGATCCCTCTCTGCACCCCCACCCCACTAAGTGCTTGCTGTTTCTTGGTGGCACAACTTTGACATGCTTTCTCCCGAGTTCTTACCATGAAAGATGAGTATGTGGGCTTCTCACGTGGAATGCCTATGTATGCTTGTTTTCCAGTCATCCTCAGATTAGAGGTATATACTTTGGGTCAATTAGTATTTAGTTTTTACATAATTGTGACTATATGAATATTGAGCTTTGTAGCATAGAAATGTATGTGTTTGTATATTCTTGTGTATATGGGTACATGTGTGTGGATGGATGACACATGTGTGGAGGTCAGAAGACAAACGTCAGGTGTTGTTTCTTTGGCATCTTCCACCTTCTGTTTGAGATAAAGTCTTTCACTGGCCTGGAACTTTATAAAATGGTCATCGAATGGTCATGACCATTAAGCTCCAAGGACCCACCTGTCCCCGCCTCCCAACTTGCTGTTGCTAGGATTATAGCCACACACCGTGGTGTCAGCTTTTTATTTGGGTGCAGGGGATTTGAACTCAGGTCCTCATGCTTTCGAAGGAAGTTCCTGCCCACTGAGCCATCTTTGCAGCCCCACAGATTGTTGTGATCTCAGTTTTCCTAAGGTTTCTTTCCCCCTGACTTTTGGTTTTGTGTAGCCTGGTGTCACATTCCTCTCCCTGGACCCCTGGCCTGGGAGCAGAGCTCATAAAAGGTGCCTTAATTGTTAGATTCTGTATCAAGAAAGAATTAGCAAAGCTTATGACAGACAAAGAAACCCATTTACTAAGAATGCTACAATGTTACTTTTCCACACCCTGTATCCTGCCCCTCAGTATTTAAGTTGGTGTTCTGGGATTTGTAGTCCAAGCTGGAATCCTATTTGTACTGGTTCCAATCATGGAAAGCATCTTCCCATCCAAGTTGCTGACTTTACGGTAAAGCTGTAAGGGCAGAGCAGACTGGCACTGCGGGCACTGCTTACAACCTCCTATTTTATATAAGTACATTTTCTGAAGAGTTTCATGCAATTTCTTTTATAACGACTGTGTGATACAAACAGGATATAAGAGGTCAAGACTGACTGAGACACGGAGGAGCACACCTCCTCAAGCCTACTGCATAAAAGGAACCGTGAAAAGACCAGGCGACAGGGCTCCTCCACTCCCCAGCAACAGCACTTGGGAGGGCACATTTTTCAAAGCCTCCCTTAATACAGAGTTTGCAATCGCTGAACAGAGAAATCAAGTTTTTCAATTACTGTTTCTAAACACTGTCAGTAAATGTCAGCTGCCAGTTAAATGTGAACAAAAGACTGATGAACTAGCTAGAGAAATTTGAGCAATGACCTCACACCCAAGATGATACTTTGGGAAGAATGAGGAAAAACTTGGAGCTAGAAGACTCAGAAAACATTTCAGAAAGGAAACTGCCGTATACTGTTGGGTAGACAGAGGGCCAGCGCTTCCTTGGTGAGGCACACTGCAGAGCAGGAAGGTCAAGATGGGCACATCTGGATGAGCACCAGAAGGTAGAGAAAGAGGGGAGGGGCACAGGAAGGAAAGCTGCGAAGGGAGGGTGGGCAAAAGCCTCCAGGGATGTCTGTGTTGGAAATCTACCTCAAATGCAAAGCAGATGCATAGTAGGTTTCAGAGAGCATGGCAGCAAGGGAATGCTTGACTCTGCCCTTAAGGAACTGACTGGCACCCAGCTCTTGAGTAGACACTTGTGTGACGTTCTGATCCAGTATCTTCTCCACTTCCTTTCCCCATAGCTCTGCGATCACCTTAAGAGGGTGTCAAGGCAGTTCAAACAAAGCCTTTTATATCAAAGGCTCCTACGAACTTTCTGTGGTTTAACTATCGCCTCTAAGACATACTGTAATCTGTCGCTGTAGCAGTATTAGGGGGTGTCTTAGGGTTTCCGTTTCTTCAACAAAGAAAGTTGGACCAAACTAGGACCACGCATGGAGAGGACCAAGGACCTCGCTCTCAGATGTAGCCTCTAGGCAGCCCAGCATTCATATGGGTCCCCAAGTAGGGGGAGCAGGGGCTGTCCCTGCCATGGACTCTGTTGCCTGTATTTTGATCACTCCCCATAGATGAAGAGGATGCAGGCTGACCTGATAAGACTTGATAGGCTGGAGTGAGTTTGTAGGGGAAAAGGGCTCCCCCTCTCTGAGGACTAGGGAGTGTAATAGGCGGGTAGGGAGGGTAAGGAGGGTGGGACCATGAAGAAAAGAGGGAGGGGGCTGCGATTGGGATATAAAATGAGTAAGTTTTTTTTTAAGTAAGTTGGGGAGGAAAGGGTTTATTCAGCTTATACTTGCACATTGCTGTTTATCACTGAAGGAAGTTAGGGACAGGAACTCACACAGGGCAGGATCCTGGAGGCAGGACCTGGTGCAGAGGCCATGGAGGGGTGCTGCTTACTAGCTTGCTTCCCATGGCTTGCTCAGCCTGCTTTCTTATATAGGACCTAGGACTATCAGCCCAGAGATGGCACCTCACACCAGGGGCTGGACTCTCCTCTGTTTATTACTAACTGAGAAAAGCCTTACAGCTGGATCTCAGGAGGCATTTCCTCAACTGAGGCTTCTTCCTCTCTGATAACTCCGCCTTGTGCCAAGTTGACACAAAACCAGCCAGTACATGGGATGACATGCACAAGAGACAATTAGGCTAAGAATGATTCAAAGTCCTGCCTTTGAGTGTATTTCTGATAAAATGAGTTTGGCTAGATTTTCCTTCAACTTGGACTTCCCAGTCTCCAGTCATGTGATGAATTTCTACTGCTTCTAACTCACCCAGTCTGTGGTATATTGTTATAGCCATGGAAAACACATTAGGGTTTTCCCCTAATGTTATCCCCGTATGTGGGAGGCAGAATCAGTGAGATGAGGGGTTCGAGGTCATCCTCGTCTGTATTGTGAGTTTGCGGCTAGCCTGGGCTACATGAAACCTTGTCTCACACAAAACAAAACAACACAAAGCTAATGACTTTGTCTTCAGCATAACTCTTTTATATGTCTCTTTCTGTTGCATTCCCAACATGCATGTTTTCCCCTCGCTTTTGAACAAAACTGCTTCTCAAGGAAGTTTATAAAAGTGAGGAGTATGAGGCCCCTCCCCAGTATGTTTTCAGGTCCTGCACCTGCTTTAAGACAAACCGCCTGGCATCATTTCAGGGCTGTAATAGAGTATATTTAGCCAGCCACCTTCTGAGCAGCGCAGCGGCAGCGCAATTCTCAGGCTCTGGAACGGCGATGCTGTTCACCAGCTGTGCAACCTTAGGGTTTTCAACCTCTTCCAATTTCAGATTCCCCCTGAACTAATGGAGATAATGAGAGCCTCGAATCACAGGGAAAGACTAATTTACATGAGATTACACTTCAGAGAATGTCAAAATGTGTTCAAATACACAACCAGCTGGAATAAACCGTAGCAACCACCATCATGGGTTACAGGTGTCCTCAGGATGCTGTGGTTGCAGAAATTGTGAGGAGGGGGCTATGTGAGGCTCAAGGGCCTACGTAGGACCTTCTAGCTGCAGCACACTTCCGGATCCAGAACATCCTATGCTCCAACTTCAGGCTCATGGCACTACAATCCAGTGACTATCAGGGCCTACGTGCTGGCGAAGATGGTTTCCCTTCTAAACATGATCGCCTGAACCCCCACATTAAGTCCGTCTGTCTTCCAGAAGTCTGGCATTCCATTCTCTGCTCCCTTTAGGTTCCAATCTCATACTCCACCACTTTCAACCTCTTCCTTGACAACTCAGCTTCCATCAGCGACCGGTTCTAAAGCCCAGAGCACCAAGGTTCAGTTCCCTCCACTCAAGTCTCCCTCATTCAGACCTTCATCTCTTTGCAGAAACAGCCTGTGGGATCTTTAAGTCCGACAGCTGGCTCTCTCTCCTTTATTAGCCCTCAAACAGCTGGGGCATTCTGCACACAGAACAGACATTCTACACCCGCATGCTGATTGAAGTCTGAGGGAGCGAGCCCTCCTATTCCCTAACTGGAGAATCTAGAGGCTACACTCTAACTAACTCCTTTGCCAGAAGCAACACTTTCCATCCAGCATGGTTAAGAAGGTTGACGTCTGGGCAGCAGGCCTGGCACACTCCCGGCTACACACACATATGGCGATGCCTTTTGCCTGCTCTTCTTACCCTCATGGCTCATACGTCCTTCCAACCTTGCTCTGTCCCAGCTCCCCTTTGCTCCATGGAATCCTCCTGTCTAACCTGGTCCTTCTATAATATCACAAGTTCCCTCTTCCTCCCTCCCTGCCTCCATCCTACATCCCTTCCTCTCTTCTCTTCTCCTTCCTCTCTTTCCCATCCTCCCTCTCTCTTTTCTCCCCCTTTCTTTCTTCCTCCCTCTGTATCTTCTTCCTTCTTCATGGCTTTCCTCCCTCTACCTCTCTCTTCTCTTCTTCTTTCTTCTTTTTTTCATTTTTTTCTTCTTAGTGCTGGGGCTAGAACCTTATATGTACACATGTTAAGGAAGGGCTTCTCCACTGAGCCACACCCTAGACCCTCTCACAACAAATTAAGGTACATCAAGAAGAAGAGTGAAAGCTCACTTTTAAAAGCTCACTGGGAACTAATTTACCTCAAATAAGGATAATAACATTGCAAATCACAAGCCAGGCTATGGTAGTGCACACTTTTAATCCCAACACTTGAGAGGCAGAGGCAGGTGAACTGCTGTGAGTTCGAGGCCAGCCTGGTCTACATAGTGAGTCCAGGATAGCCAAGGCTACACAGAGAAACTCTGTCTCAGAAAAAGAAAAGGAAAAAGAAAAAAATAGCAAATCACAAAAGCACAATAGGAAAACCAGTTTCCAAGTTTTGTAACAAAATACACAACTCTCATGAGTTCCATGGTTTCCAGTCCCTTGAAGGTCAAGGGAGCTGACCTTATGAAAAGGTATCAGAACTGTATAACTAATTATCTGACAACAATGCTCTTTTTTCACTCTCCCTTCCCACCCTCCCAATGTGAGTCATAGGTAGGATGAGCCATGTCATTGCTACGCTCATAGCAAAATGAAAATGTAGGACATCAAACTATTGCGCAAAAGCAGTGTGCTCTTCTATCATGAGGCCTCCTAGCTAGAGGGTCCGGATGGAGTGCCTGGAAGATGGCTTCCTGCCCACTGGGAAGGAAACCGAAGCTACTTTCCTTCTTCACATCATCCCATGAGGAACTCATCCCACCATGTGTAGCTCTGAGCATTTGCCTGCATTTAAGCCTCTTATCTCTCAGTCCAGAATGTGTATCATTTATCCCTTCTTGTAGACAACTAAAGCATCAGCAAACAAATGAGATTTGAGAGCAGGGTAGAGAGAGCAGCCTGACAGCTCACAGGCCTGCTCATAACTCTTCCAGTAGAAGCAACAGCAAGAGTTCTAATTCTTCAATTTTCTGTAGACACTGCCTTAGGACCCTAGGGTTGACTCAAGAGCTGGCATACTTTGCTCTTGTGTTTACCACAATCCTCCCACCTACCACAATACCCTAAAAATAACTCAAGGGTCACCCAGGGTACAGAATCCCATCTATTCCCTGTTTCTGCACCTGGAGCCTCAGGTACACAACAATTCATTAGGATGTAGCTTTTCTTGGCTGATGGCTTTGTGCCCTGTGTATTCAGATGCTGATTTCGATGGCCAGAGTTCTGGTTGCAGTCCAGATGCGGGCACTGTCATTTCTATGAAGAATCTCCTATTTTAATGTTATGTAAAAGTTGCTCTCCATCATCTCTGATTGGTGAAGAAAAAGCTGAACAGCAAGAAGATGGGCAGAAGAGTTCAGGTGGGACTTAAGATCCCAGTGAAGGAGTGGAAGAGAGAAATGAAGAGGGTGGAGGAGAAGGTCTCCACGAGGAGGTGGCCATGAGGAAAAGGTAGCCATGAGGAGGAATTCACCATGAGGGAGTCACCATGAGGACACAGATGGAGCAGGAGCATCCAGGGTGAGATTAGATGGCAGGTAATGGGGCAATGGCTGGGAAACAGTCCAGACCAGTGTAGTCTGGTTAGGATAGTATCTGCCCACCTATAGTGCTTACAAGGTTATTAATAAATGTAATGGGGCTCTATGTCATTATTTGGGAGCTAAATTGGGCATAGAAAAAAACCCATACATTAATTTTACATATTTTACTATTTATATTTCATCACCAAGTGGCTGACAAGAGGCAAGTCATTGACATGAGCGCGAAGAGAGTCTAGTTCCTGCCAAGTGCCATCCGTGACACATTTGCTTATCAGCGGATCGCTGCAATCCAGACCTAGAGTCACACTGGATTTGGCAAGGCAAGCTTTAACAGAATGATCACAGTATCCCCCCTTATAAGTCACATGGTGACAAATAATCAGTGGACCTCCAAAACTCAAAACCTCCCCCCCAAAGTCCTGATTATAGTGTACAGGCCAAGACTGACTGAACAATATGCTACAAAGTTTTATAGCAACCTCCAAATTGCCTGGTTTTAAACTACATCTCACTGTAGTCTTTCTCATAGTCTGCTTCAGGATAATTTAAAGGACAGAAAAGTAATTCCTTACAGTGTTAAACTTTAGTGAGTGCAAGATGATGTGACTGCAGGTTCATTGTCTGTGGAGCCCCGCATACTCTGTATGTGTGTGGGTGTCCCCACGTGGTGAAGGTAGAAGGGCAGCTTCTGAAAGTTTCAAGAAGCCTCTTCTGTAAAGGCCTAAATCACACTCATGCGGCATTAACCCTTCAGTGCCCAAGTCATCAAGATTGTCACATTTTCGACACCTGACGTTTTGGAGGAGCACATTCAAGACACTGCAACCCCAAAACCTTTCCAAGAGATCAGAGCTTGCTCCATCACACTCCAAAATTGAGTCGTCAGTTGGCATTTGAAATCTCTTGCCGTGCCTCTCAGCCCGCAGTAAATGCAGGAGGGAGAACATCACAGGCTAGTGACTGACAGCTCTATTGGGACAATAGACACTAAAAGTACATGTAGGGATCCCTCTGTCAGATGCCTGGACTGGATAAACTGCTCTGTGGGATGACGCACCACTTCGACTCCCTACTCTCTTAAGGGAACATAAAATCAAAGATGGATGGCAGTGACACGCCAGCACGTATCTCCCTCTGAAGGATTAAGGAATAAAACGTAAAGAAAAACAAAAAAATGAGGAGGTGAATAGTTAGACATCCTGAGGCAGGGGCTTGATTTCAGCTTGTTGTCTCACTTTTGTACCCAAATGGCTGCACAAAATTCATGCTATTAAATGAGAATCCAACTCAGACCTCAGCACCTACGAGACATCCTGAACAGAGAAAGAACTATCGTCGCCCTTGGGCTCTAGAAACCCTATAGGTAATAAATCATATGGGCATAAATGTGGCATTTTCCTTTTGTAACTGCTGCAGAAATACACAATTGTCACCGCCACCCCAAATGCCATAGTTGTTTGTTGTCACTTTCTCCTTCTGTAGGGTAGGTGGCTTGCCTTTGGTCACCCAGTGGATGGTGGAGCACTCTATCACCTGGGGTCTAGGAAGGGCCTTGGCAGACATGCACAGCAAGGTTCTTGTTGATGGGGGAGCAAGCCAATTCTCAAGGCACTTAAGGGTCTTATTGTAAGTCACACAATGCCCCCATGCTCCTGTCACCTGCTTCCCAGCTCTAAGTTTTACATGCCTGTTACCTGGAAGCACCCCATCCCATAAGGTCTTATTGCTTCTTTGGAAAAGTTGTGGTTTGAATGCGAAAGGTCCCCACATAGCCTCATAGTCCTCAGTGGGTGGTGCTGTCTTTGGAAGGTTGTGGAACCTTTAGGAGGGAGAGTCTGGCTGGAAGATGTGGGTACTTGGGAGTGCACCCTTGGGTGCTGCTGTCCCCGCTGACTCCTGTATGCACCCTGGCTCTTGCTCCCCCACACTGAGGTAAGGGCTGCCCACCTGCTCTGCAGATCTACCTCCTTCTGTGCTTTACCCGCCACAGTGGACTATATTTCCTACAACTTGCAAGCCCAAATGAACCCTTCAGCTGCTTCTTATTATGTATTGGTCATAGCAATATGAGAAGAATCTAGAACATGCGCAAGCAACCTCATCCTTACCGTGCTGGTCCAGTGGCAGGCAGATTTGCTGACTTCATTTCGAATTCTCTGAGCACACAGAACATTCCTGTTTAACTTAATTTCCCAAGGACTTCTGCTAAATGACTCCAACTTTGGACTACTGAAGTCTCCTACATCAGACAAAGTCATTTTCTCTGCAGTTATGTTTAGAAATGCAAATAAGTTGTCTAAAATACATCACTCCTAGCCGAGTCCTTATTACGGCTCAAACTCATTATAGAAAACAGATCTCAAATCGACATTTTCCATTGCCTTCTTCCACTGTGAATAGGTGTAGATGGAAGGAAAGTGAGCCAAGACTGAGAAGATGAAGTATAATTCAGCCCACCCACTTCTCTGCAACAAGAACCACAGTGGGCACCTCCAGCTCAGCAGCCTTCCCGCTGACTCCTGTAATCACAGGACTCTCACTCAGTTCTAGGACAACACTGTTTTCCAATTTCCACCTTGGATTGAACTTAAACTCCACTCCCTGCATCTTCTTCTGACTCGTAGACTTCCCAAATGCCTCCCCTCCCATGACCATACAAGATGGCCTCCATGATGCTTCTCTGTGGATAACGATTTACAAATCAAATAACCTGTGCTGTCAATAACTACATTTCACACAAGTATATGTAAAACGTTATGTTTTCATTTATACAGAACATAAAAATAATTGTCCAGACTACACGTGAGTCAGTCTCCCTAAGACTATCAGCTGTGTCTTATGCACGGAGCCAGTAGCGGGCAGCTAGAGTGAGAGTGTCTCTGACAGTCAGCCGGATCTCAGGGAAAAGCGACCCAGGTTGGTGTCACTGCTGATTGAGAGAAAAACTGGCCTTACCCATCCAGAATCCAGATAAAGAAAAGCAGATGGAGATTTCAAAAATGAAGGCAAATTGGAAATCAAAAGGGCAAACTTTCCTAGCTGCAGGCATTGATTTGTAATCAAGTTCTTTTCACGTTGCTTCGTATGTGGGCAGAAATCTATAGCACACTCAGGGGAGCGCGGCAGAGCAGTGGTTTCTTTAAAATGAGGTCTAATGATATTCCCCTGAGGGTCAGCTAGTAAAATAATATATGTAGAAGCACCTCATAAACTATAAAGAACCAGCAAATGTGGTGTTGCCTTATCCTACCCTGAACTCTCACTAAAAGCTTCTCATGTGATCGTTATTACACTAGCCAGGAGGCAGGAGGTGTGATGTATTTTTTTTTTTTTTTTTTTTTTTGTCTCTCAGATACATGAATTAAAATAAATCCTCTCAGCAAAAGATTCATCTTGTAAATGATTTCTTTACCTCGATCTAGGGATGTGAAAAATGATTCTATATTAAAAATCCGTGAATTTATGGCTCAGATTTAAAGCAAAAATAAAAAATAAAAAAATTACAGGATAGCCAAGTGCCTAAAGAGAGCAGAAGAAGTAGTAAATTGTGTGTGTGTGAGAGAGAGAGAGAGAGAGAGAGAGAGAGACAGACAGACAGACAGAGAGAGAGAGACAGAGAGAGAGAGAGAGAGAGAGAGAGAGAGAGAGAGAGAGAGAGAGAACACACATGGACGCTTGGATACACACATTCACATGTGCACATGTATGCGCAGGTGTGTATGCATGTAGACGCCAAGACCTATCATTGGCCTGGGACTTGCCAAGTGGTCTAGCCTACCTGCTAGTGAGCACTGGTCACGTGCCTGCCTCCACCCCTGAGAGCTGGGATGACAAGTGTGCAGCAGTAGCACACCTGGCTTTGTGAGTGTGGTGGGGTGGTGGTAGAGTCTGGGGAAATTGGACTCAGGTCCTTACTTTTCCAGTGCAAACACTTGGACACTTGAGCTGTCACCCCAGTCTGAGAGAATTTTTGACTGAAGAGAAACTGTCTTTCCTGAGGGCAATGACATGGTTTCCTGACAGAAAATATAACAGGCAAATTACCTAAGGTAAAAAAGATGTAGCTACTACCGTTCTTGCTCTGTTGAAGAAGATTTTATCCAGAGGTTGAGCAATGGAACTAGATGCCCTTAAAGGCTTCTTCCAAATTGGTAGATGGCTTTTGCGCCAGGAATAATGCATCAGTTAATAAGAAGATACCAACAAGCCCTCTAAGAAAATCAGTAAGGAGAGCATCTCCTAAGGAATCAAACACAAACGTAATCAGTACAAGAATGGCTCCGAGTCCACGAAAAAGTGAACCGCTTCTCTCAATCCCATCAGCGCTGACATCTCTACAGCATGACACTGCACTCAAGGACCTGCACCCAAGGCTTGAACTTCTTGGGTTCAAATCCTGGCTCTGTCATTTGTGATCTGCACCTCCATTTCCCCCTTAACTAATAAGTACTTCCTTTTCCTTGTTTCTTAATGGGGTCCTCTTGAACACAAAAGGGCAGCATGCTTTCCACAGGGCCTGGTACATGTAAATGCCTTTTTTGTTTTTCAGTGCATTCTTTAGGTCTCATAATCCAACCCAATTTGTAAAAGTGTCTAGAATAAAGGATACAGTGAAATCACTCATACATTCTATTTGGGTTTCAGAGTTTTGTATGTATATTTTGTCTTAACTCTTTTCTTTTGTGGGGTTGGGTGGGTGTATATGATAAGGTGCACACGTGAGTTTGCACATGGGGACCAGAGGTTGGCAATGGGTATTTTCCTCAATTGCTCTCCACTTGATATTTTTCATACAAGGAAGGGCCTTTTACTAAAACTATAAACCGCCCTTCAGGGTCCTGGCGAATTGGAGCATCAGGTCTTCATGCCTTCCAGGCAAGCACTTTACCAACCAAACCATGAAGTTCTGCCTTCTTCTAACTTGGAGCAACTAAACTGCATTTCAGGCAGTTTCCAAGACACAGTGAGAAGACGCAGGTGTTTCTGAAGAGAGCCTTTACATCACACCTTTAGTGTCTCCCTCATAAACACCTGCCACTTCAGAGCCAACTGCCGAATCTCTGTAGCAGGGACATACCCAGGCTCTGGGGTACTTCAGAAGTTTTCTCAATGCCCGCCCCGCACCCGCAAAATCTCCAAGCAAGCCAACCTTCTATGAAGTCTGCCGCCGTGTAAGGACGCTGGTGTGGGCTGCTCTCGCCAGGGCTGTTCAGACTCTCCAGGGCCGATTCTATCGCTTCCACCAACTCATCTCGCTTGTCCTTCCTCACAGGCTTCTCCTCAGGGTGGCGGGTCAGGCCGGTCTCCAGCTGGTATACCTTCTGCAGAGTGAAGCTGTCGAAAGGCACGGCAGCATACTCGGTGGCCAGCTTGACACCTGCGTGCACCTCGGCCTTGTCCACCTGCCCACGCAGAAAGGCCAGCAGATCGGCCTGGGCTTTGGGCTCAAGGTCCCAGCCCGAGCGCAGGCCGGTGGCATCGCTGGCTTGGTCCTGCCCACTGCGGAGCTGCTCACTGCGTGCCTGCAGTTCATCCTTGAGCTGCGCAATCTGTCGCTTAAGGCTATTCACATAGTTACGATGCTGTTCCTCACGCTCCTGCAGCACCGCTTGGTAGCCATCTTTACCAGTGGGGCCGTTGGCCCGTGGTAGTCCCAGCTGCTCCTGGTCGCCTTTTGGGGTGCAGGCTAACATGTACAGGACGGAGATGGCACAGCAAAGCAGCACCAGCAGAATCACTACTCGAGAAATCCACGTCAGCAGCCCGCGGCGGACCATCCTCACTCAGGTGTGGGCCGTGCATCCAGTGTGTGCAACATCACAGGGCACCAGGACGGCCCCACACAAGGGCTTTCCTGGTTAGACCACAGTGCCTCTGAAGCCCTGTGAACTGACTTCATCCATTTCCTTCTAGAACGTGCCCTGCCTTTGGAAGTCAAGCATCACATGAGACCGCACTCCTGCTTCCAAGGGAAGATCTTCTAGGCAGAAAAAGTCAATCAAACGGAGCCTCCAAGCTCCTTCGTTTGTTCCCATCATAGCCTTCCTGATATCCCGACCATGAGAGGGAACCTGAGAAGACACAAAGGACAGGTAAGCTTAATGTTTCCATTCAGATTCGATCGTTTTCTATTCGGGACCCCTTTCACTTGAAATGTTTTCACTTGATATTAGGTGTATATAAAATAAGCGCACTGTTACAAACCATGCATTTATTTTAAAGCAATTCATTTCACTTCAACATATATTGAAGATTAAACAAAAATCTGCACATTAACGACATGCATGTGGTTGTTTGACATAATTCCGTCTTGGCTGAATATTGGGTACTGCAGGATGGACAGCTCACCTTCATCGTTTTGGAGAACTGACCAATAAGAAAAGCACTTGGCATAAGTGTGTAATGAAAAGCAGAAAAATCCTTAAAGAGGTTTCTCAGAAATAGTTGAAAATGCTGTTCTGATCCCAAGTCGAGATTTGTTTAGCCATTATTTATAAAGCTCAAGTAAAAAAAACAAAAAACAAACAAACAAAAAAAAACAACTCATGTACAAATTATTTAAACCAATCAAATCCAAGGATACACTAATTTGATGCTTACATTCTGAGGAATAACAGTAGGAAAATGCTACAAGTCTTTGCTTACTACAATCAAGACATTATGTGTCTACAAGAGGGGAAACTCTACATGTATAATAAACACCCTACAGTTCAGAACATAACTCAGGACTGAGATGTTTTGGGCATTGTATGGTGTGATGGCATGTGCAAGCCAAAGCCACAGCTGTAGTGAAATTTCCCAAGACAGCTCGAGTGAGCATTGCTAGAAACACATGCATTCACTGTGCATTTGATTTTGAAGCCATTTCAGTCATTGCATGTTCAGAAACCTTACTCTGGCTGAATTTCTCATTCAGTTACATGAAGTTGCAACCCACTGCTTGAGATGCTGAGGGCTCATTCACTACAGCAATCAGTAGCCAATTGACCCCTCCTCCAAGATTTGTGGGAAGTGTTTATGGCAGATAGTTGAGTATGAATGTTTTTGTAAATCAGAACACAAGTGTCCATCAAAGGAAACTTGAAAAGATACGTGGGAAATATTGCCAAATGCAAACGCTACTTCTTTTGAGAATTGAAACTGATTTTTTGACTTGTCTCTATTTTCTCTGTGTGTTGTAACTCTTCATAATGACACATATTTTAATGATCAGAAACCAAACTCCAATGACACTGAAATTACTGGGAGCAGACATCGCCACCAGTGCAGGGAGAGGACAGGAGGCTGGTGTGTATGCTCTCTCCAAGACAGGACCAATGGCCATCAGAAAACACTTGAAGCTTTCGCATATCCAGAAGTTCAAATAAAGCAAGTACAAAAATGCCAGTGGTGGCACCCCAATGAGAGGAGTCTGTGGCAGCCGTCCCACCAAAGCTCCAGCCATTCCTGATGGTGGCAAAGACCGCTCTACCACAGAAAGGGATGAGTTAGAAGAAGAACGGAGATGAGACAGTGTCTTGTCAGGACTCAAGAACGAGATGTGCCTGTCCAGTCTCTGTGGAGACTTCTGGTCTTGCTTGGTCACCAGTAGTTTTTAGAGTAACTGCATCCCAACACTCAGTCCTCTACCATAGACAACATCTATTGACACATCTGTTTTGATGTATTCTCCCCCTTTTTTTTTTTAAGATCATCGTAATTATCATAGCCATAAGTTAATCAATGAACCAATAAAAACAGATCAAATAAACATTTTTTGTTAAGGGATATTTTTATAAAACCTTCCTGTATGTATCTTTATATACCAAGTCTCATAAAAATCAAGGAGGACCTACATTTTACCATTTTATGAAAACAGCATCTTAAATAATTCCTGTAATGTTGAAATTAATTTAAGAGCACCTTTACCTAAGCACAGCAATCTAGATTCTGGGCCAATAACCACTTCCTTTCCTAGTGTTCTGTCCCAGTCTTGATGAGGAGTCCAGACAAATTTACACTTCCTGATCCCCTGGTGAAATTCTCTATATTCAACACATGATGACGACCCAGGAGGCTCAGTGGCTTGTCCTGAATATCTCGTGTACCTGCATTCTGAGTTCACACATGGGAGGTCCCCTCCCACTGCCCAGGAGACAAGCTTCTTACCAAGAACCCACACCATGACTACTTCTCCACTTTCTGGAAAAGTTTAACATATAGCATTTTCTCTCTGATATATTTTCTAGTATTTCTCTGGCCCAAGGAGTCTCTTAACTATAATTTAGAACAATGCATAGTTATTAGCACAAAACTAAAAGTGCATGCTTGCCCTTGGAAAGCCTTTCATGTCTGATGAAAATCTCAGGATTTGTGTAATTACTATAATTCTGTGATTAAAACCACCTTGGCTCTGATGTTCAGGCACCTTGCTGTTTTTAATGAAATCTCTCAGATGAGCTCATTATATCTGAGTATTAAATTATCAGTGAGGACACGTTATCACATTATTCTGCCATTTTAAAGACCCTTATTTTAAACACATTGTCATTACAGACAAAATAAGAAAGGAAAAAAACCCCAAAGAAACGGAACATTCAACACAATTTATTGTGTTGTGGAAACTTAAGAGAGGCAATCATGCTAACAGATTTTAATGGAATAAATGTTACATTTGCATACTGGATTGAAGTTTTGCTGGTTTAACTTAAGCTATGCATTAAGGCTGTGGTTAAGAAAATTAAAACTAGAACAGTGATGGCACATATCTTTCATCATTGGGAGGCAGAGGCAGGTGTTTGAGGCTAGTCTAGTCTACCGAGCAAGTTCCAGCACATCCGGGGCTACATAGAAAACCCTCTCTCAACCAACCAAGCAAGCAAGCAACCAAACAAACAAACAAATACAAAAGCAAACAAAAACAAAAAAGACTCGTAGAAAAATAAAACTATAAGCTCTCTCTTTCTATCCATAAGACCTTTGTTATAAGGATTGGGTGTTTCTCTGAGGTGACTCAGTGTGAAAAGGCACCTTCTGCCAAGCCTGGCGAACTGACTGGGATCCCTTGGGTCCATGGAAGAACAAACTTTCTTGTAAATATGTACACATGTGCACAACAAATAAACTTAAATAAGTAAGTAAATTTTAAAAACAAAATTTCTTTTTTAAAAGTCTAGTTAGCGTGGCTTTGGAAATTCACTAGGTTACTTGGCCTTCATTCGCCAGAGAGATCTTGGAAAAGGAGCCAAGGGAACCAACATATTTTGTAAAAGAAAATAAACAAATAACCGGTTTCACTATGGCATTTTCATGCATACTTAGTTTTTGTTGACTCCCCTCAAACAGTCATCTCCTCAATTTTCTGCTCCTCTCTTCACTTTGGCTCCCATTACTCCCCTTCCCAGAAGCACACCATGTGTGCTCTATCACGCCTCCCCATCTTTCCTTAAAACCCTTTTAAAATGGCTATACTACCAAAAGTCACATACAGATTCAATTTCCATCAGAAGCCCAATGATGTTCCTCACAATGTGTGTGTGTGTGTGTGTGTATGTGTGTGTGTGTATGTGTGTGTGTGTATGTGTGTGTGTGTGTGTATGTGTGTGTGTGTGTGTGTGTGTGTGTGTGTGGTGGTGGTGGTGGTAGGGCACAGGGATCCTAAGTTTCATATGAGAACAGAGACCACAGACGGTTAAGGGATCCTATGCAAAAAGAATGTTGCCAAAGTTAATCACAACGTGTGTGACTTCAAACTATAGTGCAGAGCCATAGTGACAAAGACAACCTGATGTTGGAATGAGCACAGACATGCAGGCCATGGAACATAATAAGACTCAGAAAACAAACCCTCTCAGCTATGGAAACCAAAGTTTTGAGAAAATTGTCACCCCTATCTTATTTAATAAATGATGCTGACAAAACCAAATATCCACATGCAGAAGAAAGAAATTATATCAGTATCTCACACTCTGTACAAAAATCAATTTAAAACATGAAATCTGAAATCACTAGAAATAAACACAGGAAGAAAAAACACTTCAAAATACAGGTATAGTTTGAAACTTTCTGTGTAAAATCTCCAAAGCATAAAAAAAAAAAAGCCAAGAATTGAAAAGTGCTATTAAATAAAATTAGAAACTTCACAGCAAAGGAAATTCTCAGCAGAGTGCAAGATGACAGAAGGCAAGAACAGACATTTAGAGAGAGAAAAATATGATGCCAAAAATTCCTGCCCAAAAAGCCAGCATTTTTTTTCTTTGTAAAATGTTGGGAGCAGACAATACATAAGAAACAAAATTCTGCATCCTTTAACAGACAAAATATTTCCTAATGTTTCTAGAAATCTGCTAGAGCATGGTCTGGTACTTTGTATTTGATTGTTAATTATTTTCCTCCCCAAGGTCTGCTTGCAGTCTTTAATGAGCAGACGACCACATACCAGAAGAGACGCTGTGTAACCTTGTCTCCAAAATTATCCCTGATGGGCTAAAGTTGCCCATACACCTGGGCAGGGCAGAAGGGAGGTAGATGGAGCTAAGGCTTGTGGGATTGTAGGACAGAAGGATCATGGGAAGTACACGGGTAGAGGAGAAGAGAGGAGGAAGGGAGACCACTATGGTGTAACGTAAAGAAGAACTGTGTGGCCAGGAGGAATTAGCTCTGAGGATCGGTGTGGCTGATGAGAAGCAGCCCAGATGGAAAGACTGTGGTGCAAGTGTTTATATTATTTTGTATGGGAAGCAGCCCAGATAGGGGATGACTAGAGCAGATGGCCTGGGACGTGGGGCTGTGAGATAACAAAGTAGCTTAGGGGGTTAATATCTGCCCAGCCATGGGTGAAAGAAGGCTTATCAAAATCTAACAGATGTCTGTGTCTTTTACCAATATGAGAGTGGGTTAAATGTAACCTCCATAATAATCATATAGATTAGTGATAGATACTAATCACCAATTTTCTATAACAGCAATCTAGTCTGTAATCAAACATAGGAACTGGCAATAGTGTAGAGGCTAATATTCTGGTGCTTCTGTGGGAAACCCAGACATTTTACTTAGCCCCTCACAATGCCATTCTCACAGTGGTTGTAACAAAACACACTTCAGTAAGACCTCGGTGAACCAGTGAGGCCGTAAGGGCACAGCACATGCTCCCATCTTGGCAGAGGAGCTGGAGAAGTCGATTTAATGTGTACAAAGTGTTTACTGTCTTGCAGACGGGAAGCACCATGTAATTACCAAGCACAGCTACACATTTGAGATGACAGTAAAAATACAGCTTTATGCGATCTCAGCCACACTGCGCTATTGTTTTAAAAACTTAGCCAGGGAACTCAGATTTTCTAGCCTAGCTAAGTCTCTCGGGAAATCTAAGGGGCAGGGAGAGAATGTGGAGAAAGGAGACAACCCCGTCATTAACCGATTTGGCACGCTTGGGAGAAAAGAAGTGGGCTTTATTGTTGTCAGAAATCCTTACGTTTTTTTCAGGCTTCTTGCCAGTTACATTTTTGTACATTCATCCTCATTGATGGCTTTTCCCAATTCTTTCTCATCTCTTGCTAGCCGCTAAGGACGAGTCTGAGATGTACCGTGTCTTGCCACTATATTTACCAATTGGACTAAAGGAGACGTGCAGCGCAATGGTTCCACTGCCAATCTTACAACCTCTGGGAGTGGCAACATCTCGGGGAGAGGCTTCTCCATAGTCTCCTGTGAAGTGTCCAAGCCTGTTGAATAGGACTCGGACTCTCACACTCAAGAGTATCATCAGCAAAGGCCAGGTTCTATCCTTGTCACCTTAGACCAACCCTAAGAGCTTTATAACCGCAATACATAGCTTGGGGGGCGGGGGTGCTTAAGGAATTGACAACTCTTCCTGAGTTTTGAAAGCAGGCAATCCATCTGAATTGGCCTATGCCAAGGAAGCTAGCAATGGATTGAGTTTCTCTGGACTTCAAGTAGAAAGGACGACAAGAGCCCTGACAACTCACCCAGACCAGGGAACATCTGAGACTGCCCCATATGCCCAGTGAGCGCAGCAGTAAGCCAACAACAGATTGGCCTCAGTCCCTTCCATCTAGGATTCTGTGTCTACATATGAACAAACAGGCAACCCGCCCCTTCTTCTATGCTCAGGTTAGCACGTAAGCGGCTTAAAAAATACCAGCTGAGAGGCTGGGCGGATGCCTCTGCTGGAAAAGTACTTGAGTTTTGATTCCGAGCACTCAATCAAAAATTTTGGTAATAGCATCAAGGAGCCACAAACAGGCAGATCTCTGGGGCTGCCTGGCCAGCCAGCCTATCCTAATTTGTAGGTCTCAGGTCCCAGTGAGGGAATTTGTATCAAAAACAAGGTGGCTGGCTCATTCCTGATATTCAACATGGCTGGCTGGCTCTCTGACTTCTAAACAGACACACACACACACACACACACACACACACACACACACACACACGAGAGGAAGAAAGAGAACAAGTGAGTGAAGTACAAATTCCATCTTCAGCCAGCTTACAAGCATTGGTAGGAACTGGTGTCTTTCTAAAGAAGTATACTTTGAGCTCCAAATAGACAAATGCCTTTAAAGTAGATGTAAAGTATCAATGCTCTATTCCCATATACCATTTTATTCGGTTGGGAACAAGGCCTAAGAAAAGAAATCAAAGTTAATAAAATGGGGGAGGGGGAATGATCAATACCTGTTAAGATATGCCGGTGGCCATGGGTTCTGTTACCATTCATCTCCTAAGAGATGAAACCAGCCAGAGCCTACAAGTTGCCCCAGATGTGCAGTGGACATCAGAGTTTCTGTACTCAGGACAGGAGTTGCCATTAGGAAGGTTGTTGGCATTTCCTTCTCAGTAGACATTTTGGTCACGAGAGCTGTGTACCATGACAGGACACCTGCAAAAGTCTATTGCTGTCCACAAGAAGCTCATAAATCATGAAGGACTGCAGGAAAAGCCCCGTGGATAAAATGCTGTCAGATTCTGTTGCATGCAGAAAAGATGGTGAAAAGATCGGGTCAGGCAGCGCAGCGGTGCACAATGACAGGCCTTGTGAGTGATAAAGGGAGCTATTCAAGGAGATGCAATAAATTCAACAAGACCTCTCCACTCCCTGTGCAGACAAGCCAAGAGATGGAGGAAAGAAACAGGCAGTGTCTGCTAGGTCAGGAAGTGGTAGGCCAAAGGCCCCAAACCACCGTGCCAGTCAGTGCCACTCTGAAGCATACAGCAAGCTCTTTGACTGCAAGGAAGCAAACGAGGTTTCAGGCAGAGGACCAAGTGTGCCAACAGAACATACATCAAAGTCACATGTATCCCAGGGATACATACAACATCCTGGGTGAACACAGAAAGAGCAGTATGACAGGATTCTTATTCTTATTCATGGGTTTCAAATGCTCTTCCAAATGGATATAACGCTAATGTTGTCTACTGTGCTTAGACATTTAGAATCTCTTTCAAGGCTTCCGGTAAATTCCTGCATGTTAACCAACATCATGGAGCAGAATAGGCGGTGTGGCGTTTGTTATATTGTGTGTTAAAAGCTTGCAGCTACTACCTTGGGTATTCTACCTTGCTTTCCTTCCTCCTCACATCTATTCTTCCTTTCCTCTGTTCAAGAGGCCCTTTGGGACAGAACGTAAGGTGACCAACTGAAACCTCCAGGCAACACCCAGTGGGGAACTAAGACCGGCCAGTCAATGATGGTAGATATGGCTTCTGAAGGCATAGCCAAGCCTTCAAATGACAAGAGCATGACAACTTCAGGGAAACCTCATGAGAGATGAGCCAGAACCACCACGCTAAGCAGCTTAGAAGGCGTGATGAGTACGTAGCTTTTAAACTTCTTGGTCTGGGGATAATCAGTTGTGCACAAACAGATAGTTAATACATAGAGTGCGGCTTTACCAACCACACACAATGCAAACCTTCAAGTAGCACATTTTTCATGGTGTAGTATAGTTTCACACGGTTTATTTCCTATGATATAGTAATCTTATGTAGTCAGAAAGACACTACTATAATCACACCTCCATTTGGGAAACAGAGACCAGAGAAGCTGTGGGACTTGCTTCACAACCTAAAGCCAGAGAGCCAGCACCCAAACCCTTCTCTGATGTGACGCTGTGCTTCCTGCCACAGCACCTGCCTCCAAAACCCAAGGTTTCACTCTCACGCAATGGATGCTTGTTGAAAATCACTTCCTTTTATTTTTAACATCAAGGCCTTTAAGGAAGCAGTGAGCTCATGGTAGAATTTAATAACTTTCTAGGGGATCCCAGTCCAAAAGCCTTGAGTCAACAATGGAGTAGTTCTCAGAAATATGTCACTATTCTAAGATGAAGGTCATGTGACTCAAGGCTGGTGGAGCATTCAGAAGTGCCTCTGGCTCTATCATGGTGCTAAGATGTGCCATATGGAGACCATGCCTGAGCCATCTGGTCTACCAACTTTTGCCTCTGACTTATTGCTAAGGACACGTGGTTTCAATTTATCATATAGGGAAGGAGAGTTTCTGCAGCAGAGCTTCCTCCACTCATCAGCACACTGGTTGTCTACTCCCCACCATCTCCTGCTGGACATCACACTAGTCACTCGCTCTAACAGCAGGACATGAGAGCCTGAGCCATAGGACAATAAGCCAGGATGGTTCGACAAACGGTGGCAAAAATCTCTACAGAAGTAAACAGTGAGGTGTTCAATTGAAGTCAGACAAAAACAAACCCTTATTGGGGCTGAAGGACCCTAGACTTTCCAGATGCTACTCTCAGTACATGCACAGGTGCACATAAAAATGCATGTTTGCACCTGCTTCTTCTACACACAAGAGTACTCATCAGCTCTATCAACTGTTATGTTAATAATAATCTGCACAGTGTGCATACTTAGATCAAGGTCAAGAGTACTTTCATAGTGCCTAAAGTAATCTGGAAATAGATATGGTGCCTTATAATCTCCCCAGTCCATGTCCAGCTGAAGATCTCAGCGAGGGCTTTGTAGTTACCACATCTCCTTCTTGGTTACAGGTTTCTAGAGCCCCAACATGCTTTATTTTGCCCCCTCCTTTCACGGGGACCTTGGTTTCAGAGGCTATCCCTGCCTCTTGGCTCCACTGTCTCCCTCCAGGAGTCTCAGCATCTGTGGCTAGGCCACATGCCCAGACCATCACCAGGAGCTCATTTCTCTTCCCTCCTAACTGAAAGGTCTTGTTCTCAGCTTTAAGAAGGTTCTCAATGGTCTGTCTTGTGGGGTTTCCCTGTGCCCAGCCCCTCAGAGCTGGTTCTCAGCACACACACATAACCCAATGGAGCCAGCTTGCTGCTTACTTCTCAGTCAAGGACTCCCAATCTGAGCAGTGCCCACCTCCCCCCCCCTCCACATAAGTCTATTTCCTTAAATAATTATTCTATTTCATTTTTCCGTATATGGATGCAGGACAAGATAAGTGTGTGGAAAAAAATGGGGTCAGCTAATCAGAAATCAAAGGTACCGATATTAACCATTTTGACAGCATGCACTGCAAAGACACAAATATTCTAGGCCCCCTTTAGCTCTTGCCCCTTTTTGGTTTTGCTTTTTCATTTACTGGTAGGATCTCAGCAGAGAAAACTTGGTAGGGGTCCTCCCTACGCAAGCGTCTTCCATTGCCAGCCCTTACCACCCACCTTCACGCCGGCTTCAGGGAGCTTTGAGGCAGTCCATTAGTACAGGCAGCAGATGCGATGTCAACAGGGCGCCAAGACAGAATAATAGGACCCTACTCAAGGGACCTGGGAAGAACACAGACTCTCTTCCCAGCAGTAAGATGTGTGCAGTCTAAGGGCTGCAAGCTGAGTCAGCTGTGAATCCTTTGCATAGGGATCTGCCTAGTTTGCTTCTTTCTTGGTACTGTGACGAGCCACCCTGGCACTGCAAAACAAGAAAGACGCCTTAAAGCAAGGCTTCCTACACTCTCCCATTTCTCACAATTATGACCACTTAGTGAGTACTTACTTTGGGGCCAGACATCAGACTAAGTACTTTGCAAGCATTATCTCATTTAATCCCATGAGTTAAACCTTATTATCCCCATTAAAGATAAGAAAATTGAGGCTTAGAGCAGTGGGTGACTCCTCCAAGGTGCACAGGCTGGGCCAGTGGCCAAGCACAGCTCCAGCTGACTCTCGAGCTCTGTTCTTACCCACTAGTGTGTACCATCCAACACCCTTCCTAATCCAAACCGTTGAGGGCACATGTTCTCCACTATAGACCCCAGTACCCCTCATTTCTCTAGCTTCTGACTTTGTGCAGAAGCTTTCCACTACCGAGCACTCCCAGCAACTGAAATGAGAGCGGAAGCTCTTTCTGTACCTTGAACTGTTGGCATCACAGTCAACCAAGATACATGTTCCCAGTTTTGTCACTGGCTATCAAGCTCACACTCTCCTAACAAACACGGCATATCCATGCTGTGATAAGGGAAGCCCTTCTTGTTGCTGCTGCTGCAGAACTGAGGCCAGGACACAATACGCCTGCAGCATTCATGGGTTTCTGGACAGAGGCCAGGAGATTATACATGCGTATCCGTTTTAAGACATCTTAATTAAAAGACACCCTGGTAAGTGGAATTTTTAATCAACTGAGAGGCATTCTGCTTTACAAAAGCAAAAGAGAAATCTCTCTCTAGGTCAGTGGGCATGATGGCTGGCAGCAATAGAAGCTCTCTTATGCCAAGCACTCTGTTCCTTTTTTTTTTTTTTTTTTTTCCCTTTAGAGAGTCAAGAGCCATGGCCATGGTCATGTACCCATAATGTCACTCCAGCTTCTGTCTTACAGCCAACAGCCAAGGCCACCTTGGCACTGGGCGAGACATAGCGAAGTGAATGCCTACAGGGATCTAGTCCTGAGACTGTGCAACGCAGCTTCCAGAGAAATTCATGTTGGTAATTAACAAGGAGGGGACTAATTAAAGGTGAACAATGCTCAGAAGCTAAGTACCCAGAAGCTACATAATAAGCGCAGTGTCATACGCAGATTACAGGTGGAATTGCTGAGTGCTAAGTATCAGCTACAAGGTGAGGTCAGTGTGAATCACGTCATGTAATGCTGCACAGGGTCCGCTGGCTCTGATAAAGTACTGTCGATTTTGTTCACATTGGAAAAACAACATAGAGAAAAGTAAAATGGAGCTCTTGCCTTCCAGATAAAATGTGCCATGGGGTCTTTCCAGCAAAGAGAAGGGAGGTGCCGAATGGGAAATATTGGTGACCCAGGGTCTCAGATCTCCCAGAACAAAGAAAAATATAGAAACCACAGCAAGAACAGGTAAAGGAAAAAAACTGGTCCAGAGCCAAAGAAAATAGCCCTCTTTGCGAGTCTCTGAAAAGGCTTTGCAAGAGCTATAGGCAAAAGGTTGAGCCTCCTGCATTGCCTGTAGTTTGATTGTAGTCTTGTGATACCCTCACTGGCAAGTCACTGATGCCCATTCGGCAAGGCCAGGATACAGGCTCAGGAGGATTAGGGGATCAGGGGATCTATCATGCCTCCCCAAACCCATGTGATAATACCTTGGTTCTCAGCTTGGCACTATTGGGACGTAGGTTAACCTTTTAAGAGTGGGAGCTTGATGGGAGGGCTTCAGGCTGGGGGAGTGTCACATTCTGGAAAGAGATACTCAAAGTCTGACCCTTTCTTCAACCTTATTTGCATCTTAGCCATGAGACCAGTGGCTTTATTCTACTGTATTGTCTTGACATGCTATGCTGCCTTAGCATAGCCCCAAAGGAGAGGGACAAATCACACATGAACTGAAATGCCCAAAAACATTGGCCAAAATCACCCCTTACAATGAGGCAACGATCTCAGGCATCTATTACAGTGACATCAAACTGGCTGCCACATTCTCCACAAGGATAGAAGGCCTTCTAATTCTAATATATTATAAATCACTTTCTTCAGTCAGTTTTAGAGAGTAGAGAGAACCACTCTATATGTACAGAATTAAAAATCAAAAGGAATAATATATAATAGATATTATTCATTTTGTATATAATTCATACACACACACACACACACACACACACACACACACACACACACACAAATACACATATACATACGGGACATGTTGCAGTGTCCCAAAGCAAGGCAAGAAGGAAGAGCAAAGAAGCCAGACCATCTAGACATAGGGTATACATAGTTTTCCAAGAGAAGTGAGACAATCTGCTGATACCAGACTAGGATAGGGGCCATGCCCTAGTTTAAAGGTGAGATGGAACATACTCTTTTGCACATCTACCTTGAGGACCCCTGTTGGTGTAAGAAGTGAAAGCCTGAGAAGGTGGCATCTCCTCAGATACCCGTGGCCACCTCAGCATCATGTCATGAAGTGCTCCTTCTCTCAGGGTATCGGCTGGCCTCCCACTCCCCATCCCAGACACCAGCCAGCTTGTTGGTCCCTAGTTCTAGGGCCCCGAGAAATCTGGCACGGAACAGCCCAAGCTGAAGGAGGTCATACTCATGTTCGCTTCTGGGATCTCGGGGGTGTTTCGTTAGCTGAACGAAGTGATGGAGGTTAAGAACGAAACTGCTAGTTTTAGTCAACACACATGAACAGCCTAACTTTCCCCCTCTTCTTCCTTCCCTACCTACAAGGCCGACCCCAGCACACAGAGGGGCTTTCTTTCGGAGAGTAGTGATTATATAAGAGGACTAGAGAAAGTACACACCATGCATAATTACTTTAGAAACTCTATAAAGCCAGATCAATAAAGCCACCTCTCTTTGTACTATGTCTCTGTGAATAGAAACAGAGCCAAGATGTAGAAAAATATAATAGGAACCCCAACAACAAATAAGTGCATTTTGCTTTCTTATTTGGCAAAATAAAACTTAATTTTGTAGAAAATATTTATTTATTTATTTTTCTTTTTAAAATATATTTTATTAATTTATTCATATTACATCTTGATTGTTATCCCATCCCTTGTATCCTCCCATTCTTCCTTCCCTCTCATTTTCCACTTACTCCCCTCCCCTATGACTGTGACAGGGGGGACCTCCTCCCCCTGTATATGCTCAGGGTAACATCATGGTTCCAGTCCACCCAGTCTGAGTGTCCTTCCTGGAACTGCCTACCCTGCCTTCAGTGCCTCCCAATGTGACACTTGTCGTCAACCCCTGGGTCAACTATTTCTTCACAGAGAGTAATAATGGTTAAGATATTTGCTAAAAACATTTCATAATATTGGGATTATAAACCAGAGCTGTCTGCAATAGAAGTTAGTGTTTATACACCCAAAGGGATTGCATACAGTGTGTATTTAATACGTGTTTGTTTTCCAGTTTAATATTATCTACCACTCCCCAAATGTGCTCTCTCTGTATCACCGGCAGGATGCTGTGTGTATTTCCTGCCAACTTCATCTTCTTGACTATGCAGGTTGACCTAGAATGCAGAAAGACCAACCAAGAAAGAGACAGAGTGTAAGAGGCAACAGAGAGGCACTGGGAAAGGTTTACAGCAATTAAGTCCTACACCATGGTAAGAATCTAACCTTGTGGGCAGGAATGAACTAACATCTCAATTTTGAAACTGGAAGTCGGCATGATCAGAATCCACTTTTGGCACATGGGAAGTGTGAGAATAAGTTAGAGAGGAGAGACTGGCATTGGGAGTAGCGGCCTTGAGATCATCACACTCTTACGGATAAGGAAGGATTTCAATCAGGGCCATAGCCCAAAGAAGAGAAGCGGCAGATGTTCAGGAACTATTTGTTGAACACTGTATTAGTTCATTTTCTACTCCTATTATAAGTAAACAAACAAACAAACAAAAGAAAGTTTACTCAGGATTATGGTTCCGGAAAGTAAGACATGGTGGGCTGGTCCAGGAGCTGGGGGTTCATATCCTTTACTACAAGCCTGTCTCAGTGACATGACATCATTCCTCCAGCTAGGCTGTGCTTCCTAAGTGTCCCCAAACTCGGGACCAAGAGGCAGGAGCTTATGGGATTCATACCCATTCAAAGCTCCGTAGATACCATCCATCACCAAGATTTGGAGATTTACTACATGAGATGAGAGAGAGAGAAAGAGGGGGGGAGGGAGGGAGGGAGGGAGAGAGAGAGAGAGAGAGAGAGAGAGAGAGAGAGAGAGAGAGAGAGAGAGAGAGAGAGAGAGAGAGAGAGAGAGAGAGTTTATTCACCAAGAACTGGGCTTGGGGGCTAGCTTTTGTGATTCAAAAGATGGAGCTACCATTCCAAACAACAGCACACACATCTGAAGATTGAGGCATTGGACATGCTAGTTCTGAACTGGACGCAGGAATGACAGAGAGACTGGGGCTTTGGCCAGAGAGTTCTGCCTTACATTCTTCAAACCATCTGGCCAGACAAGCACCTGCCCTTCCAAGTCCTGATCCTAAATCAAACTTCCTGTGTCAATTAGTGGTTTGCTAAACACCTGCATATCTTTTAAATCTCTTATCTTCAGGATACAGTTCAGTGGTTGAGAGCAAGGTTCCTGGAGTCAGGCCACAGGAGTCCTGCCTTATTTGGTTTCTTTCATCCTTTGTTTCCCAAACACAAAAGGGCCTTCCCTGCAGATGTTTCTGTGCTAAAAAGTGAGATACTGCATGCAAAGCATTTGCCAGAGTTATGAAAGCAAAGTCACTTTCCCATCACTGGGAGCCAAACTCAGTCAACCAATAGGAGAGAGATCAGAATGTCAGTGCCATCAGAGACAAGGATTGGATTGGTGATTGTGCAAAGTGACAGAGCTTGTTCCAAGCAGGATGACCACAAAAACTCCACACTCAGGACCCTGTACCTGGCCTCTGAATTGCATTACTGCATTCTAGAATTTAAATCAAGCATTTGATCATCTATACTTACTGGCTCCCCATCTATGAACTTGATCAATAGATTGAAAATATTATTTTTAAAATGTGCTCATATTGAACACATAGATTTTAAAAAACTTATTCCCTAATTGAGGAGAACTGTTTCAATGACACGTAACTTGTACTAGGTATTATGAATAATCTGGAAATAATATGACGTCATTTATACAAGAGACATAAATATCTCAAAGTTTTGCCATTAGCCAGAGCCCTGGAGCCAATAGTCTACAGATACTGAAGGAGAACTATAACTCATATCTTGCAGCATCCCCCCAAATCCTAGTTAGTTTGTTTGTTTGTTTGTTTGTGTGGTTGGTTGGTTGGTTTTTCAGGACAGAGTTTCTCTGTGTAGTACTGGCTGTTCTAGACTTGCCTTGTAGATGAGGCTGGCCTCAAAGTCACAATGATACACCTGCCTCTGCCTCCCTGAGTGCTGGGATTATAGGCGTGCACCACTGCACCATCTCTAGTTTATTTTTAAAAAGGAAAAGGAAGTGAGGAAAGGGAAGGGAAGGGAAGAGAAGGGAAGAAGGGGTAGAAATGAAAGGGAAGGAGAGGAAACGGAACATTGCTTTTTGCTAGAGAATCAAAGGGGGTCTTACAGAGTCTGTAAAGGTTCAGGGAGAAAGATCTAAGGGAAGGCAAACAGTTCATCTGAAAAAGTTCTCCTCACACTCCCATTTGAACAAAACGTTAGCTGGAAGATGAAAGGTCTGTGGGTTCGAAGGCGCCTGGCATGAAGAGAGGCACAGTGGACCTCAGGACAATAAATTTCATGGCTATAGACATAAGACTGTAAGCATCAAGCAAGCTTTTTTGCACCTGAGGACTCACCATGAGCCTAGGCATGGGTCCATGGGATGCTGCCCAGCAGAAGCGGTGTCAGAAAGACAGTAAGTAACCCTTGGGTGAAATCTAAGAGTCCCCAGCATGCTTCTGAGTTGCAACTTTCCAGAAGCCCAAAATGGCATGCCTTGATTCACCAGTGTTCTGATTTCAGCTGCTGCTGCCGCTGCCGCTACTCAAAGTCCCAGGGTTCAGAGCAGCCTTAAAGAATGGCAAAGGATGCATTCCCAGCTAAGAACCCAGATGGGTGAAGGAAGAGAAGGGATTGTCTGATCCACTCTCCTGACAGCATGTCACTCCCCTCATAATGGGTTTTACTGAAAAGCTTCCTCTCAGGGTGGGCATAAAATGTTTTCACATGAAAAATAAGATTGGACTATGGTCCTTTGATTACACACACAGAAAACTGCAAAGCTCACTGAAATTAGAACTGCATTTGAATCATCTCCAAGGAACAAACTATTATGGCATCCTATCCTGTGCTACAGTGTCTAACCTTATAACAGGCGGCCATGGAAAGCAAGAGACAGGCATCTAAAGCTACCACATGCTCCTTAACCACCACAACCACACCCTCTACTAGAAAAATACTAGGCAAGAGTGCCTGTGATTGTGTGTGTGTGTGTGTGTGTGTGTGTGTGTGTGTGTGTGTATGCAGGTGTTCATATGTATAGACAATCTTAGTCATCGTTCCTCAAATGTTTTGTTGTTGTTTATTTGTTTGTTTGTTTTGAGACAGGGTCTCTACTTGACCTAGAATCTACCAAGAAGGCCAGTAACACCTAGAGACCCACGCACCTCTGCCTCCCCAGTCCTGGGATTCCAAGTGCCTGCTACTACATATGGCTTTTTAAAATGAAGGTTCTAGGAATCAAACTGAGATCCTTACGCTTGCAAGGGAAAAGGAACTTCTGCAGCCCAGCATGTGGGATTCTTACAGAGAGCACATGTGTGGCAGCACCACTGCGTCACCATGAATTAACCTTTCTCAAATCCGGCTCGTATGATAGCACACAAGTTGCATCCAACTGACTACCAAATGTGTATGAAATGCTTCCTGTGTAAAAGGGAGCACATTGAAGTAGAAGACCAAAGAAGCTTCCATGGAGCCTATTAAGCTGTGTATTTTATTAGACAGAGATGGGGACGCTTAGTCTAAATGACCATAAACCTATATGATATGCTGTATATCTGACTATTACCCTATTCCTATCCAATTCCACTATGAAGGGGCAGTCTTTAAAAAGTAGTGAAATCTAAAATTTCTCTCTTTTACTGACCATGTCAAAAACGTTTAATATTTTTTTTTCTAGCATGACTAGTCTTTTAGCTATCAAACCTTTTTTTTTTTATATGCCCTCAGGGAGAGCTGAAAATACAATGGGCTTGTCGCAGTCCCTTCTACTTTATTATTTTTTAATATTAGCTTCTTGTCTGTAAAAAGAAAAGGTGAGACGTCTTTTCCCTTAGAACCAACTTAATGGGTCTCAAGACTGATATAAATGCAATTATCCCGTGGAGGAGAGAATCTGGGGAGGGTTCAGCCTTTAATGAATATCACTTAATCTCCATTAAAAGCTTTACAATGAGATCATGAGTCTTAGCAGGTTCCTTAGCCAGAGGGGGCTAACCAGGGTGACGCTGAAGTCCCTCACTTGTTTATTCCTGATGTTCTGGCTCAAGGAGATGACTGGCATGGACAACATTATATTGGATTGTAGCTTTGTCAGAAAGCACAGAGACCCACCTCAGGGACCAGCAGGAAAGTGATGGAAAAACAGCACAAGGAGACTGGCCCCGCCATGACACATAGCCAGCACTTGTGCCCTGAGGAGACCAAGTTCATCTAGAGACAGTGCAAGACACAAACACAGCTCAACCCCAGGCCTCCATGTTGCACACCATTTAGTCCCTACTGCTTCTCTTCTCTAGTCACCCTTCAGTACAGAAACTGTGTGTCCTTTGTCCCGCTTACTAGCCAGGCTGAGGACTCTTTACAGGGTACCCAATCTTACCTACAGAGCTCATGGCAACTTTGTCTGTTTTCCTTAAACAACCGTGAAGATGCTTTACAGTGTAAAAGCTGACCCCTCCCTGTGGGCGATGCCTCCCCAGCTTTTATCTTCACTGTGACTGACACTGAGAAGCTGCAGACATTTCAAAGGAGTTTAGCTTGAGAAAAAAAATGAAGGGTGATAATCAGAGGGGCTTGGAGAATCACTATTTATGTAGAAAACATGTGCAAGCAATGAGCTGTTCTCAGATCACACACTTTGCCTTTCTCTCTCAGCTGCCCAGTCCTGACAATTCCCCATAGACACACCTGGCTTATGCCTTGCTTACTCTCTGGGTTGGCCCTCCCCTGGCCAGACATCCAAGATGACTCTAGGTGCCTCCTCTTATGGCTGCTGAGCAACACGGTCAGTGCCAATAAAAACGATCCTGCTGCCTGCATCTCACAGAACTGCCAAAAAGGTCTAAGTCAGGAAGGTGAAGGGGCATTTAGTGTGTGTTTTTGTCATTCTGCGTCATCTATCATATTCCATAGGGACAGGGAAGCCAAATGAGAGATAAAAAGGACCTTTGTAACTCCCATTTAATACGTAACTATTCCTTAAAAAAAAAAAAAAAAAAAAAAAAAAAAAAAAGAGCCTTTTAGAAGTAGGAATAGAAACGTCTGATCAACTCTGTGTAAGCCTAGCACTCCCGAATCCTGTCTTGTAGTACTCTTCATCCAAACTCATCTTCCTCAGAACATTCAGCTGGGTCTAAGAAAAATCATACAAGGTTGGAAGGCAGGAGCCCTAGTCCTCACCTCAAAGTGTGGCATTTCTTTAAGTACAAGGGTAGAATAACCACGATTTGTAGATGAAAATTATAGGTAAAATGGAAAACGTATATTTTGCCGAGAAAGATATTACTGAAATGATTACGAGTCATAGCCAAAATAAAAACAAACCATTTCCTGAAATATGTAATTTAAAAGGGAAAAAATTGCACAGTTTACCCAACATCAACCTAAATACTTTTGAAAGTGTATTTTCTCAGTAATGCAAAATACAAGCACATAACATACTTAGCTTAATATTTTTATTAAATGATCAAATTCCTGGTTATTCTAGGACTAGAAAAATTCTAATAAAAATCTTCAGATAAGGCCAGCAAGATGACTCAGATGATAAAGGGGCTTGCTTGTCATTCATATCTGACAGCCCGAATTAGAGGCCAGGGACCCACGTGGTAGAATGAGAGAACCAACTCTCAAAAGTTGTTCTCTGGCTTCTGTACACATGTCATAGTACACGTGCATGCACATGCACGCACACACACACATACACGGGGGAGGGAGGGAGGGAGGGAGCGAGGGAGGGGGATAATTATACAGCCAGATGTTTAACAAGTAGTGAGTAATGCCTCACTTAGGGCCAGGTCTAATTCAAGAGACCTGATTGAGATGCTGCAACCATCTCTGTATATGTTTACCAACATATCTATACCAGCTATTTATGCTGGATACCCAGAGCTCAGTACATAATGAGTAATGAGATAAGGCTCCTGAACTCAAAGAACTTAATGTTTGGTGCTGGCAGGGAGGGATGAATGAAGAAATGTGGCATCTGAGCTACCAGAGGAACAAAGCGGCTAACAGGGGTATACAGGAGGGACAGTCCATCTCCTCCAGAGGGTTCAGAGAAGGCTCTGTGCTGGAGACAACAGCTAAGTCTTTGAGGAAGAATTTTCTAGAAATGGAAAGAGAAAAAAAGGACCTTTCTAACAGCATTACTGAACCATGAATGGCAGTGGCTTGTAGACCCAAGGCAACATGGTATCTGAGGGAAGGTGTGCTGCTCACATGGGACACTGGGATCAAGGTTTTGGTACCAGAAACATTAAATTCAGGGTCCAGATAATAAGTTTGACCTTTGACATATCAAGTTGATGTACCTAGAGATATTTAGGCAGAGATGGAGAAGTATGTCAAAGAAGTCAAGTCAAGGCTAAGGAGAGACTAAGGGTCATTGGCATGTTGAAATTAGCCAAAAGACAGTGTTAGAGGGGTCCATGGCAAACTGCAAGTGGACCTGGTGCTTTGTATTCTAATGCTAATTATTGGCCCCTAAGATCTGCTTGCTGCCTGCCTAGATAAGTACATCCTCAGTACAGTGGTCTTTGTTGTGTAAACCTTGCCCTACCTAATTTAAAACTGATTGCTTAACAAAGTTGCTGAAGCCCATAACTGAGAAGGAGAAAAGGAGGCAGGGCTTGGGTTTATGGGCTTGGGGTCTGAGAGGGACTGTGAGGCCAGGAGGAAGGGAGTAAAGAAGGAGGAGATGCAGGAGGAGAGGAAGCTGAAAAGAAGTACGTCACCATGGGGCGGCAAGGACCATGGGCACGTGGCCGTGAGGGCTGGCCTAAAGTGACAGAAGAAAGCCAGACAGGAACAGATATGACAAGTAACTTGGGGTGTATAGCTGGGGGAATAATGAAATAGCTTAGAGGGTTGGTTCCTGCCCAGTTATGGTGCCTTTGAGCTTTTATCATTTTAAAAGGTCTCTGTGTTAGTTATTTGAAAACAAGCTGGGTAAAGAAGCCCTCCAGAGTCTAATGACAATTACACAGCAGCTAAGGGGTAAGTCTACAGGGTTGTCATTCCTCATAAAAAGTGTTAAGAATGCCAGCTCTTGGGGAGGCAAAGGCATGAGGATCTCTGTGAGTTCAAGGCCAACCTGATCTACAAAGTGAGTTAAGGGTGGCCAAGGCTGCACAGAGAAACCCTGTCTGAGAAAAAAAAAATGTATTTAGAGTGAAAAATGTAACAATACAGACATAGAAAGGATGCAATAGAACTGTCCAATGTGGCTGAGAAAGAGCATGGAAGAGGCTGAAGTAAGTGAGAAAGTGTGTGTGTGAAGGAAATGGAGGTAACAAATATAAGAAATTCTTTAAATAAAATAGTTTAGTTCTAAGGAGAGGAGTGTGTGCACATGTGAAAGAGGGACAGGGAAGAGAAGAATAGAGAGGCAAAAAACAAAACAAAACAAAACAAAAAACCCAAAACTATGCAACAGGTACATGTCCACCACACTGGTACAGGTGGGCAGTCTACAGGACATGTTCCTTACTGAACATCAACTCCCACTATAGCTCCCCAAGTCTTGCTCAAAGCTACCAATTTTGAATGGTGGACAAGAGCTAAATTCCGAAAAAGACCTCCCACCTTCTACTTCTTATGACTATAAGACTTGGGCTACGAGGCAGGAACAAAGACTTAGTAGGTCAATCACTTGTTATGCAGTTGTGAAGGATCTTAGCTCAGATCCCAGAGCCCACTAAAAGCAGGCTGCTGTAGTGGGTGTCTGTGGTCCCAATACTCCTAAGGGAAGAGGGAAGGGAAGAAAGTGGAGGAAGATAGGGAATCCCCAGAAGCTAGCTAGTCAGCTAGGCTGGCATACACAGTGGATTAGAAAATGAGACCATATCTTAAATATGATGAAATAAAAGGACCAGTGTCCTAGGGTTTCCTCTTCCCTCTATATGCACAGCCACACTCATAGGGGAAAATGCTAATGTGTACACGTACATACAAAGATAAACTGTAAGGGTTTTAGCAGTTAACATTGAATCAATCGTTTTTTGTGATTTTATCATTTACAAATTAGTATCAAGAATAGGAATGGATAAAAAGGATCATAAGGAAAATGTTGGCTATTCCTTTCCCTCCCTGACTGTAGATACACCTAATTTCACAGCATCTCTCTTATTCATTATTGTAGATAAGTAGTAAAGCTTGTACTTAGGATTTGCCCTCTACATTTATAAATTATAAATGATGACAAATAAACATTCCTATAATAGAGTTGCTAAGTTCTTGCTTCCAAGAAGCAAAGCAGAGAAAAATCAATTATCCTCAAAGTTGGTAAGACTTCACCTGTCACTTCAAAGATATTCTAATGAGAAAAGGATGACAAGAAAGAAGTCACGTGCAATGAGCAATCAGGGCAGTTTTGTTCAGTACTTCACCGCAGCCTGAAGTTGTAGAGCTATTGCTCCTAGAATAATACTGCTGAGCCTCAGCCATGGTCTCTGCCATTCTCCGGAGCAAATCACATCACACAACAGATACCAGCTATTTCATAAGCCCCAAATTTCAGCCGGAATGCCTAAGAACCCGAGTCATGGGTAATGATAAAGCTGTCGTGTCCTATTACAGAAAACCGTAATGACAAATTTAATGAACAAAGCCCTTAGATTAATTTCAGAGAGCTCAAAGCCTCACAGATGAGACCAGTTACTAGCTCACCATGACATTCCAGTACAGGAGGCAAGTAGCTAGCATCCTAATTTTGGAGATTTAGAGACTTAGAGCACAAAGCACAAGCTTTCTAGATTATTGTAAAAACAATTAGCTAATTAATCCATCTGCTAGAGTTTTCACTCCTTCTGTACTTAATTTAAAAAGCAAATCTAGGCCAAATGGAAAGGGCATGCAATGTGCTATGCTAATCAGATGTCTCTTGGATGGGTGAAGAAACTCTTCGTCAGGCGGTAGAAAGCTCAGTTCAGCAATAGCTGGGACAGCTTTGAGTGAACCCCTGCATGCCCTTGTGTTGTGTTATTTAGAAACAAAACCTATAGTCCAATGGAATATCTACGTCACGTTCCTACCACCCACCACTTACCATCGAAAAAGCATTGTCCAGTACCATCCTGTTGGGCTCTCAGCCTCACGATACAAATGAAATAGAGGTAATATTTTGTGCACCCCTTGGGAGAGAGACTCAGCTGTCCTTTTAATGTCTAACCAAGGTGAAATTTCATGTTAACTATGATTTCTGTGAAAGAAACGAACTTGATGTTCCACATGTGAATTCAGCTTGGCCCTCGTGCTCAGAAGGCACGGCGCAGACCATGGATCTTGTCCTGTTCTGTGTACTTATGCAATCCATTGATGCCTTCCTGTCACATCCTGTTATGAACTCCATGGCTTTTCAGCAGACAAAAGATCAAGGTTTCTTCTGCCTGTTTATCCCTTCATTCTGTTCACACAGCCTCCTGCACACAAGCAGAAGAGAGTACCGGCCGAATCTCCAAACTTCTCCAAATCTGCCTGAGTTTTTCTGTTTCATTTGTGGAAAGATGGTCCTGACATTCACACTGTAGCAGGATTGTTGTGTGTTGGGATTTCTATCCTAGTCTGTCATCTTAAGCTTGTTGGAAGGCATGGGTCTTTTCTCTTATTGTTTCCTCTTTTTTTCCCAAATGTTTGGAAACATAAAATGGTTATAGTCAGATTACTGTTGCAACTTAGAGTTTGAAATGAATTGTTGAGCCAGTAATGGCTGTTTTATGGTGGCTAGATCTACCCTACCCAAGAAACAATAAACAACAATTGAAGATTTCTGGGAATGAAAACATATAAAGATGGTATTTTATTTTTTTGTTTTTCTTTCTTTTTTATTTAGTTAATTTATTTATTCAGATTACATCTCAATTGTTTTCATCTCACCTGTATCCTCCCATTCCTCCCTCTTTCACCCTATTCCCCTCTCCTAGGTCTGTGACAGAAGGGGACCTCCTCCCCCACCATATGGTCACAACCTATCAAGTCTCATCTTGGTAGCCTGCTTATTCTTTCTCTGAGTGCCACCAGGAATCCCCACCAAGGGGAAGTGGTCAAATATGGGGCACCAGAGTTCATGTCAGAGTCAGCCCCTGCCCTCCACATAACTGTGGGAATGTCCTGTCCATTGGTTAGATCTGAGTAGGGGTTCAATGTTTACTGAATGTACTGTCCTTCATTGGTGGTATTTTTAAAAATAATTTCCATACTACAAATAACTACTATCTTCCGTCTCCTGTCTCCTTGAACATCTCTCTGCCTTCTGTTCTGATGACTGCAAAAGAGTTCCCTGATTGGCCTTCCCACTCCAGAAGCTCCTCCCCTGCTGCCTTAGCTCTACTAAGCTACAAGTTCAATGATAATTTTTCACAAAATAATTAACTAGAAACCTCTTACATTGACGGTCAAACTCCTTCTAACCTGGTCTTCCACTCACTTTCCAGTCCTACTTCCTAGTGTATACCAGCCACCAGCAGCAACCCAGATGCAAGGACCTCCATTAGACTTCAGCAAAGATGGCAAGAGGGAGTGAGGTGTCACCTTGCATGCCTAGCCTCAGAGCCATCTGAATGACAGCACAGATGCTCTACTTCTCCAGATGATATCTGACCTGAAAATGGCCTTCATGTCAGTCATACCTTAATAGTTACTGCTGTGATCATGTTGTAATTTTTGCCTTAAATACTCTTTTTTTTTTTTTTTAATTTTAACATCTCCCCCTTTGAAATCCTGACCTTATTCTTTCTTGCAGACTTACTTTCGATGCCAAATTGCTTATGAAATTTTACTCTGTTACTCTATTTCTATCCTGCTTAGTCACCATGTACTTTGATTTTTACCTTCCTCGCGACTCGCATTATATATTTTTGTTTCCATTTCATTGCTTCTGATGTTTGTGCTTCTGGGGAATGAACTGGTACGACCGCAGGCTAGGTAAGCATTGTCTTTCTGAACCATACTCCAACCTGGACACATACTTTCCTGCACTTTCTATCCTTCTGAAACACCCAGGTGGTCTTGGCGAATAAGGAGTAGATCTTGTTCATTTTATATACACACAGCCGAGTCATACCCAGCTTCAACTCTTTTGAGGGTCCACAAAATAATTGTCTCTGCTCTGGACTCTAGAAGAAAATCTTAAAGATACAATCTAATTAGGAAACAAACTGGATACATGGAAAGTAAGGGTTCGGTAAAAACCTAGCACCAAAATGATAAGACCTGCGAAACTATGAGGGCTCTTGCCATTACTGATGCCAGCTCCGTTTCTCCAGGTGCTCAGCTATTAACAATTGGTCTTCTTTTTAAATACCTGAATTTAAAATAAAAGTAACCCTGAAGGGGCTGGAGAGATAGCTCAGGGGCTAAAAGCAGGTTCTGCTGCCGAAGGGGACCTGAGTTTAGTTCCCAGCACCCCACGTCCAGTGGCTCAGAATCAGTTGTAACTCCAGATCCAGAGACAGTGGGGTGCCTTGGCACACACACACGCCTGCACTCACATGCACATACTCCCCACACTCATAAACTTAACTAAATATTACAATTTATATTTTTAAAACTAACACTGAGAATGCATCATACCCAACGATTTATGAAAAAAAATAAACACTGAAAAATACTCTATATTAACAAGCAGACAGTTGGATATAACAGAAGCTCTCTAGGAGTCTAATGAAGAAGAAAGTTTGTGGGGAGTCAAGCACCTGCCTCTCCCATTGCTGTGGACGAAGATGGGAAAGTGAGAGCAGTGCACACAAGATGACCCTTTAGAAGCCATTAAGCTAAGTACTGGGGAAAATTAAATGAAATCCACCAAAAACTATTTCTTGGAAGGTCTAAAAGCAGAAGGAGCAGAAAATTGAATCTGAAATGAAAAAGCCCGAAGTGACCTAAGCTCTTCTCACAATGTCAAAGATGCCCGGGGAATGACAATTAAAGGAGGCATAGGGATCCCCGAGAGATTCAGATGATAACCAAGCCAGCTTCTTAGAATGCCTCCTGCGCTGGGTGCCATTTCCTCCTGTGCAGACCAACGGGGAGAAAGTGTAATCAGAACAGCGCTAGTGAGTACAGTGATACGCCCGCCTTGTGTGTCTGTCTGCTGCGTGTCTCACTATCGCCTCCAGAAGTGGGAACCTTGGAAAACTGCAGAAACCCGGAGGTGCTACTTGGTTTGAAATCAGTGGGGAAACAGAATTAGCAGTCAGGACTAGAGGCACAATCACATGGAACACAGCAAAGGAAGGCTCGCGCCATCTGTGGTACAGGAAGGAATGGGCAAAAGACATGTTTCTCATACATTTTAAGGCTTTAACATATTTCCAAATTATAGCCCCCAAGGCTATTACTGGCTTGTGGATTATGCCCCCAAAAAATCTTTAAAAGTCATCTGTCGTGCTCAATTTTATGGAATAGAAAGTGAAGTTTCCCAGCTCTCTAGAGGCTTCAATAGAGGAGGAGGGAGAGGAAGGAGAGGAGGAGAAGGGAGAGGAGGAGGGAGAGGAAGGAGAGGAGGAGGAGGGAGAGGAGGAGGGAGAGGAAGGAGAGGAGGAGGGAGAGGAAGGAGAGGAGGAGGAAGGGAGAGGAGGAGGGAGAGGAAGGAGAGGAGGAGGGAGAGGAAGGAGAGGAGGAGGGAGAGGAGGAGGGAGAGGAAGGAGAGGAGGAGGGAGAGGAGGAGGAGAGGAGGGAGAGGAGAGGAGGAGCGAGGAGAGGAGGAGGAGGAGGTAGGGAGAGGACGGAGAGGCGGAGGAGGGATGCGAGAGGCTAGGGCGAGGAAGGAGAGGAGGAGGAGGGAGAGGAGAAAAGGAAGCAGAGGAATGTTCTCCCGGTGCCTTAGAGAATTCACTCATTAAACAAGTTGCCAGTTAAGCTACTTTTAAACCAAATGGTCTGAGATAACTCAATCTCTGCAACTTCTGCCCCAGTGACATCAATGAGCCATAAAATAAGAGTTGATAACTGCTTAAGCATGGTTTTCTTGAATGGATGATCCATCAACTGAAGCCTCTGGATCAAAAACAATGCACATAAAAATACACATTATGTACTCATTCTTGAAACTACTCCCTCAACTAACTGACTGCTAATGCTAACAGCACAGTTTTACACCTTTGAAGTAACTTAAACAATAGTCGATAAACTCATTCACAGTTGAAAAGCTGAACTTTGGGTCATAACAGACAAAAACAATGCATGTTCCACTTACTTCTTTGGAAATGAGAGTGGAAAAACAAACTTAATATGCATAATTTTGAGATAGTGACCTTGCATATTTAACCTTTCAACTGCAGCTTGCAGTACTAACAAGCTGCCGATCAAATGTCACATGGTCTCATACAAAAGAATAAATATCATAAAATTCATAACACCCTCTTATGCTTACAACCCTCAGATAAACAAGAATATGGTATTTGAATTCTTATTCAATTTGAACAAATACCCATGAAAATCCTATGACTAATATTATTTATATTAATGCTAAAATACTGATTGCTTTCTTCATGAGATTAGGAATAGAGTAAAGATATACATTCTTCTGATTCTTATTAGCAATAGTAAAAGAACTTCTGGCTGGCAAAAAAAAATTTAAAGCAAAGAAAGGAAATAAAAGGTATGCAAAGTAGAAGTAAATAAATTATGCATATTGCATAGCTATGCAACCCTCCAAAATATAAACAAATAGGTGAGGTCAGCAGAGTCAAAGATACAAAAATCACTACACAAATATCAATTACACAATAAATGAGCTAAGTTGGGTGGTTATGATGATCTCTGTAGGCTTGTTATATTGATGAATCTAACAATCTGGCCTGTAGTGTTATAGTGAGGAGACTATATACTCAGCATAGGGTAGAGGTATGTGAGATATCTCTCTATCTTCTTAGTTCTCTCTGAACCTAAACAAAGAATACTACCCAATTATTTCAATGGACTATCAATGATTAGATGGCACATTTAAAATACGGTAACACAATTGCCTAAAAATTGAAATACAAAGCTACAAATCTATAAAACATACAATGTACGTGCTGAATACACTGATAAAAACATTGATGAAACAATTCAAAGGTGTAAATAAATATATTTATAAAAATACATTCATGAATTAAAAGGAATATAACAATTCTCCCCACCTGGGTATACAGATTTAATTGACTTCCATTAAAAAAAAAAAAAAAAGACCTGAGCAAGATTGCTTTACACATATAAACAAGATTATCCTAAACTTTGTGTGAGAAGGCAAAGGAAGGACAACACCTCAGGCAATTTGAAAAGAGGAATGAAGTGGGAAGAATCAGCTTGCCCACTTTGGGAATTATCATACAGCTGTGGTAGGTCGTGTGGCATCCACAGGAAGAATGGCACATGGACCAGGGATTCAGAACAGAGAATCAAGAAAGAGATCCAACTGAGATGCATCCAGCTGACTTTTCAACAAGGTGTATGGGTCATTTCACAGGAGGCAGGGTGTTACCAGCACATGGTACTGTTCCAAATAACTGAAAACTTGAAAGGAAAACCCTTTCTATACCTCACAGCCTAACAAAGATTAACTCAAGATCTATAATAGATTTAACTATACAAGGATAAACTTATAAAATATTTAGAAAACAGAAAAATCTTTGGGATGAAAGACAAGATAAAGTTATTTTTTTTTATCTTATTACTAAAAGCATTATGGGTGGAAGGACATGTTGAGAAATTAAACATCATTGAAATTTAAAGCTTCTGTGTTTATTTAAATTATATGTGTATAAATAGAAGTGCGCATGTTCACGCGCACGCGCGTGTGTGTGTGTGCGCGCGCGTGCACATGCAGGCATGTGCATATACACGCACAAATATAAATCTGGATTCCGTGTCTAAGAGAAAAATGTCACCTTTATCTTTTTGAGTCTGGCTTATTTCATTTAACATAACTATCTTCAGTTCCACACATCTTCCTGATAATGATATTGTTTCATTCTTCTTTAGAGTCAAATAAATAAAATTGCCATTGAATAAAATTCTTCTCTACATTTTCTTATCCACTCAACATGCACTGATGGTCATTTAGGCTGGATCTATCTTGGCTCTTATGAATACTGCAGCAATAAATATAGATGTGCAAGTATCTCTGTAATATACTAACTTAGATTCCTTTAAGTAAACACCCAGCAATAGCTGCCCGCCTCTGTCAGACCACTCTGTGGGAGTAAGACGTGATGTCCAATGCAGAGGACGAAGTAGAAAGAACTGACACTAAAAACACCGCTTGTAGGATGGTACCTCTCCTACTCACCCTCGGTGAAGGGGTTCAAGGATAAGCCTGGAGTGTTAAGTACACAAGCACAGAGAGAGGACCCTAGGAGGAAGGAGAGACAGGGCAAGACCAGCCTAGAAAAAATTTTAAGAGGGGAGTTGCTGGCCAAGCATAATCAGCCACCCTAAATAAAGAAGTTTTGTGAGAAGACATCAGCCTACTGAGGGACATTTTACACACACACACACACACACACACACACACACACACACACACACACGTATCAGTTAATCAGCACAAAGTCCCAATGCTGAACCATATCGCTAGAGTGGTCCGTGAAAAACCATAGCTCCTATTTCCCATGAGAATCCTGCATTCTGCATATTTATTTACAGCTTTCCAACATATCATGCTATGTGGGAATATATTCTTTCCTACAAAAAATGACCTTAAAGTCTAAATATGCAATCAGAGTTTCACGACCTGTCCGGTTTACTATGCTCCTTTTGTCTGCTGGGTCATTGTAGAGATGTCCATGACATTTTTGCTCCAACATTACCTACAGGAAGAGCAAAACACAAATGGTCTGCCTCTGATGTCTACTTCTTATTCCACAGATGCCTGCCACACTGGCTCACTGTGTAGACACAAAAATGACTACCTGTGGGCTCACGGCTTCCAGCACCTACTACATGACTAAGAAGAGACTGTTAAGCGTGGATGAGAGACTGTAGGGAAAATATCACCAGCATGGCAGCCAGATTCCTGACTTTCACTTCCTGAACTGTCTACTTCAGTCACATTGGCCTCGCCCATGCTCAATGCGCCGTAGGTGATGGATGAGTTCTTGATTATTTTTGCCTGTGAAGAATTATTTGTCAAGTCCCCTTTCTCTCTGATCCAAGCTAAAGTATCTTTCACTTTGCCTGAACAATCCCTAAACATCTTTATCATCAGCATGTCAGTGTGTATGTTGCCTTCCAGGGCAGTTTGCCTGGGTCTAGATGCCTACCAGCATTCCACAGTGCACTGATTTTGTCTGCTCACTCACCTTCCTTGTCTATATTCTTACCTCTTCCCAGAGCGAGGGTCAGTTAATAAAGATCATGTACTCTTCATTATTAACAGCTTATAAATTATGCCTAGGGCATAAATGAAACGATTTTGTAAATATGTTTTCTCTTGTAGCGCATACCTTATTAAGCAAATTCTACCTTCAATCAGTTCTGATCTTTTACATTCCCATTGTGTATTTCACTAAGTGTATAATACATAATACAGGATTACAGCTTTGAATTTTTCATCACCCCTTTCTGTGTCTGACATGGAGAAATAGGGGGCCACCTTTAAACAAGTCCCTTTAGGCTCCTGTCAAACACTGCTGTTTTTCTGCTGGTTCTCACTTGACTATCATAGCATTTGACAGAAAGGTCTTCAATTATCTACAAATCCTGGAATCCAGACAAGATGTGTTTATGTAAAAGAAGAGTGGATGCTGGCTTGTGTAGGCCTTGCTAAGAAAACTTCTCTACCCTAAGAGATTGCCTAGCTTCTGAAGGGATGATGACAAGAAATGCTTTGCTAAACACCATCTTCTGTGAGCTGTTCTACATTGACAGGAATTCCACTCCACAGATGAAAGAGAGCAAGAACAAGAAAAAGCAAGTGAGAGACAGAGAACAAACACAAGGCATACACACATGCATGCACACACACACACACACACACACACACACACAAATGTATACACACACATACACAAATACACACACATGCATGCATATTCACAGGCAAGTGAGCCACCATTGACTTTGTGTGTGTGTGTGTGTGTCTGTCTGTCTGTCTGTCTGTCTGTGTCTGTGTGTTGTGCACTGATGCCTATTAGCTAACCCCCAAGGAAATTCATTTTAAATTGTCTGTATAGTTAACACGGTCAGTCAAACCAGAGCTGTGACACTTCAGCCACAAGAACAAAGGAAAACTGTTCATGTCACATAAGATCAAAGCCTGGTCAGTGACAAAGGAGCCATTCAATACTGCAGGTAAGAGGCACAGTGCTGTGGCTCCTTATGACAGTCTCCCAGGTGGAGCCCCAGATCTCTCAACCTCTTTGCCTTCTTCCCTCCATAAGAGCAACTGGCAGTCCCAGATTTGGGGTGACATTTTGAGGGGGCAGGGACAGGAGATGGTGGATACTTTGTACCAAGGCAGCTTTGAACTTTTGCACAGGAAGAAACTGCATTCATCCTCTCAGTGGGGGAAGAGAGCATTTCTTTACTGTTCTCTCATCTTTATTCATTCACCTGATTAACAACTTTTAATTCATTTGCCTTTTTGCTTCTCTCTCTCTCTCTCCCTCTCTCTCTGTCTCCCTCCCTCTCTCCCTCTCTCTTCTATCTCTCCCTCTCTCTCTTTCTCTTTCTTTCTTAATTCTCTCATACAATACAACCCACCATTTCCCCTCCCTCCACTTCTTCCAGTGCCCTACCACCTCCCATCTCCCCCCAAATCCATCCCTCCTCCTTTCCCATGCAGAAAAGGACAGGCCTCTCAGGGTATTAACTGAACAATGTCAACAAGTTACAATAAGACTGAGCGCAAACCCTCACAACAAGGCTGAACAAAACAACCCAGGAGGAGGAAAGGGGTCCCAAGAACAGGCAAAAGAGTCAGAGAGGCCCTCTGCTTCCACTGTTACAAGTCCCACGTGAACACCAGGCTCCACAGCAATAACATATATGCAGAGAACCGAGCTCAGACCCACGCAGGCTCCGCTAATGTTGCTTCGGTCTCTGTGAGCCCCTATGAAACCTGCTGAATTGATTCTGTGGGCCTTATTCTTATGGCGTCCTCAGCCCTTCTGGTCCCTACAATCCTTCCTTCCTGTTTCTTCGGGGCTCCTGTGCTCTGCCTCCTGGTGACACAGAACCTGAGAGAGTAGCCAACCAATGACTGGTCTAACTTGAGTCCCATGACAGGAGAGGGAGCTCATGCCTGACATTGCCTGGATGACTAAGAACCAGAAGCTGATTGGTTCATTGAACCTTTTAAAAGAGCAGTTACTATTCAAGAGGGAGAGGCTGCAATTTCTAAGTTATTTTACTTAACTAAATGGCTTCACATTAGTTGAATTATTTTATAAAAGAAATAGTATAGCCTGTCCCTAACTTCTAATTCTATTTTCTGGATGAGTCTGGTTTGGCATTCGTAATTCTCATAATGTAATACAGAGGTGCCAGCTATTCTGAGAATATTCACCCACAGATACAACTGTTCAATAAGCAGATAGCATGATCTAATTTAAGTTGTTGGCAACAAGACTCAATTTTAACTGTACAGTAACTAAGTCTGAAAATCCTTGAAGCAGTCTTCTTGCCCATACAAAATATAGCAGTTTATGATAAACTATAATTTAAAAAAAAAATCATAATCCTAGGGATTTTTTAAACACAACTGCTTTTTTTTTTTTTTTTAAAGAGAATTCTCCAAATTTCTTATCTTTGGTTCTAAATGTCTTTCTCAAATGTAGTCTGACCTCCAATAGACCAGCACACAAGCCATCCCTCGTCACTGTCAGCCAGGGGTCAGTGCATTTTTACAGGCTGTTTATGAAAGCATATTGCAAATCTGCAGAGGGAGGTGCCTGCGGCTGTCTCCTGAAAGGCTTGTTGACAAGGCTGGCCTGACTGGTGCTGGGAATGCAGCCTGGGGAAAGTTTCTCAGGCAGAGAAGAAGAACTGCCGAAGTGATAAGGTTGGTTTGCTGTGCCTTGGTTGTTTGTACCAACAATGTGATTCATAGGGAGCATCTGCTTTCTTTCTGAGAGCCTTGTATTTAACGGTGTGTGGTAGGCAGAGAATGCCTGTGTGTCCTCCCTATAAAGACCCTCCTACACCTCAAGACTCTGGAAAAAACTCTGGACACATACTGCTGTATTTTTGGGGCCTTATGTACGTTACATAGGAAGAGGTACACAGAAACTCCACACACCACTGGCATTTCTTCTTCCTGCCATCTAGTTGAGTGTCCTTGCTGTCACACCACAATTAATCTTACCCATGCATGTATACACTCATCGTGAGTCCTCCTAGTGAATCACGGAGAGTGTGTGAATGCTCCTGCTTCACCCTCCCAACAAGACCCAAAGCACGACATTAACTCTTCCGTAGGAATGGTTACTTTTCCAAAAGGGAACAATAGAGTTAACAACTATCAAATTCTTCTGGTCAGTTTGGATTTTTAGGAGAGAGGTAGGAAAGCGGCCATTCTCCATTCAGGAAACACAGAACAATCAAACAGGGCTGATGAGATGGGTTTTCCGTTAGAGACACAACTGGAACTTTTATAGGCTGTTTTGCTGCCATTTAATTAATGGGAAAAGAACAGTTTGGTGACTACAAGGACATGGCTGTCAAACTATGAATTTAGAGAGAGTCTCAAACAATAAATCTGCCTTCTGCCAGAGGCAACCAAATAAAACAGAGAAAACAGCTGCAACATGCAGCACCACGAAGGAGACTAAGGCTTTCATTTCTCAAACTCAATTTTAACCAAATGTAATTAAATACACCTCACCTCCACTCTTAAATTTTATACAGCTTAAAAAATATTGGGAATAAATTATCACCAAATAATATTTATTACTGAAGTGCTAAGCACATTAGACATGAAAACACAGATGTTTAATAAAAATACAAAAATTCAGAATGTTTTTTCCCATAGGGAAGGAAAACCTGTTTAGCTTTTTGGTTACTCTGGATGAGAAAGGCATGTTTTAATTTCAACTACTTACTAAATACATAAACCTAGACCACAGCAATTCCAAATACGTACGCTCCTGGATGAGCAAATCTGTTGCTCTGATAACCTCTCTGATGTCAAAATGCCAAAAATGAACTGAAACTGCTTTATCCAAATATGTTGTTACAATTCTTACGTAAATGTGAGATATGGCTTCACAGCTATGCTAGGAAAATGTCAGCAGTAAATTAATAAATCTTCAGCAAAAGAGTTCAAATAGCTCTTGTGTTGCGTTTTAACTCTACTGCGAGCCCCAGCTTTACTTGCTATTCCAGGAAAACTGTACAACGAACAGCCCATCGTGCACATGGAAGCTACGTTTGCTAGGAAGATAAAATGTGTAAAGAAGAAGACAAAGTACAGAACAGGGCTCACAGGAGGAATTTCTGGAGTTTTTCTTCTTGAAAATATGTTTTCAAATACAGACAGTAGGACTGTGGGGCAGGAGGATGCAAACCTATACTCCCAATGCACAGGAGGAAAGAGATTTCAAGCATGTGAGGCCTTACAAAAACAAACAAACAGAAGAGCAAACAGAACAGGAAGAGCCAGTCCACACTTTCCCACTTCTTGTTCTCAGTATCTCAGCTCTGAGGATGAAGGTAAGCTATAACAACACAGGAACTCAACATCTCCAGGGAGCAGCTCTAAATGGGCACATCATTCATACTTCCTTATCCAAGGAAACAGAAAAAAAAAAAAAAAGGCATGTTTCTGGACTGATCTAAATTTCATAAGTCCCTGAAGAAGCACTTCCTCCCAATGGTTAGCAGTTCTATATTGGTGTCCCCTCTGCTGTAGTTTGGTCTAGAAAATTGTGTTATATTCATAGATACCTTGGGAAGCCACTTTTCTGCAGGATACTTAATATTTAAATAAACTTTAGATTACTAGGAAATGTTCAGAGTGGATCTCACTCCATAAGCCTATGCTAGCCTAGAATTCTCTCTGTAACCCAGACTAGTCTAGAACTCACTGTGTAGCCCAGGCAAGACTCACAATGCACAGCAATCCTCTTGCCTCGGCTCTTCCCGCAAGTCCATGCCCAGTGGTTCGGCAAACATTCCAAGGAAGATGAGACTGTGAGGGTTGTTATAAGGATTTAATCTAGGAAAACGGCTCCCAGTATGTGACTATTTCTCCCATCATAACTGATGGTGAGGAATCATGGACCACTGCCATTGGCTTTGCTGCATGATTGACTTGACTGGCCCATTTCCTGCAGGACTTCACTGTAGTTTTAAATTCATCTTAGTTCTGGTACAGCGCCTCAAACATAGCAAGCAGCCAATAAGGGTTTCTACATAAATGAAATGAGGATATAGGTAAATATTTTACTTAGTATAATGTCCACTGAGTTTATCTACATTATTAACATGGTAGATATAATAAATTAAAATTATTGTATATTTTTAAATTGCCAAAAGAGGATTTTTTAATGTTGTCACCAGGAAAACAACTCTATACAGTGATAGATTTTTGGATTACTCTGATTTATTTATTTATCAAAATACCACTGTGCTTCATAAATATATATATATATATAATTATTTTCTACTAAAATTAAAATTTTAACTAAAAGAACAAAAAGAGTTCTGAAGAAGGAAAGTAGTCAAAAGTTACGCAAAGAGAACATTAGGAAGATGCATGGTCTACAAAGTACAAGCCTAGTTACGTGATATGATAGGGTCATGGAGGTTGTGGGTGCCATAGCATTCGAACCATATCACTACAGTATTTTAGAAACAAGGGGTAGCTTAATATATTTTTACACATTTAATATGATCCAATAACAGAAGAGTTCTATATTCTCTCTCTACACATGCAAAGTCTTCTGCAGGTCCCTAAATCAGTCGGGGTTGAGCTGTCTTCCTTCAGGAGGTATGAGTATGGGCCTCAATCATTGGGCCATTGAGAAACCATCTGTCACGTGGCTGCTGTCTAAGCTTAGTTTTCTACTCAAACCTGACAGTGTTAGCAATGGGGGTGGTGGGGGGGGGGCGGGCACAAACCTTCTCTGCCTGTCACTGTCTTCTTATTTTCTGCACTTTCTCCTTGGTCACAATTGTACATTGCCCAAGTATCTGCTCCCACGGAGCCCTTTTGGATCACATTGATGCCCAAGTGACAGCCACAGAACGCAAGTGAAATTTCTTTTCCATGTCTGCTAGGTTATACAAACTTGAAAGAATGGGTTAGAAGTTAGCCCTTCTGGATTTGAAAGTGAGAGATAGCTCAAACGTACATTAACAATGGAATACCATTCATCTTTGAAAAGGGATGAAATTCTCATGCAGGCTAAGACATGGATAAACTCTGAAGCTATTATGCTAATGAATAAGTCAAATACCAAAGACAAATATTGTAGGCAACTAGAGGAGTCAAATTCATGTATACACAGAAGATGAAATCTTGATTACTGATGCTGGTGTTGGGGGGAGTGCGGATTTATTGTTTATAGGTACAGAGAGATTTTTATAGGTACGGACGGGTTTTGCAAGATGAAAGAGGATCAAAACTGGATGGTGGAGATGGTTACACAATAATGTGACTGTACTAATGCTACTGAACACTGTACGTATGTACACATGTACTTATAAATAGTTACAATGGGTTGACGGATAACGCTGATTGGAGTGAGCGACACCCAGATATCAGTAAAGTATAACTCCAGATGTGCCTATGAGGGTATCTCCAGAGATGGTTGGCATGTAGAACAGCAGCTAAGGGGGTACGACGCTCCCTGAATGTTAGCCATGTTGTCTCATACACTGCAAGCACAGACAGAACAAAAGTAGAAGGAAGGAGGCAGCAAGTTTGAGCAAATTTTCTATTGCTGCTGCCGTCACTTACGGCCATCAGACACTAACCTCTCCTGCCTTCCAACATCATTTCACACTAATGGCCTTCCAGGGGGTGTCTAAGCCTATGGCCTTGGACTCAGGCTGCAGCACTGGTCCTTCTTGTCCTGAGGCTTCTACATCCTTAGTCTGAGCATCTTCTGTGTCCTGTGTAGGTCTCTGCAGCATGTGAACCACCATCATTGTATTACTGACTCTGTAATTGTATACTGAAATCTTTTAAATTATATACGTGTGCGTTCATACATAGTCTCTCGATTCTGCTCCTCTAGCGAACTTGGACTGATACAAATAGCAAGTTTTATGTTATCATATTAAAAATATGTTTTACATGATGCATACATTTTACAATATTTGTAAATGACTAATACACTATTTTAAAACCGTTGAATTATACACCTTAAATAGGTGATCTGTATGTTATGTGAATTTGCATCTTAATGAAACTGTTCTCTTTTTAAAAATAAGTAAGTGTGGGCCTTCCAGTATGCTCAATTCCCATTTTATTCAATCAACTGGCGATGGAAGTCACCCACAGAGGTAATGTTAGTGAACTCAGACCTGCTGGTTGGAAAAGGGCCGTTACCAAATCGGGCTGCTTAGGGACTGGCCAAGTTTCCACTCTTTCTCCATACTTGACCCTCCATCTGTCCTTCTTCCTTGGGTAGTTACTTATGCAGCCCCACCAAACTGCTAATTAAATAATGTCTTAAGTTTCCTTGAATCTCTATTCAAACATGGATGGAAACTAAAAAGCACACGCAGGTTCCCAGGGATGCTGTTTTCTGCAAAGACCTTGGATTCTGGAGCAAGCTGAGAGTTTTAGCTGATGCTCTGGGGCAGTGTTATCTAAGAGATGTCAGCCTTGATATCAATCAAGACAGCACTCCTCCCAGAGAGAGCTGACAATATTCCAATCAGAAGAAGTCTTTTCACTAGAAATATTCACCAGTAGTTTTCTAGAAACCGCAGAGAACTTGCCAGCAGTGAGGTCATGAGAGCATGGGTGACTGTGGTGAGGGAGGGGAAAGAGAAAAGCCACTATCATTTTGCTAAGTCTCTAAAATATTCATATATGTGTGTGTGTGTGTATGTGTGTGTGTGTGTGTGTATGTGTGTGTGTGTGTGTATGTGTGTTTCTTCACAATAATCCTGTGATGTTGAGAGTATTCTGTTACACAGAGCCAGAAGCAGATTATCATAAGATCAAGAATTAAATGTTCCAAATAAACATGTAGGTTTTAGCTAAACAGTAATCAACAATTATATTCTAAATTAAGAAGATACTGTGTCCCATTCCATCACAGCTACAAATGCCCTCAGGGGTAACAGACTGGTTCCAACTATTAGCATCATTTACAAACAGCTGATAAATATTAAGGAAAGGTAGATATTACATATGGAAATAAAATAATATTCTTACAAATTCTGTGTCAAACTTCAGCTAAATGCACATCTAAACTCACAATTCATACCAAACTACACCATTTGTCACCTGTTTAATAACTTCAAAGCAACATATTTCTATCAGGGTTTTTTTTTGCAAATAAATATGATTTTTAAACAATATTTCTGGAAATACATTGGAATTTTATCAGTGAGAAACATTTTTATATAAATTAACTTATGCCACTTTTTTCAAAAGTGTATACATAAAATTTTAAAAGCAAAAATCAAGCTGTACCTTAAAAAAAAAAAGCAATAGTTCTCACACTCACAACTCAGCCTTAAGTCCCAGAGTCCAAAGATAATCATTTCCAACTCTTCCAGGTGTTTAGTATTGACTTTCACACTTCAACTAATTGTCACGTGCTTCTAGCCCCCTTTAATATTTACGGGCTTCTCCTGTGGAAGGTGAGGGTCCTGATTCTTAACCTTCTATGCATGTTCACACAGCCCAACCGAAATCCTCAAAATTTAATTTTTGTTTATAATAAAATTAGGTATTTATATTATATTGTGATAGTTTACTATTGTTCATAGCTGAACCTAATAGTATACTATGCCTTCCTTGTCTTGTATATCTTTTTGTGTTTATTTCTCATGCTAATAATTGCCTTACATTTTTATTTTAGTGTATCTACTTAACTTCCCCTATAATTTAACATACCTAGAAGACCCGATTTCATGACAGATAAATACACTGGGTGATCTTCCCAATGCGTTGCATTTTTGTTTTGTTTTCTTCTGATTTCCTTGGGCTATCCTTCTAACTTCCAGGCCTGACGTAAGTGATGCCCAGATGTCAACCTGAAATTTTCCCCATGATCATACATTTTAGCTGTCTAGTTGACTGCATGAAAGGATATTCAGATGACTGGCAAAATACAATTTGGGTTTGTCTGTGGTCCTGTTTCCAGAAAAGACTGATATTGGAATCAGTGCATCCTGGAACAGAGGCCCACGCTTACAGAGTGTGAGTTAGCAGCTTCCAGACTGGATAAACAAAGAAGCAGGTCAAATTGATTTCTCTTTTTCTCCTCTGGAGCACGGACCTTTCTGCATCTGTGCTTGGACTTCAGAACTCCAGGATTTGGGGGTTCCAGACTATCATGGGAGCTGCCCACATCAGGCTCTCAAGCCTCTACACACCTCCCATAAGAGAGATTTCACCTGTGCCCAAAATACCTTTTGTCTTGCCTCATTTGGAAAGAGTCTTTCCCTAGAGTCTCCCAGAAAATGGAAGACAACTTTTTGAGACATTTCAATCACTCTGAAGCTAGCATTATTCTACCTCACATTTGATTGACAGTGTGATCATGCACAGGAATCCAGGTGGGCAACAATTTCCCTCAGATTTATTTTATATTTTTATTTATTGACATTTTAATTTTATCGAAAATACATTGTTCTCACATAATATATTGTTATTATGATTTTCCCCTCTATTCCTCTCCATTTCCCTTCCCATGCAGATCCGCTCCCCTTTAACCTCTCATTAGAAAACACACACAAGATTCTGAGGGGTAATAATAGAATATAAGATATAAAAACAAAAGACCCATCAGAATAGGATGGAACAAACAGAAGGAAAAGAGCTAAAGAAAAGACACAAGAAACAAAATAGACACAAAGACCCACTCATTTGCACAATAAAGAATCACATAAAATCACAAAACCCAGTCATAACAAATAGATAGATAGATAGATAGACAGACAGACAGACAGATAGATAGATAAGATATGGCCTGTAGGGTAAAAATAAAGAAAAAAGAAAAAAGAAATAATAAAAGAGATACATTTTTTAAAAGCCCTAACATGACATTATGAGACGAGACCAGCACAGATGCCACTGAGTTTGCTTTCTGTCATCCATCCACTACTTGACTTGCAGCCTACACTAAGAGTAGTTTGCTCTACAGAACCAGTTTCAGGACAGCCAGGGTTAGCTAGAGAAACCCTGTCTCAGGAAAACCAAACAGGAAAAAAAAAAAAAAAAAAAAAAAGGAAACTAAACTATCACTTGAAGACACTTTGGATGGCAGAAATGTGTTCAGTTCTCCCTTCAGCTGTGGGATCCCATCTCATCTGGTGCAGACTTGTTCTGTGCAGGTACTATGCATGCTGATATCTCTATGAGTTCATGTGTGAACTGGTCCTGATTAGTCCTGTTGTGTTTAGAAGATTTTATTTCCTTGGTATCTTCCATCCCCTCTGCTCTTAAGAGTCTCCTCCTCCTCCTCCTCTTCTGCAGAGTTCCCCTAGCTCTGAAGGGGAGGTGGACTTGATGAAGATGTCACATTGAGGGCTGAGTGTTCTGAGGTCTCTTACTTTCTGCAAATTGTCTGTCTGTGGGTCTCTACACTTGTTTCAATCTGTTGCAGAAGGAAACTTCTTTGATGATTGCTGAGCAAGGCATTGGTCTATGGGTATAGCAGAATGTCATTAAAATGAATTTTATTGCTACATGCCATTAGTAGGACAGTAATATTTGGTTTTACCCTAGGTCTATGGTCTATCTCAGGTTCTTGGTGACCCAAGCAGTATGGGATATGGATTCCATCTCATGGGGTGAGCCTTAAGTTAAATCAGATATTGATTGGTTACTCCACAAAGTTTTGCCACTATTGCACTAGCGTATCTTGCAGGCAGGACACCATTGTAGATGGAAGGGTCTATGGCTGGGCTGGTGCTTACATTTCTTTCTTGATATCATGCAGAGTACCTCCCTGAGTACCAAAGACACTAACCCAGTGGGATGAAGGCTCTGGGTAGGCACCAGCTCAACTTCTTCATGTTCAGTGAGTTGTATAGGTGTTCTCTTCAGCAACAGGGCCTTCCTGGAGAGGACCCTATAACCTTGGCAGCAGCCTGAGTTGTTTGACGGTTCCCATGGAACCCCTTTGACCAACAGCTAAATTAGATGTAACCCAATGCTGGTTGGGAAAGCTTCATCTAGTGACAAGAGATGTACTGGGGCTCTGTCTCTCCCCCCACCCCACTTAGTGATTTCGTTTGGATTGCTTTTATATATGTATATATTTTAGGAAGCTTATATTGTGTTAGGTTTCCATAAGCTTTGCCTCAAGAGATACCTCAGTTTCCTCTAGCATCAACCACTGTGGTTCTGAAGTCAGCAACTTGTTGGCTCCCTGAGAGTCTTACGTGACCTACTTTTTTTTTTTTTTTTTTTTTTTTTTGGTCAGAACTTTGGGGAAAAAATTTTTTTATTCACCGTCTTTATCAAATGTGTCCTAGTGTTCATCTTGGCTTTGTTCAGTGTGTTCTCTCTTAGTATTTCATTTGTTCTCTTTCTGAAACTCTTATTAGTTAGGAGTTCACAACGGCCTCCTGTTTGCGCTCTCTCTCTCTCTCTCTCTCTCTCTCTCTCTCTCTCTCATCTCCTTTTTATTCTGTTGTCTTGGAAATTTCAGCAGCAGCTCTTCAATGAATGTTTAATTTATGACTGTTGTACTTTCCATTTCCAAATCCTCTTTCATGGACATCATACATGTATTTTCTTGAATCTCTCAAAGAATACTGATTATTGTTTTTAAGGTTTCTTTCCTCTTCAGTCATCCAATTTTCTCTGAATCTTCTGCCCTGGTTGTTTACTTGATTGATCCTCCTTCACTGCTATGGAAAGCCTTCAGGATATGACTATACTTGGCTGTCCAGCCTGATACTTAAAACAGCAGAGCTCCCATGTCATGATTGAATGGGTCCATCGAGTTAATGAAGAACTCTCATCTGACTTTCTTGTTTATTCAGTTAATCCCCCCCCCCCGACACACACACACAAATGATTCCCTAGTCTCCTATTCCAGAGACACAGGAGCATCCAACAATAGTCAAGAGCTCTCTATATAATGGTACAATTCTATACACAGATTTATACATAAATATTCGTTTTTCATTAAGAATTTGGCTAAGGTATCTTACCCATATTTTCAAATGTAGTTGTTTCTAAATTCAAAGCTTCTGTAGTCTAATTGTTCTGGAAAACACACACAGCAGGAAATTTGTCTAGCCACTTAGGATGGAAGGAGGTATGGAGACTTCTTATCAGTCACTTAATTTTTACTTTCCCCTCCCCACCTGCCTTTTGGCATAGCTGCTCATTCCAGGGATGCGGGCTTCCTGGTGCTCAGTGCTACCTGTCTTCCTTGAACTGTCTTCCCTCCCTGTGACCACTTTGCTTGCAGGTTTTTTTCCTTTGCTAATGTGTTTTCTATTCAACTATTTGCCTTTCAATTTCCAAAATTTTCTTGACATCCTTCATCTCCAACCCTCATAACCCATTTCTTTTAAGGATCTGCAGGTTTTTTATTTTTTACCCATCATTGTGATCAGCCTTGGGAGGAAGCAGAGATAAACTCATGTGAGTAAGCTGCCATTTCTAACCATAAATCTAGAAATTATCTACGATGAAAATAAGATTCATGTTACATGATTGGAGAATTGTACATTACCATTATAAAAGTTTGGGCAGCATTTGAGTGTACTTGGGCCAAAATGTTACATTTAATTGTGGAGTCTATAAATCATAATTAACAGGTAAATCAGGAGTTGCAGTTATGGATCAGATAAAACTAGTATTCAGAAAATGCAGAAACTAGCTTACAGGAAGGGGCTAAAAGAACAGTCTATACACTGAAGAGTAGGCTAATGGGAGGTCTAATAGGAACTGTCAAGTAGGTCAGGAATTACTTTAGACCAGATGGTCCCCACCCCTTGAGTTTTCTCTTTCCACTTGAAATAGAATACGGGAGTAGAGGTAACACAGACCAACAGTGAAGTAAGTTTAGTATTACCAGGGTAGAGCATGGTCTTTTCTGGAATTATATTAAAAGTAAGAAAACTTCACTCCTTCAAGACAAACACTGCACAATAACATGAGCTTTTTTTTCCTTTCAATAGACTTTATGCAGGAGGTAATCACAGTTAGTCAAAATTTCTTACTTTAAAAAAGTTTGTGGGTAACAAAGGATATTCCTAAACAGCTCCGTTCCATTTCAAGATTCACACATTTCAGAAAGTCTTTTGAGGGAATTAAAGGTTGAGTTTCTGCACATTAAAATGAAATGCATTCAAAATGTGGGTGACACTTCAAGACTGAGGCAAAAATTACTTCTGTCCATGCTACAGACTTTTTTTAATAGCACACTATACTCTTTTTTTTTTTTCCCCACACTATACTCTTTAAAAGCTTTGTCTCCCTCATTCCGACACAGGGTCTTGCCCTGTCGCTCAGGCTGCCCTTGAATTCTACATCTTCCTTCTTCAGACCTTTGCGTGCTGGCCTTACAGGCACGTGACACCAGGCCCGGCCGTTCCCACTTTTTCCTTTCTCTCTTCGTGTGGATGTATGCGTGCTCTATGTATATTTGTGAATGTTTTTCACACGTGAGTGGGCACACTCAGATATGTGAAGTGGGTGTACATTTTTGCATGCGTGCATGCACGAAGGCCTGAGGTCAGGTGTCTTCTATCACTGTCCAACTTACATACTAAGTGTCTCTCAGCGACCTCAGAATTCACTATCGCGGCTGGCCTGGGTCTCCAGACTGCTCCAGGGATCCAGTCTCAGACTCTTAAATCCTGGGATAGTGGGTAGGTCCGTGCCCACCTGGATTTTACTTGGTGCTGGGCAGTCAGAGATTCCTCACAGCTGCATAGCAAGTCATTTGCTTGCTGAGCCATTGCCACAGCTTCCACTTATTTGAAGAACACTCAAAAACACAAACAGTAACCTAAATAGAAAAAAAAATTAACTTTAACAGATTAAATAGTTAATATTAATATATTTAATAGTCTCGAACCTCTCAAATTCTGCCACTTATGATAAAACGGAATCCTTCACAATAAACTACATATGGTGAAAGAAAAGAAAGGAAATAAAGAAAAAGAGGAAAAGGAAGAAAAAGGTAACTCATATGTAAATTGTGCTTATACAATTCTTATAGGTATGCTGGACATTAGAGATGGAATTTAGCAAGCCTGAGGCATGTATTGAATATATGACATCTTTTTTTTTTTCTAATCGCCACAAAACTTTTTAATGTGACCACATTATTCAGTCCTCTGTCAGAATCACTATAGCACCTCCCCATCTTTTTAAAAAAGTAGTGCTTTTTTTTTCATTTTTAAAAAATGTATTATAATTTATTCACATAACATCCTGATTGTTATCCCCTCGCTTGTATCTTCCTGTTCCCACCCTCCCTCCCTATTCTGCCATATTCTGTAGCTTTCCCACTCTTCCTACAAAGATACTTCTAGAGGCTTCTTGAATGCACTTAATAGACAGTGGATTTTAATATCAACCATACTGCAATTAAAAAACAGAGTCAGCATCTCTTTCTGTAACTAACCATATTCTTTCATGTTTCTTGTTTTTATCTCTGTGCGGTCTCTTTTATCATGAACCTACTGAACAGTCTAGACCCAGTAAATACTACTGAGGCCCATGTGTGTGGGAAGGAGCAATACAGAAGGCCAGTGGGTTTCTGCAAGGTCTGCCTGTGGCTGTGGACATAGAATCACTCCCATTGTCAGCACAGATTTGATGACCTGTCCGATTCTAGGATGGAATGCTTACCCTTCAAGCTTTTATTTATTCTGCAAATAAATAGATGCTGCATAAAAGTATTTCTAAAATATTAAAGCTTCCTTGTGTAAAAACTGCCGTGAAAATAGGGTCAGACTAGCTAAACAGATTATCAAGTTTATATTTTTTTTTTACTAGTGGCTATTCTAACCAAAGGCACACAGAGGCTCCTTTGGGGGGGGGGCATTCATTGACCAACAACAGGAGAGAGGCAGCTGACAGGAGGTCATGGGGCAGGACCCAGGAAGGGAGGAAATATATGACAGACGGAGGACAGATAGGGAAGACAGAAGACACACCAAACTGGCCTCTACCACCTGTCAGATTTGTATGTTATTAAGGAAATCTAGGTTTCTATCTATTAATTGATAACACATAAATTTGAGCCAAACTTTATATTACACACAGAAATCAATTTCAGATAGTGTGAAGATCCAAGTGGAAGAGACAAATTCCTGTCTCATTTATTTCAGATTGGGAGGAGATCCTTAAACAAGATGTGCGAAGCTGTACAAGGCACTCACCATAAAGATTTATCAGTTGGGTCATGTTAAAATTAAGGAAAACTTACACTTATTAAGTGGTAGTCTAAACAAAGTAAAAGGAGCATGTCTTAGGTCATTTTCTGTTGCTGTGATAGGATACCTGAAACTGCATGATTTATAAAGAATAAAGGATTATTATAGCTCATGGTATCAGACAGTCACATACAAGGCGCCAGCATTTGTTCAGCTTCCTAGAGAAGCTTTCACGTCACTTCAGAAATGACGAAAAGCAGAAAGGCAAATGGGCATACACAAGCAAGAAAGCTATTCGAATGTCGCTCTCCACGTACAATTCAATAAATAAAATAAAAATACCTAAACAAATAAATGGTTTGAAGATACATCAGAAGAAATCTTACAGAATACAGAAGAAAGAATAGAGTCATTTTGATGGTTAGTTTTGTCACCTTGACATAACATAGAATTACCTGTAGACATAAGATTATTGTGCAATTCAAATGCTGATTTCTGTACCCCCACCTATATATGATTGCCATTCTTGTTTTGAGAATCTTCTATCTCGATGTTGTGTAAACACTGATTCCCAATTGTCCCCGGTATGCCAATAAAGCAGCTAACATCCAATTGCAGAGCAGGAGAGTAGAAGTTAGAAGAGGAAGTTGGGGATTCAGCCAGAAGCAGACATCCAGGAGACATCTGGTGAGAGGTGCCAGAGGAGGAAAGCTCCAAAGTGCAAGTATCTCTAGAATGCATGTATGCTGAGAGAAAGCCAAATTAGCTCAGATGGTTAAGAATAGAGTTAAAACTGCTCAGCTGTTGTGTTGTGAAGCTTACTATTAAACAAATATAATACAGGCTCAATTATTTTGTGATAGCCTGGTTAAGAAAGAAATTAAGAAACAAAAACAGTTTTATAAAAAATAACTTGAATATGTTGGCATACCCAGTTGGGGCAGAACTTATACAAATTTAGCCAGAATTTACATAGAATATAAATTTAAACAGAAAGCAGTTTCTTAGTTCTGTTCATTAAGAGAGTAACCACATGTCCCATCCCTTGTATCCTCCCATTCCTCCCTCCCTCCCATTTTCTCCTTACTCCCCTCCCCTATGACTGTGACTGAGAGATTTCAAGTTAACAAATTTGTATCTCAATAAACAATAAAAATCTGTCAAGTTAAAAAAAGAGAGAGAGAGTTTCTAAGGCGAAGCTCACAGCTTTCTGATTACATACACACACACACACACACACACACACACACACACACACACACACGCACGCACGCACAGAGAGAGAGAGAGAGAGAGAGAGAGAGAGAGACAGACAGCACAGAGAGAGAGAGAAGAAGAAGAGAAGAGAGAGAGAGAGAGAGAGAAAAGAAGAAGAAGAAGAAGAAGAAGAAGAAGAAGAAGAAGAAGAAGAAGAAGAAGAAGAAGAAGAAGAAGAAGCAAGGCCTCCAGCAGGCTGCAGAAAAACAAAAACTGATACAATAAACCTCAGAGAGGCAAAGCTAAAGCAGTTCTTTTAGGAAGCCCTTGCTAAGGAGAAAAAAGTGGCTCTTTAACACAAGCAAGCTTCTCAGAGCCAGACTTCCCTAGCCAAGGCAGGAAGCCAAATCCCTTTGAGAAGGGGCTCTTGCTGGCCTGATTCATGCAGGCCAGAGGAGCAAACACTTGTGGACCCAATAACTTTCCAAAGTGGGAGAGCAGTCAGGATCCAGTGAGGGAGACAGACGGAAAAAAAAAAAGCCTATCCCTGGAAGCAGGAGCCAGAGACAGACAGAGAAGCCTCAAGCATCTGAACTGCTAAGGTCTAGAAGGGAAGCTGGGTCTAAGAAAGTAAAGGACACAGTCCTGGATTCCATTTGAGTTAGTTTCTCTTAGCACACAAATAATTTTTTCACTGACGACTACAATTTAATATGCCATCTTTGGGAGAGATAGGATGAGACAGACTTGGAGAAAGAAGAGACTGAGAAATTAGATGCCAGATTATAGGCCACAGAACAGAGGTTAGAGGAATCCTTGAATCAAAATAAGGAACCTTCAGAGAAAATCCGGTCTGGAACTTCCAATAACACCAGATGAGAAAAGTCCACAAAGTGTTGAAGAAATTGCAAAATGGCAGCCCGTTGAGATTCTGGCTAGAAAGGCTTAGGCTAAAGCCAACATGTTCAGACTGGATATTGTATATTGTATGTGTGTTATCAGGGTTCAAATACTGGATGGAGGTCTATTTGCTAAAGTAGAAGTGCAGGTCCTGTTTGATGTTGCCTTGGAACAAGGTCACACAATGCCTTGTGTGGTCCTGCTTTGCAGAGCTCTGAAAACTGAATATATATGCACCATGCCATAGATACATATTCAAAATTCCAATGGGCTTTTGTCTTAAATTCCGGAGAGCATGATTCTATAGTCACACATTTTTTAGAGATGCTTGACTATCTTGGAGATGCCTTTGCATACTGAGGCTAATGGTGGTTAAGCATGTATATCCTCTGGGATACAACAAAGTTTTTAGACATTATGACATGAAATCTGTTACGGATACAACTTATAATTGTATTGATCAAACAATTATTAAAATATCTAACAATAATTTTAAAAAGTAGTCATAAACAGAAGGGGAATATAATATCTCCCCCAAATAGATTAAATAATAATTTATTGATTTAAAAATTTTTTAAATGAGACAAGTCACACACCTGCTAAGACACGCTGAGTTATAGAAAGGACTGCTCAATTAGATCAACCTATAAAGATCCTAATTCCAAAATGGAAGACAGGAAATGTGTTATATCAGGGAGGAGAATATACTCTTGTCTCAACAGGAAACAAAAAGCTATGTATTATATTCAAAATGATGGAAATCAGATTTGATAAGATTTTGGCTGAAGATAGAAGGAAAGAGATCAAGAAGACCAAACAGCTCAAGTAACATGGTTTGCTCTGATTTTTCCACATGGGAACAGCTCTGAGACTGACTGAGACATAAAATGTCTCAAGCCAGGATTTCAATTGTGCATGGTCAATAAAACTTTGGCTATAAAATCCTCAGGACTTATTATGTCATTTTTAAAATGATATAGATAAAAACTTATTTTTACAGAGAATCATCTTTAACTGAACGGTGCTCAGTGCACAGCCTATACATATATTATTTTTAAAATGTACAATGCCCTTGAAAGATAATATTTTGCAGAGCAAAAGGACCAGACACCAAAAAAGACAAGACAGGCAGCCCAGGTGATCCTACCTCACAGACAGTCTCAATGGCAATATTTCCTCAAAAATCTGCATCTGGGACAATTTCAAAATGGCTATCTAGATCATCCAGCCTCACAGACTGTTCCAGTCAGAACTTCAGTTAAGCTCTGAATTTTCTTTACTGGGCAGAAAAAGTTACAGCTACCTTTCATAAGACTGGATAATATCCCAATTTCCTGGCGTACCCAAAAAGAAAAACTATGTCTCTAATCAGCAGGAAGCAATTTTTAAAGACTATACCTCATTCCCATTGGGAGATAGATGTGCTTTGGTCATCCTATGGGTGATACTGTTTATTATTGTTTTAAAGGGATTTATTATAGGCATAGGAAGTAAAAGGATAAATCATTGAATCTGCTTTTAGACCAAAGAACATTAATGAGCCAAAAGTATCATATTGGTATAGATCTTTGTATATTAACACAGATTTAACATTATATTTTGTTATAATATGCTAAGGTAGTGAACCTGTGTAATTCTTAAAACTGCAATGTTAAATTCTAGTTCTTTGAAAAGTTGCTATTACCAACTGTTTAGGATAATTAAGAAATTCATATTATCAGTCAGACAATCAAACTATGGTCCTGTTAAATACTAGCTTAGTTAATTACAAAAACATGGTTTCTAGATTGGCAAATAAAAAATAGATAGAAACAAACAATTCAGAAAAGATAAATGCTCTTCAAACACCTCAGAGATCTACAGAACATTACATTTAAATATTTTATTGACTTGATGCTTTTTTCACCACGAGACATGTCTGCTTCTGGGAGCACCCCCATTCTACTTCCAAGAGTGTCAATGGCTTCATATGTGGCAAGACAGCCACTGGGTGAGAAAATGTCCTTCCATCAATTACAGAAAGAATACTGTCCAAGCTGGACAAACTGAATACGGGAAAGCTGACTGCCAACCTTTGCAAGGACAATGTAGGCAAATCATTCATAATTCCTGCTTCACACAAAAGTCTTTCAAATATTCTGGGCCAGACGGCTAAAGATGATGTGCCAACATTATATAAGAATTTTGGGAAACTGTCCAGGCAGCCAAATATCTCTGTCATTGCTATACTTTTGGGAGCTATTTGCCTGCACTTTCTACATATTTGGGTAGTATTTATTCCTTCTTAAATCTCTAATAGGATTGAAGACTAGATAATTATAACCTCACAGTTAAACTTAAATTGTTTAGGATGATAGAAATTGGTAGACAGAACATTATAGATAATAAAATACTTTATCCAAAGGTGCCAAAAATACAAATGTAAATCTTACCTAATAATTTGCATAATTTTTATTATTACAGTTTGTTATTGTAAGAGAAAAAGCATTTTAGTAGCCTAAAATGGGGAGATGTAAGCTTAGGGATATTATGTAATTCAAATGCTGATTCCTGTATCTCCCATATCTGGTTGCAATCCTTATTCTGAAGATTCCCTGTTTCAATATTGTGTAAACACTGCTCTCCAATTGTCTCCTAGTATGCCAATAAAGCAGCATACAACAAATGGCTGATCATGGGAGAGAATAGGGCTGGACTTCCTGTCAGCCAAGGGAGAAGGAGCTAGAGGAGGAAACAGGAGAATCAGCCAAGAGCAGAGGTCTAGGAGACATTAGGAAAGAGGTGCCAGAACAGGAAAGCTACAAAGTGCAAATATCTCTGGGATGCATGCATGCTGAAAGGAAGCCAAATTAGCTTAGATGGTTAAGAATAGAGTTGAAATACCTCAGTTGTTGTCTTGTGAAGCTTATTGTTAAACAAATATAACAGAGTCTCAACTATTTGTGTAATTGTTGGGTTAAGAGGAAAACTGAGAAACAAATACAAAATTATAAAAATAACTTTAACATTTACCGGTGACAAACATCTCAGTGAGGGATTGTGTAGATTAGGTTGATCTGTGGGCATCTCTGTAGGGAAGTGGGTAATGAATATGCCCACTGTGGACAGCAACATTCTGTGGGGTTGATTCCTGTCTTATGTTAAAGAGGAGAAAGTGACCTGAGAGTAAATACTCATGCGTGTACTCTGTCTCTGCTCTGACTGTGGGTGTGACTATCTGCCTCAAGTTCCTGCCTTGACTTCCCTACAATGACAGGCTGCAACCTAGAATTGCCAGCTGAACAAGCTGTCTCGCTTACAGTTGCTCTTTAAGGTTAAGGTAGTTATCAAAGCAATGAAAATGAAACTAGGAGAGTCGTCTGTCTGAAGTATAATTTCTAGTTTGTCCATTGTTCACCAAGTTATAGAAACCTCAGAGAGTGAAAAATAAAATATATATATTAGAAGAAAACATATATAGACAAACACAAGACAGGGGTATCTCAGAAGCTCATATTTAAAGTCAACATATTGATGGTTTCTAAAGAGAAAGCAAAGTTCACCCAAGAGAGAAGAATTAGATGCAGGTCAGATCTACCATTAGCCACAATGGATGTCAAGGACCATAGAGTGGTGTCTTCCAGGTTTTGAGGGAAAATAAGTTGACCAGTGTATCAAATAAATGTCAACTTTGGTTTAAAAAGCAGGGCTGTCTCTATCCCCCCTCTCTCTTACCTTTCTTTCTCTGTCCTCCCTCTTTACTTTCCCTCTCTCTCTCTCTCTCTCTCTCTCTCTCTCTCTCTCTCTCTCTCCTCTCTCATCTCTTCTCTCTCTCTCTCTCTCTCTCTCTCTCTCTCTCTCTCTCTCTCTCTCTCTCTCTCTCTCTCTCTCTCTCTCTCTGGTACCCTCCCACCCCGTTCTTCTCCCCCCATGCTTGTTTAATAAACTCCATATAACATTTTTTAAAAAGGATGTCAGTGGTCTTCACAGAAGATGACAATGTGGCAAAGAAGCTGAAGGCAGAAGTGCCAATGTTCTCATCCCATGGGTCAGAAGCCAAGGAATGCTATCTGTGCTTGGACAATAAAGCACAACATAAGATACATCTATACAATGCAACTTACCTAAGCAGAGGGCCTGGTGATTGTTATGAGACAACAGGAGAAGGAGCAGAAGAGTGTGGTGGAAAACTGTGGACACCGTCACAAATTGCTAATCAGGAAATAATAGTGTGAGCGCCCAACTCAGAGACCGGATAATAACTACAGCAAGTCTGTACTGATTGCCTTCTTAACCATAGGTGTGAGCTCCTGCGGTGAATATCTGGGAGAAGGCGGGGTAGAGCAAACATTCACATGAAAGGTAGGATTTTGTTTTCATTGTGTTGTAGGAAAGATCGTGAGTGCAGGGGAGGGGCTACCATCCACATGAGCACTCAGGGCAGGGGGAGCAGCTGAGGGGTGAAATGAAACCTCCAGGGTCTGTGGTGTCCATGGCATCAATAGGCAGAAATGACTAATTGGAGCGACCCAGATGTACAGGGCAAAGCTTACAGCCCTGATTTGGCCTAGAGGTCGCAGTTTGCTTAAAACTGTGAGTGAGGTTGTCCAGAAAGATTAGGTGGTAGGAGCAAAGAGTGATCCAAAGATGAAACCCAAGAGAAAGATGTATGTTGAGGAGAGAAAATAGCTTGCCCAAAACAACAAACAAATAAACAATCACAACAAAATGATTATGGCCAAGGAGATAGATCAGTCAGTAAGGTACTTACTTGCAAGCCCAAGGACCTGAGTTCAATCTCCCAGAAACCATGTTTAAAAGGAATTTTTTTTTAAATGCTGAGCATGGTGTCATAATCTTAAAATCCCAGTGCTGTGGATGTGGACCCAGGCTGATGCCTAGGGTTTAGCGGCAACCCAGCGAAGGCTACTTGGCAAGTTCCATGCCAGTGAGAGACCCTGTCTCAAACAGGTGGGTGGCTCTTGAGAAACAACGTCCCCGGTTGTCCTCCGGCCTCCACATGCACGTGTGTGCACACGGACCACACATGTGCATACATGTAAACACAAACACACCAAGAAAAGAACCAAGGCATTTTATCTTCGGAAAGCCAAGTAGTTAGAGGTTGAAAAACTACAGTGAAAAACTCAGATGCATGTGAGGTCCATTCCAAAGGGTCAGACTCGGGAAGGGCTCCAGCTGAGCATACAGACCATGTATCCAAAGTTCACTCAATTAAATGCAGCACAATTTCTAATGAATCAATACAGAAATCAAAGAAGACCTTGACACAGGCCACAGGAAATATGCGTGGCATTCAACCATCCCTCTGCAGGATGATTCTGTGTAGGGCTCCAAACCTTATTGGTTTAGACTTTACTGAGCATCTGCCAGGCAGCCAAATACCCGGGTAACTGAGATCTAGCTTTTCCATTTGCTTGCAAAATGAAATCTACAGTCACCTGTATCACCTCTGCCTAAATTAGGGTGTGTCTGTTGTAGAACTTATTCAAGCCTATATGGAAATGCAATGTTCTAGAAACACATTTGGCCAAACATTTATCACCTTGGTGGCATGGCCATAGGTGGAGTCACAGAAACTATATAAGAGAAACGCTCAGTATCATGTGACCCCTTTTTAAAACGTCATCTGGGATGTTCTGTCTTGTATCTCCCCACTTCCCCTGGAAGATAAAGACAATGGTAAAACAGAAAGCTGTGATGGGGGACATGAACAGCACGCTGCTTTAACAGCATATGCGAAAACACATATTTCGTCACTGAATAAGATCCTAGTTAAACATGTGCCTTTTGTTTTAGAAAGGGGAAATGAATGACAATCAGTACTGTTGAAATCCAATAGATTTGCCTTTGGCATCAATACAGAATCAGTATTCAGTGTCACAGTACCACGGCAACGGGGAGTGCTGACCAACAGTGCTGTTCTCTTGGCAACCTAATGAGTTGGCACAACGAGAACTCAGCATTATTGGCTCTGTTATGTATGCAACCTTCTATCTACTGCACTAAGCCACCAGCTAATAGATTCTCTTTCTTTTCTTTCTTTCTTTATTTTGTTTATTTCTTACAGGATAATTTCCTTCATATCAACTCTCAGAGTTAACCTCATGGTCATAGTAATATATCATCAAACTTAAACAAGTCTAACTACAAAAAAAAAAAAAAAAAAAAAAAAAAAAAAAAAAAAAAGCCAGCCGGGACTGCAACACTGTTCATCCAAGGATTTACGCAAATACAGAGATGCCTGGAATCTTCTTGCTATCTTATACCTGAAACTTCTGCAAATATTTTTTGCCTTTGCTGTTAAGCTATGTCAAGAAGTCCATGATAAGATCCATTATTTTGGATGCTAACTTAAAAATTAATTTTAAATGACAGATGGGAAAATAAGCAAGATGCCTCCATTGAAGTCCTTATCCCGTATTCCCTTGTCCTTGGTCTCTCTGTAAAACTGCAGCAGGCTTATTACCTCAGACCCTCTTCCACTGTGGCTCTGCTCAGGTCAACTATTCAACCTGACTTAATGGTCCAATCTTGCCAATGTCTTCCTTTCTCACTTAGAATAAACCCACAAGTCCTACCTTGATTTACAAGTCTCTGAATGATTTGGCAACTTGTGCCATATCTTGCCTTGTAATCTGTTATCCTCCCTTCCTAATTTTACTTTAGCAAACAGACCCTCTGCTGTTCCTGGAAAAGTGAAAATTCTTGGAGAATGCTACAAACTTTTGGTTCTCTTTTTCTAAATGATTCTTCTCCCAAATATCCATTGGGCTTTTCTCCTCATTTCATCCAGGCTTTGCTCAACATTCACCCATTCAATGATCTGTTTTTAACTATCCTGCCCAATACAACTCTTCTGTAATCTCTGTTTTCTTCCTTGGGGTCATCTTTTTTCTCATGACTAGCTATGTTTGGTTACAGTGTGTTTGCCAAAGGTTCATGTGTTTCCTCCTATGTGCTGGTATGGAAGTGTTGCAACCTTTAAGAGACAAGGCTTTGCTGTCATCTTCATAAGGAGTTAACACAGAGATGCATAATGAATTAGTTCCCATGAGAATGGGTAACCAAGGGCGGAGTCTGATTTTCTTGATTCAGCCTCTTCCCTCCACTCCTTCTTTCCTTTCTTCCTTCCCCTGTTGTCTGCTCTTCTCACATACCCACCACCATGGTGCCATCCAGAAGGACTTCCCCAGTGACGTGTATGGGGCAGGACTATGCTTTGCGAGCTCTGAAACTATGAAACAAGTAAGTTCCTGTCTATGGTAAGCTTTGAGACTTGGATAGTTCTCTCTCTCTCTCTCTCTCTCTCTCTCTCTGTGTGTGTGTGTGTGTGTGTGTGTGTGTATGTGTGTGTGTGTGTGTGTGTGTGTGTGTGTGTGTGTGTGTGCTGCTCATTTTCTTTTCTTTTGTTTGTTTATACAGAGTCTTACTATATCGCCCTTGCTGGCCTGCAGTTCTTCATGTAAACCCTGCAGCTCTTCATGTAAACCCTGCAGTTCTTCATGTAAACCCTGCAGCTCTTCATGTAAACCCTGCAGCTCTTCATGTAAACCCTGCAGCTCTTCATGTAAACCCTGCAGTTCTTCATGTAAACCCTGCAGCTCTTCATGTAAACCCTGCAGCTCTTCATGTAAACCCTGCAGCTCTTCATGTAAACCCTGCAGTTCTTTATGTAAACCCTGCAGTTCTTCATGTAAACCCTGCAGCTCTTCATGTAAACCCTGCAGTTCTTCATGTAAACCCTGCAGTTCTTCATGTAAACCCTGCAGCTCTTCATGTAAACCCTGCAGTTCTTTATGTAAACCCTGCAGTTCTTTATGTAAACCCTGCAGCTCTTCATGTAAACCCTGCAGTTCTTTATGTAAACCCTGCAGTTCTTTATGTAAACCCTGCAGTTCTTCATGTAAACCCTGCAGCTCTTTATGTAAACCCTGCAGTTCTTTATGTAAACCCTGCAGTTCTTCATGTAAACCCTGCAGTTCTTCATGTAAACCCTGCAGCTCTTCATGTAAACCCTGCAGCTCTACATGTAAACCCTGCAGTTCTTCATGTAAACCCTGCAGCTCTTCATGTAAACCCTGCAGCTCTACATGTAAACCCTGCAGTTCTTCATGTAAACCCTGCAGCTCTTCATGTAAACCCTGCAGCTCTTCATGTAAACCCTGCAGCTCTTCATGTAAACCCTGCAGCTCTTCATGTAAACCCTGCAGCTCTTCATGTAAACCCTGCAGCTCTTCATGTAAACCCTGCAGCTCTTCATGTAAACCCTGCAGTTCTTCATGTAAACCCTGCAGTTCTTCATGTAAACCCTGCAGTTCTTCATGTAAACCCTGCAGCTCTTTATGTAAACCCTGCAGTTCTTTATGTAAACCCTGCAGTTCTTTATGTAAACCCTGCAGTTCTTCATGTAAACCCTGCAGCTCTTCATGTAAACCCTGCAGCTCTTCATGTAAACCCTGCAGCTCTACATGTAAACCCTGCAGCTCTTCATGTAAACCCTGCAGCTCTTCATGTAAACCCTGCAGCTCTTCATGTAAACCCTGCAGCTCTACATGTAAACCCTGCAGCTCTTCATGTAAACCCTGCAGCTCTTCATGTAAACCCTGCAGCTCTTCATGTAAACCCTGCAGCTCTTCATGTAAACCCTGCAGCTCTTCATGTAAACCCTGCAGTTCTTCATGTAAACCCTGCAGCTCTTCATGTAAACCCTGCAGCTCTTCATGTAAACCCTGCAGCTCTACATGTAAACCCTGCAGCTCTTCATGTAAACCCTGCAGCTCTTCATGTAAACCCTGCAGCTCTACATGTAAACCCTGCAGTTCTTCATGTAAACCCTGCAGCTCTTCATGTAAACCCTGCAGCTCTTCATGTAAACCCTGCAGTTCTTCATGTAAACCCTGCAGTTCTTCATGTAAACCCTGCAGCTCTTCATGTAAACCCTGCAGTTCTTTATGTAAACCCTGCAGTTCTTTATGTAAACCCTGCAGTTCTTCATGTAAACCCTGCAGCTCTTCATGTAAACCCTGCAGCTCTTCATGTAAACCCTGCAGCTCTTCATGTAAACCCTGCAGCTCTACATGTAAACCCTGCAGCTCTTCATGTAAACCCTGCAGTTCTTCATGTAAACCCTGCAGTTCTTCATGTAAACCCTGCAGCTCTACATGTAAACCCTGCAGCTCTTCATGTAAACCCTGCAGCTCTTCATGTAAACCCTGCAGCTCTTCATGTAAACCCTGCAGTTCTTCATGTAAACCCTGCAGTTCTTCATGTAAACCCTGCAGCTCTTCATGTAAACCCTGCAGTTCTTTATGTAAACCCTGCAGTTCTTTATGTAAACCCTGCAGTTCTTCATGTAAACCCTGCAGCTCTTCATGTAAACCCTGCAGTTCTTTATGTAAACCCTGCAGTTCTTCATGTAAACCCTGCAGTTCTTCATGTAAACCCTGCAGTTCTTCATGTAAACCCTGCAGTTCTTCATGTAAACCCTGCAGTTCTTTATGTAAACCCTGCAGTTCTTCATGTAAACCCTGCAGTTCTTTATGTAAACCCTGCAGTTCTTCATGTAAACCCTGCAGCTCTTCATGTAAACCCTGCAGTTCTTCATGTAAACCCTGCAGTTCTTTATGTAAACCCTGCAGTTCTTCATGTAAACCCTGCAGTTCTTTATGTAAACCCTGCAGTTCTTCATGTAAACCCTGCAGTTCTTCATGTAAACCCTGCAGTTCTTCATGTAAACCCTGCAGTTCTTTATGTAAACCCTGCAGTTCTTCATGTAAACCCTGCTAGCCTTGAACTCAAAAGAGATCCATCCCTCGGCCTCCCAGGAGCAGGTGTTGAAAGCATGTTCCACTCATGCCCAGAAGAGACAATATTCTAAGATATTTGTCTAGTCTATGTAATGTCCTCAGTTCGATCCTTACAAAAAAAAATAATTTTATATAACTAAGCACTCAAGGTTACCTACAGCTGAGGAAATCGCACCTGCAGGGCTTCCAAGCGGTTTCTGAACATTCTTAAAAATATGTTAGTACAGAGAAATGTATATGTACACATTTGCAGCATGTATGTATAGCTATCACACACACACACACACACACACACACACACACACACACACACACGGATCCAAAAGACACTTAACATCAGTCAAAAGTATATATTTTACACTACACTAGGTAGCATTAAGCTAGATTTTTCATTTTCGCTAAAATACTTGTCTTCTTTTACTTTCAAAAGTGAAAATCCATTCTAGACAAGACTCTGTTCAAGCAATGACTCAATATTCCAACTATTAGTGTCATGTGTTCCTCATGATGAGAAGCATTCTTCCCATGCTGAAATTTAATTTAGAAAGTGAACTGGGCTATTGAGCGGTTTGTTAAACCAGTTCTCTCTTTTTTTTTTTTTTTTTTTTAAAGTATTTCATCCAAAGATGAGGCCATCAGAGCCAAGTCACCAGCATTCCTTTGAAGATATTTTGAAAGAACACACTGATTTTTTTTTAAATGAAATAAGTGACATTTGTCAAACTGAAAACATTCTGAACATGATTTGAATTTTCTCAAAGGAAGACAACTGTTAAGTCTCTGCTATTCCTCGAGTCATGAGCATGGGCTAATAGAGCTGTGTAAAGCCAACTGTTGTAAAAGAAATTACTCAAGTACCTTTTAAAACCTAGTTGTTATTCTTTGGAAAACTTCAGAATGAAATGAAAATATTCCAGGGCCTCATCTTAACAACAGAAACGGTATGAAAATGGAAATCAGAAGCTAATTTCTCTCAAGAATTTAGATTCAATGTTTTATCAAACTGAATCTCGTTATATACAAAATATCATGATAAGTTGATTTTCCCAAATACTAAGTTGGTAACACACTAGAGGCACAAATTCAACCTCTCATACTATGCACTAAGAATAGAAAAACCACATAACCAGTTCAACAAACATAGAAAATGTGCTTGATAACATATAATATTAATGATTTAAATGATTTAAAATGGTTAAGTGCTGAGCCCTTCCCTTCATTATCAAAAGCAAGAGGAAAAAAAGCCAGTCATCATCCTTCAGCATTCCCTGGGGGCCCAGGCAGGATATGAAGGGACAAGCAGACACATGGCACAACAATTAGAGAGCAAGAAGTAAGCCAGCATTGTTCACACGTGTAAGTCCTTCACACGTGTGCTCGCGGAGCATGCAGAGATCGTTACAAGAAGCTGCCACAAGAGGGGAAAGCAGAAAGTTCCTCAACGGCCTCAAAAGGAAAATCAAACCCTGAACAAAGAACATTTGCAACAGCCTAGTAATGAACCTAGCAAAAGGCAAGCAAAGTCGATGACAAGCAAATATAGCTTTATAAGACATTTAAACGTACTTAAATAAATGTACTGAAACAAGGGCCCTGTCTTATTTTTTTTAAATGTCAGTTCACTCCAAATTAATGTACACTTGCAACATAATCCCACAAACTTTACATTAGGGTTGTAGACCTTGACTAAGTTGATCCTAAATGTTTGCATGAAAATGCAAAGAAGCAAGAATATTAAAAAAAAGAAACAAAGAAACAAAGAAAAATAACACCCAGGAGAACAAGCGCAAGCATCCTCCAATGATGCATAGTTCAGACACAAATAAAATGACCTATCTAGAGAGTGACGGCATTATTCTTGGCAGCAAGAAATTTATCTTAAAAAATAGTGATGTGTGTATGGGGAGAAGGGTGGCAAAAGCCTGGGTTAATGAGGTGTTGATGGTCTTGGTGTTTATTATCTGTGCATTTTTTGGTACATGGGTTGTATTTTATAATAAAATAAATAAATAAATCAAATATGTCAATTCCAGAACTAGGGTTGGAAATTTATTGGATAAAGGGTTTCATTATCATAAACAAACTCAGTAGGATAGGAGAATACAAAGAAACATCAAAAATAGCCTGGTGACTTTCCTCTTTACCAGTCGTTCTTGTGGCTCCACTGAGCTCTTTGCTTGGGACCCTTTCACTCTGGGCTGGTGCCTGTGACTAAGTCCAGCACCGGCATTACTGTGATCTGTGACTGCAGTCACTCTGCATTTGTTCACCGGAGGTATAATGACAACTCAGAACTGAAACCCTTGCCTTCCTTTCCAGGACAAACAAGTGAGGAAAGGGGCAAGACGCATGAAAACCAGCACTCCCTAAACCCGCTTCCTTTGTAAGCAAAAGCAATTACAAGGCCAGGAGTATAAGGAGTAAGCTGTGAGTTTGCTTTACATGCAATGAGCAAGGAGTGAGGGAGGCCCTGACAGCAATGGATGGCGTGAGGAAGAAGAGAAGGCAGTACTGTGCAGGGGTTCGGGGGCAGGCAGACAGATGAGGAGCCCCTGAGCTGGAACAGGGCCCAGACGGGTTGGGGATGGGTTCCCTCTCCCCACGAGTCCTCTCCGTTCCCACATCCTTTGTTGACTCTGATGCCTTGGAAGTTCTAGTCCTTCCCACATTGTGCACCCTAGGTCTCCGCATCCTGAGCTCTTTTGGCTGGAACTCATGCAGGGAGGCGTCTGGCAGCAAACACGAGTCACGTGGAAGGAGCGCAGCTGTGGACTGCTGGGAGACCTCCACCGCCACAAACCTTAGTCCTCCCACAGCTGCATCCGCAGCTGGGATCCTGATGGGCTGGATTCTCCAGAGCCAGTGCTCTAACTATTCATGAAGAGGCCCTTTGTGCTCACTGGAAGTGTTAGTAAGTTAATGAATACTGTAAAAACTACTTTAGACACATACAAAAAATGATTTTGAAACTGCCTGTACAAAAAAAAAAAAAAATAGTAAAAAAACAAACAAACAAAAAAAAAGGCTCCTCATAGCTTGCCTGAAGTCATCTGTAACTATTCCTGACCTATCCAAATCCCTTTCCACATCTGTGCCAAAACGGTCAGAGCCTAGCCCAATGTGTCGCTACCATGACTTTGAGATCTACCTATTTCTCTTCTTACTGCCACTGATCCTGTTTCATGAGCCCCTCTGCAACTTAGCACAATAGCTTCCCAAGGTCTCCGGATCCCAACTCATGCCTTCAATCTACTCATCAAAGCCATGGTCCTGCCTTCTGCCCCCAAATCTGCTCAGATCTCATAATCTTTGGAACTTTCCCCGGAACTCCCAGGAGCTTACACAGAGGACTAAGCCTTCTTGCATAGCAGTCAAAGGCCCCCAGCCTACACCCAGCTCTCTCCAGTCATGTTTTCCCCAACCCAAGCCTGCTTCCATGCTCCTCTCCTCTCCCACTAACAAGCTCACCTCTTCAACACTCACAGCTTCCCCCAGCAGCTGTTGCTAATAGGCCTGGAAGTCCTCTGCTGCTCCGGGCACCTTATGCTTGTCCTATCAAATAACATACAACGCCCCTGTTTCCAGAGCTCCCACAGGACTTTGGTTAAACCTCATATGCACCATCATTTTCACTTACTGTATCGACAATTAACCTCTTAGTTTTCTCTGCCAAGACTTCTCCTCCCTCACTCTGTCCCATCTCAGAAAAGGGAAGATACTTACTATTCGCAGCTCTGTCCAGACCAGGATCTGAATCTTCCCTGATTCTTTTCCTGTTTCCTTGCTATCTTATCTTCCATCTGTTAGAATCCTGACTGCACTGCTTCTAAGTACTAGTGGAGCAGATGCCATCTCTCCAATCTCCCTACTGCAGATGCTTCTGGAATCATGACTGTGGGTCTCCCCCACCTCCACGCTTTTATTCTACATCCCATCACCGTCTCCACGTCAGAGGTGCTGGGACCTTGCACCAGAGCTCATCACTCCTTGAGTTGAAGGACTCCACAGCCATCCTCCTGATTTGAATTTCCATATTAAGTACTATCTATCTGTGAAATATAAAAATACTTTAAATGTTTCGATTTTATTACTATCATAAAGAACAGTCCATTAGGGAAAACTGTCTTAACTGATGAGAGCTATAAAATGAACTCATCTGAGACTTTCTTCAGTCAATCCACTCAAAATTAAATGGCCAAAGCCAACACGTGTGTGTTCATGTCAGTTTATCCTTACCCTGGAATGACCTGAAATTTCTGCCTTATTTTATGCTCATTCTCCTGTTTGCCTCATCTGTAGGCAAAATATACAGCATCATTTATGGTCATACTTATAAGGAAATCTCAGGGAACATTGTGAAGAAGGGGCAGAAAAAAATGTAAGAGGTGCAGGTGTTGTGAAACGCTGGCCCCTGAACATGGCATGGCTGTTGCTCGCATGAACTCAAACCAGCTGGGGGTTTCTGTGTGTGACCTACACAAGATGAGTCAAGTTAAAAAATCCACCACGGAGCAGGGACGGACTCCCAAAGACCCTATTTGAGGAGCTACTGGAAGTCAGATGCTGATGGAAAGAGGGAGGGTCACAGTTTTTGGCTAGAAAGTGGATATTTGCAGGTTTCCCACGCTCCAATGTATGACCCTCACACCCATGAACATATGAGCAGCACTAATTGGGCTCAGTGGGCTACAGAAAACAAAAAGAACATGAAATTGGGAGGAAGGTATATTGAGGGGATGGAGGACTCAGAGGTAAGTAGTAGAGGGGGTGTGACCAAGATACATTGTAAACATTCATGACACTTTCAAATAAATATATATAAACAAGTGTTGTAAGAAGTAAAAAAAAAAAAAATTCTCAAATTTTCCCATTAGACTGAAACACATCACAAATGTATCTATTAGTTCCCTGGAGCTGAGTGAGATGCTGTTTCCTAGAACCCACTTTTAAACTAAAATATTCTTCTGGGAAGAGATAAACAAAGGAGCTGTTATCCTGCTTTAATACTACAACTTAAACAAGATTTTGGGGACTCAGTCCTGATGGGTAGAGGAGAATGGCAGAGTACTTTTAGGGAGGAAGATCTGCAACTTTTTATTATGTGCATCACCATCAGCCAGATAGGTTGACACAGGGATGTATCTTAGACAGTCCAGTGTTAATAACCTCCCCGGCTGCAGAAAAAACTAAAAGATTCTAGAAAACCTGGACAATATAGAGAGAAAGCAACTTGTTCCGCTAGTGGGTTTTTCTCTATGGTCCCCAATGCCTGACACACAGACCTCTTGAAATAAGAGGTTATATTTTATTCTCTAGAGAGCCCATGCCATGAGAATGTATGTTGAACCTAGAATGCACGCAATCATAATGGAGCTTGTGACTCAAATTTTTACTTAAATAACTGTTAAATAAAATGTCACTGAGCTCTATGGATGTGAACTTTATAATTTCAAATTTAGAGCTAGTATTTTTTAAGTATTTAAAATTGATCCTTAACAATACCAAGTGCTGGCAAGCTTGTCAACTAGAATTCACATATCTGGCTGGTGGAGTCTACTTTGACATAATCAGTTTGGAAAGCTGTCTATCAATGTATCCTAAAATGCAAATGTCTGTCTACTCTATAACTCAATAACAGACATGACCAGCAGAAAAATATGTACAGGGTGTTCAGAGATGCTTTTTTTTTTCAAAATAATAAAAAGACTGAAGGACTGAGGAGACAGCTTGACACTTGCTCTCCTACAGTGTAAGCCCTGAGTAAATTTAGTTTCCAGAATCCATGTAAAGGTAGATAGGGAGATATGACTATACAGAAGGTGTCTTTTCACCTCTGTGTGTGTGAGCTCCCATAATATAGTCATACTAATAAAAAAATTATTAAAACTAGAAGATTGTCCATCAATAAAGATTTGGACTGAGTGGAATGACAAGGCAACAGAAAAAAAATTTTTTTTACTCCAATACTCCAGAGGAAGGAGTTTGTTCTGCGGTGCCATTTATATGAAGTTCCTGAATCGACAAGATGAATTCAAGATGGCGGCTGAGGCTAGACGTCTGAACAGTGGCTTTCTTTGGTCAAGGGGCTATAGAGTATGAGGGAGAGGTAAGAAGTCATTGTGTGGGGCTGAAAAGATGGCTTTGTGGCTAAGAGCACTTGTTGCACTTGCAGAGGACCAAGGATCAGTTGCCAGCACTTACGCCAGGTGTCTCCCAGCTGCCTGTAACTCAAAATCGGGGGAATCTGGTGTCCTCATCTGGCCTCCACGGGCGTCTGAACTCAAATGGTGTACAATACACTAAGAAGTGCACACAAACACATAAAATAAAAACAAACCATAAGTCTCTCTCTCTCTCTCTCTCTCTCTCTCTCTCTCTCTTTCTCTGTGTGTGTGTGTGTGTGTACTAAAACTTACTTCTGTATTTATTTATATGGAGCTTTGTTATGCAGACCATACTAGCTTCCTAAGTGCTGTGATTCAGACACGTCCCATACTGCTAGACACCTTTATTTCCATCTATGTAGAAAGCAAACATGTCTATCGTGTGTAAAATTCCACTGAGTTGTATATTTAATTTTTGTGTACTTTGTTTAATTCTACCTCATTAAAAAAGGTAAATAAGGGAGAAAAGGCACTGGCTATTTCCCAAGGCTTAATGTTTTGTTTTGTTTTTTTAATCACTTAAATTATGAGAAGCCCATCGTTGTTACACACAGTTTTGTTGTTTGTTAGAATTTGAACATTGGGTCTTCTGAAAAAATTCTCCAGCCAGTCAAATAGGGGCCTTACTCTACCCTACACAGATAGATGACCTTTCTGTATCAACTGTTTGCTCCATGATAACATCTAAAAGGATGCCAATCAAAACACAGATGCAGGAGGACAGCAAGAGGTAATGGGACAGACACGGACGGGTAGTATCAGCCAGGGATGCAGCACAATGCTATGAAAAAGTGTGTACAAGACCCTGGGTTCGATTCTCAGTCCTGCAACTAAAAAGAATAATACCCCCATGTCTGTGAATGAAAGTCCTCAGTCTGTTCCAAGCAATAACCGTCATTGAGGGGACTACAAAGTTAATAAGACACATAGACTTCTCAAAACTTTACAGTTGATACACACATAGATCCATCTGCTAACCCTCTTATTTTATCTGGGCCAGCTCTTAACTAAAGAGCTATGAAGCCATTACTTAGACATCACAGAAGCCAGTAGTGAGAGATATGTGAGGATTATTGTGGTAAACATCTTAAAACAATGGGAGCAGCTAAAAATAAGGAGTTCTGAACCAACCACTTGCAGCTGCCACCTCTTCCTCTGAAGACTGATATAGTCAATATATCATTTCCATTAAAGGAGATAGTTAATACATTAGGTTAATGGCTAAGGCAGAAATACACTTTTAAGTTACATACTTTTTAAGTATCTCCAGATGAAATCTCCAGCACTTGAAAAACTCTGGAAAGCTGTGTTAAATAACATGACCTCAGTTTTCACAGCTAAAACCTCTTGGAAATTGCCTATGTTAACCAAGAACCTGGCTGAGAGCTTTAAAGAAAACCCACAGCCCGTCAACAAAACGGAGAGAAAACCTCTGCCCTCCTTGCTTTATTCCATGAGGACCAGTATCCCCACCATCAATCTCTTAGAAGAAGATGCCACAAGCTCCCCACCCTCACACTGGGGGAAGTGTGATTCATTCAAACTTTGGATTAAAACCACCTGCTCCACTTTACCAACTCACTACCACACTTTGGATGGTATTCAGGGAGACTTCCCACATGAATAGGAGGACACCTAACATATATCATATGTTACATTATAATCTTGCTTTTTTATATGACTAGATCAAATCATCCGAGCATTGTCCACATATTAGAAACAGCAAAATTGGCCTGGCAACCAGAAAAAAAGCTACCAGCAATAAGAAGTTAAATACTTTGCATCAAAAATAATAATGTTTTCATAAACTTTTTTTTTTCATTTTCAGAGAACACTCTCCCTACAGCTTAGCGTCTCTCATAGAAGACCTTTGTTTACAGAATTTCAACTTCCCAAGTCAAATGTATGAGAACTTTAAAAGCCACACTATTGATTTTCTCCTTCCCTTGTCCTTCTCTGTGGATATGTCAGTGAAAGAAGAGACTGAAGGCTGAACATGAGAGTAATAGAAAAATCGCAGCGGTTCTCAGAACTAGTTGATCCAGGTTATTTTTTAAAAAAGCATCAAGACTCGTGAGTTTCTCTGGGAAAGCTGGCCTGCAAAATAATTAAAACCCGAGTGCCAATGAAGAGCTGAAGCTGCTTTGACTAGCAGAAGAGTCGCTGATGCATATGTCCTACGTACAAATGATGAGCAAGCTTTCACTCACCCTACAGAGTACAGCATTCGTATTGCACTGGCTCTGTTTATCCAACTGAAAATAAAATTGAGCATCATGCCCTTTGGTTAGATAACATTAAAACATGTGCTTCCTGAACAAAAAGAAAGAAACTGGATTTAAGACAAACATCAGCCAAACACACACGCGCGCACACGCACGCACGCACGCACGCACGCACACACTAACTCACTAGAAGTAGGATTCTTAAATACTTAAAGACTCTGTGGTTTGAATCTGAAATCTTGCCCTGCCCAGTGGGTGGTGCTAATTTAGGGGCATATAGGATTTCAGGGGGTGGGTCTTAGATGGTGGAAGGTTGGAATGGGCCTGGCCCTGCTTCCTAATGTACCATAGAGTGACCTCTACTGCACGCTCCTGATACCACAGACCAAGTCATCTCTCGGAGGCTTTCCCCTCTAGAATGGACTAAAATATTTAAAACACAAAAGCCAAATAAAGTTTTCTTTGCTTGTTCCTGCCACGTATTTTAAGTGCAGCAATGAAAAAGTATCTAAACACATACTTATTGGTTTGTTATCCGCAGGCCATTTTTCATCATAATAATCATCCTCGTAGAAGCCAAGACAGCAATAGTTTACTCTATCACAGTAGAGGTAAACACCCTGGAAAGACGTACCTGAGAAACTTTTCTCTACAACATTTCTGTGACCCTGAACATCACACTGAAAGACAGAAAAGACAGCAGGGGGCATTTTGAGTCAAGAGTGCACTTGTTCAGCCTGCTGGAATGACACAAAATGATGGTGAGATTGACGTGGACTGACAGCCAGTTTTCCACTTGACACTGACAGGCTTTCTAAAGGCTGTGTGTCTCTGGCCACAGGGCTCTGAGGTTGCGCTTTGATTCTGGGCACATGAAAGCGATGAAGTCAGCTTCCTTCGCCCTCTCCTCACCCGGCAATTTAGCCCTTACCTCTTTTGCCATTCAAGCACTAGGCAGCTAAGTTACCAGAGGCTGGGCGAACAGAGCTACAAGGCTGTGATCAAAACATCTTATGTTCCCTGGGCTCTTTGAAGAGTCCATTGGCGGGGAGTGGGATGGCAACTTTCTTTTGTCCTGTATAAAAGCTTCCATAGGTGCTGGGACCTTCCTGCTCACTTTCAGGTCATCGGGAGTCACTTAAACTTATTACATACTTCACCCATTTTAATATTAATATTTAGAATTCCATCTCTTCCTACCAAGTCTACATGAGTTTCAGGCCAAGCCTTTAAGTAAGGTGCACATTGGGATCGCCTTCAACAGCTGGTGATCCCCAAAGGCTTTTGAGGCCAAGGAAGGAGGAAGAAAATACAATGAGGTGGCTTTTTACTGGATCTGAGCCCATCAAAAGCTGGCAGAGTGCTTCATGAGCCAGGAGTGTTTAGTGCTTGCCTGACTGAGCTGCTGGATGCCAGCTCCTGTCTAGCCTATGCAAGGCCCTGCATCCATCTTCCATGCTAGGAAAGAAAGCAAGCCTTCCCGCAACCCTCTTGCCAGTCCCCAGGCCTTTGGTGAATGCAATTCAATGTCGTGTTGCATTGCAACAACCTCTATGATCCTTGGCATCTGGCACCTATTTCTAGTTCCTCACCTGGCATCTATTTCTAGTTCCCGGGGTCCCTTCTGTGGGACTGAACTTACTAGACAGAGCTAAGACGACTTGCTGATTGCTCTCATGGGCAGCTCATCTCTGGCACGTGAACAGAAATCACTTTCACTTTACCCGCAAACACGGGCAAAGAAGGCTGACTCTGACAGGAAAGCCTCTCTCGTGGTGCCAGCATCCACACAACAGCCATCCACATCTCTCCACCTGAACTCCAAGATCTCAGCCCCTGCTTTGTACCTTCCAACTGGGGGAGCCTGGCAATTATACCCCAAAGAAGTTCCACTCCCATAAAGTCATAGGCTGTGTCCAGAATTTTCTCTTTACAGCCTGCCTCCTGTCCATAGTCTGTCCATTTCAGAGCTCCGGGCTTATTTTCAAAACCATCTTGTCTGCCAACTCACACATGTATTGAATTTGGATCCCTGGTGAGAAACGCAATTCTGAAATTCCATTACACCTCAGCCAGAGCAGCCAAAGAGACTCGGCTGACTGTTAAACCCAGAAGTTCTGCTTTTTCCAGGAACTGTTACCCCTGGCTACACTCTGGATATCCTTTTCCCTTGGAAAGTGAAGGTCCTTAGTTGCCAGTTCATCCAAAAAATATTAGCCTATATTGATAAACACACACACACACACACACACACACACACACACACACACACACTGACACATACACCTAACTTAGAAAGCAACCTAGTCTAAAAATAATTGCACTGAATTTAATCAAGTGGCTGAGACAATGTGCCAGCTCACAGATTACACCCAAGAAAGAGAAATGAGTTAAGTGATTCCTCTCAGATACAATCTATCGGAAGGGTGAGCCACTATAAGAAAACTAAAATTGCATCTCCATCAAAGCAATGCCATGAAAAACAAAGAGAACCAAAGGACTGAATGCATAATAAAATAAAATTACAAGATACAATGATAAATGTAAAAATGAGGGCTGTGTGTTCACATACAAATTTGAAAAGAAACAATAAAAAGATACCTTTGAAACCACTGGGGAAATTTGAATATGGATTAGCTACGGCACAGCATGATGAACCAACACACTTGGGAAAAGTTATGCAAAAATGGTTTTGAAAATAAAGGCCCTTTTTCAATTAGAAATGTATAAGGCAGTGCTTATATGTTAAATGGCATAATGCCTGATAATTGCCTTAAAGTATTTTTATGAAAGTTTTTAAATAGCCAGGATTGCTGGCACAGGCCTGCGCCTGAGCACTCGGGAAAACAGCTAGGATGAGGAGGTAGGTGAGGATCACTATGATTTCAAGGCCATCTGGGCTATAGAGTGCGGCCCACACACAAATACATTTAATAAAATGAGCGCTTGAAAGGGACAGACAAAATACAACTGGCAATGTGTTAGTGTTTATTGGGGCAGGGTGACAGGTTAATAGAAGTTCATTATGTTTTAGTTGTGTGCTGGGAAGAATTTAAGAATAAAAAAGTTGGCCAATTGTGGTGGCGCACGCCAGCAGGATTTGCTGAAGGAGGTGGAGGCAGGAGGATCACGAGTTCAAGGCCAGCCTGGGCTACACATTTAAAATTAAAAAAAAAAAAGAATATAAGGACTAATGACTGTGTATCCTGAGAATGACAGGGAGGATTCCCTCATAATACCTTAACAACATGGCTGCCTTGAAGAAGACCTAAATAGGTACAACAGCAGACACGCTAACCTGGAAGTAGGAAATCTCATGGGGCCCCAACCATAGATAAAGCACTACAGGCAACATAGGCATGCTGGGAAAGGGAGGTTTAATCTTCTTCAGAGATGAGCCTCCTAATTGCTTATCGAATATCAATTGATCAACCTTGACATCCTAGGTATCATTAAACAGATTGAGCAAGTTGTATTTATAAATTTAGGCATTTATACATATATGCGTGTATGCGTGTACACATATATATGTATGTATGTATGTATATACGTATATATCATTAAAGAGAGAAGAGGCCATTAATTCAAGAAGGAGCAAGAGAGGCTATGTGGGAAGAGTTGGATGAGAAACTGGAAATGGAGAAATGAGGTAAATATATATTAATTTCAAAAATGAAGTTATTTTTAATTAACTAAACAAGAAGAAAAAAGAACCCTGGGTTCTAGGGAGATGGCTGAGAGACAAAGAGTTCTTCTTACCCTTTCAGAAGACCCAAGTTTAGTTCCAAGCACCCATGACAAGTGACTCACAGCCACCTATGATCCCAGCTCCAGAGGATCCCATGACACTTTTTTTTTTTTTTTTTTTTTTTTTTTTGCTTTATAGGCACCAGCAGACATATGGCATTTACCCATACAGACATATACAAAAGTGCAAATAAAAATTACATTTTCTTTTAAAAAGAATCATACATCAATGTGATGCCCATGACTGCTCATTTCTGTTTCATAGGGGTCTAAGGCTCCTGAGCCAATGCCTCAGGGAGGTGGACAGATAAAAAGAAAAAACCCTTTTCTTACTTCTCTGATGATGGAGAAGAGCCAAGCTTGGAGGGCTTTTCACCTCAGCTGTTGGTAGTCACTTCCTTGTGTCCTGTTCTTTGATGTGACTGACCACCACTTCACATGGTAAGACTGCCATCGTCTCTCATTCGTCACCATGGCTGGTACAGAAAGGGACCCAACAAGTGTTCCTGACAGGAATGTCAATCCCAAGCAGCTCTTTTGAGTACCAATGATCTCTCGCCACATCATCTAGCACACTCCCAATCGGCAACAAGAAGCCCCTTCACTCTGACAGAAGAATCTGTCTCGCCTGCTAAGAGTGCAAGCTAGTCTGACCAAACAAGAGCCGCCCTTGGGCATGGCCCTGAGTAGGATGTCATCTGTGGATCTCACAGAAACCAAGCTTTCGGGTTTTGTCCTCTGCAACTGGTAATAGCCATAACTCCTCCCATCAGCCCTCCTCTCTGGGCTCCATCCACACGGGAGCAGACCAGAAAGCACAGTCTCCGAGTTGACATCCAATAAGAACACACACCAGATTCCTTCCTAATAAGTCCCATGGGCTGTACGAACACCCACCCTTACCTAAGTCAGAAGCGTGGAACCACCCAACTCTATTAACGTCTGTCGTTCCTGGTAGAAAAGAGGCAGGTAAAACTTACTCACAAAGACTGTTCTGATACGAAGAAACCCATCAACCTCCTCTGACACAGGCTTCCTTTTATTTATTTTTTTTTTAACTAAAAAAAGTTTGGCCAAGTTGTGCATCCTTTTCCACTTGATGACAGTTTAGGAGCTGTCGCCAGCCTTGCCAAACTCTATGCCAGTCCTACTCTTAGGGCTGGGGCGTGGGACACAAGGACAGTAGTGTAATGTTTAATCTTGACAAGGAGACCCAGCTCTGGGCACGCCTTTGAGGGCGTTGCCAGAGAGGTTTATCTAATAAGTAAAAAGTCACCCTGGGTGTAGATGGCCCCTGCGGGCTAGGGTCTGGGGTTGAACAAAAAGAAGGAAGTTGAGCAACGGAAATGGAGACAGCTCAGTCAAGTGTTTGCCTCACACAAGCATGAGGACCCGATGCTCAGGGCAGGGTGCTTGTAATCCTAGCTCCGGGGAGGAGGATCACTGGGGCTCATTGGCCAGACAGCCTAAGTAATTAGTGAGCTCCAGGCTAAGAGAGGCCCTATCTCAAAAGTGGCAGGATGAGAGCCAACCCTACTGTGCGCGCACACACACACACACACACATAAAGCAAGCTGAACCCCTGCGTTCATCTTTCTGCTTCCTGGATGCAGACACACTGTGATCTGCTGCCTCGCCCTCCTCCTGAGATCGTTTCCCACCGTGATAGACCTGTGAGGCAAAACAAACGCTCTCGCCTTAGGTCGCTTCTTGTCAGGCATCTGCTCTGAGAAGCAACACCGGATGTCCTGTTGCATCAGTGAGATCAGGATTCTGTGGTAGGCAGTGAAAATATTCTATCAAGTACACCACCATCACACCCCTCTGGATTTGAAATGACATGGCATCGGTGTGGGGCCAGGGTCTGTCTCTTCCCAGACATCTGACTGAGTGAGAAATAGGCACTGTGTTCGCAGTTAAGCTATTGTGACATTAACTATAAAATGAGAGCGGTGGCTGAGATGACTCCCAGGTCCGGTGGAGCACTCATAGCCAAGGACTAAATGAAGCTGTTAGTACCAGCTCCCAGCAAACAGCTCCTCAACCCTCTGCCATAGTTCAAATGTGAAATAAAGACCTCAGTGAACTTACAAGATAAATGGATCCTGTAGGTGTGGCCGCACTGAATGGAGCAGTGGAAAACCTGATGGCAGTGTGCTAGCTTGCTTCCCCCACTCAGCAGAGCGCTGCTGCCTGCTTCCATGTCAGATCCCACCTCCCAGTCCACAGACAGGAAGCATGCAGAGGCCGCTCCTGAGGCATAACGCAGCACACAGGCCAGACGCCACTGTTACATTCTATTCTCCTAGTAGACACTTTGCCACGGGCATTTTGAGCAAGGATCTGTCATAAATATGTTTATGTCTCTCAAAGTCCCAGCCCTGCTATGTGAGCTCGGTCAGCATGTGGTCAGCAGCCAGGGCTGGGATGATCCAGTGTAGCAAGCACATGCCACACTCAGGAACTTCCCGAGACCCTTCTACGTCTATAAATCAGCGTCGCACACAGGAAGAAGATGTTTATCATCCCAGGGCCTCTCACATTCAGAGTGAGCTGCCACCTGTGTTATTTTGTATCAACCTCTTGCCTAAGACCAAGTCTGTTCTTACCAGCTTAATATGTTCTTTCCATTAAAATTTTCTAAATGGTCTTTCTCATCTAGTCTTGCAATGCTCACATTATTTCTGGGGTGACTAAGGTACAGTAAAAAGTACCTCAACCCCTAACCATGAGACAGCTTCAACTGCACTGAGGAGCAATTACAAAGGTCCAATTTCACCTCCATTCCGCCGCCCACATGTCCCCCACCTCACTCCTGAAATGCCACATAGACACTGATATGCTACCAGTTAGTTATAAAATAAACCAAATTCTTGGTTTTGAGTCTGTACATTTATTGCTGTTTCTAGAAAGTTCTCTCTGCTTGGCTGATTCCTTTCCAACCTTTAATTGTCAACCTACATTGCTAAGTGGACACATTCTTTAAAACCTTTTCTCCTGGGTGCATTATTTTCCTATTTCTCCACTTATAACAACTTGTAACTATAGAAAGAGGGAGATGTACATTTTGATGAAGACAGTGACAAATAAGTACGTATCTCTATTATAAGAGTGAGCTCTTTAGTGGCAGGGATTTTGCCATTGTCTTCAGCCTCTAGCATATTCAGTTGCTAAATAAAAAAAAAAAAAAAATCCAGCAACCAAACAAAATTATAGTGATGTTAACTTGAATATAGTTATAACATTTTACATATGCTCTGCTCCTAAAGTAGACTTTTGTTGCAAATACATAATATTACCACATGTACTTTGGTGGTGTACATGGAAAAACCTTAGATTGCATAACGTCAAACTGTAATGGGAAAACTCCATTGCTATCCACTGAGAACAATTACAAAAGTTGGATGAAAGAAAAGAAAAAGCAGAAGCAAAAGACGCAAGTGCCGATTCCAGCACTCATCTTCAATCAGGACAAACAGACTTGAGGGAAGCAAGAAAACACACAGGGCAGAGCTTTGCTGCTGGTCTTGCTTCGTTCAGCACATCAGTCAATTTCTAGATGGCACATAGCTGAGGAGTCTCACCAAGCCTAGGAGATTAAAACTGAAGCTCAGGACAGCCGGTACAGAAAGGACTTGAAGTGCTAAAGACCTGGAGAAAGGGAACCATAAAGAACAGCCCAAATCTCCTTCTCAGCCTTTTACTTCAAGTATTTGATAAATCTAAAGCTGTTACTTGTCCAAAAAAAAAAAAAAAAAAAAAAAAAAAAAAAAAAAAGGCGGTGACAAGCAGAAAGCTGCTGTCAACATCTAAAAACCTAAGCAGAATTTTTGGCTATCTTACTCACCTTGGGAGCTGATTTCAGGCAAGGTTTCAATGGTCCACGCCTTAGGGGTCAAGTAAACAAAACCAGACAAACTCAAATTCCTGCTCCGATCTTTGAAATACCTGAATGGCTTGAAACGAGCAGCTGGATTCTGTTGCCTTTCACAGAGGGAGATTTAAATCCATTCCTGAGGAAGACACCAGCATGCAGGCCTCTACATTAATTTCTATTATTTTCTTTCCTTGGTTTTTTTTTTTTTTTTTTTTTATGTACATGGATGGGTTCTTTGCTTGCATGTATAACTGTGCACCGTGTGAATGTGGTGCTGATCCCTGAGGTTGTGAGCTGCTATGTAGGTGCTAGAAACCAAATTCAGGTCACCAGGGCTCCGATCAGCTGTGCCTCTTAGGCCTCTACTGTTTTTTAGATAAAATACAGAATAACCCAGAAAAAAAGACAGGTAATGCAGAGGATCACAGCTGAATCATAAGCCACAGTAATCAATATCAGACGCTATAGCTACCACGCTTGAAAAACAATGATGGAAAGTCTTACCACATACTAGTCATCAATATGTTTAGAAACCAAAGGGAAGCATACCAATTGTAAGAAAAATAGATGGCTTAGCAAGAGGGGGAAAACGCTAGGAAAACTGATTACAATATAAAATGTTTAATCGGAAGCACTGAGAAGGAAGAAAGAAAACCACAGAAGTTGAGAATCCTCCAAAACTGAGGAAAGACACCCGAGCCCTGGATCATTCACCTCAAACTCCATTTTCAAGGAATTTAATCAACAGGTGAGTATTTTCCCTGAAGAAAAACAATCTTAAGAGCAGCTACGGCCAGATGGGGACAAATACAGAGACCACAGCAAGACATTATACAGAGAGAGAGAGAGACTTCAGAACACACAACTGTAAACGGGATGCCTCCCTCCCCTCAGAGGGAACCTCAAGAAGAGGAGGTAGGAAGACTAAAATAGCCAGAGGGATGCAACTCAGAGACTGAGGCAGCAAGCACAGGGCCTGCACAGGTTTGCACCAACTCCTCTGCATATGTACCATAGCTTTCAGTTTAGAACTTTTTTTTTTTTTTACTTTTATTGAATGTTTACGATTTACACGTCATGCACCAAAATCCCTCTCCTCCCCCTCAGTAAAATAAAACAAACACAAAATCTTGTCACAGAAGCTGTAGTGCTCACACAGTACAGCCTTTTGTCCACATGTATTTACTTTCAAATGCTCCTTGCTACGAGTCATGGGTCTGGCTTGAGGCCTACACTCTCGTTAACGGATCCTCACTGGGACTGCTGTTGGATATCCCATTGTTGCTGTGTGTTAAGGAGATTCTTAATCTTTGAATCTGTAGGTCCGGCCCCTTCATGTGTTCCAGCAGGTATTACATGGGGTAGATGTTGGGGTGAAGTCCACTCAGAGCCCTGGATCAGGGCCCACTCCCTTGTCCTCAGGGGCAGGGACCACTCTCCCACTCCAATGTCATCATGGTAAGGCCAGCTCATCCACTCCCATGTCCTCAGGGCAGGGCCTGCTCTCCTGCCCTGGTGTCCTCGGGGCAGGGTCAGTTCAATCGCTCAGTTTAGAACTTTTTTGGGGGACTTCTGAGTACTTAAACAAGTTGGTCTCTGATTCTTGTCCCTTCTCTTGGGGCTGTTTAATTTTTCTGTCAGCTGGTTGTCCAACTTTGATATGATGGGTTTTGCTTGATCTTATCATATTTTGTTTTTCTATGTTTTGCTATCGCTTAGAAGCCTGTTCTTTTCCAATGAGAGCTAGAAAAGGGAGTAGATCCAGATGGGAGAGGAGGTGGGGAGCAAACTAGGAGAAGTAGGGGGAGGGAAAACTATACAGATAAAAACGTATTTTAAAAGAAACAGGATTTTAACATAAAAACAAAGTTATATACCCCCCAAAACAAACAAACAAACAAACAAAAAGCCAGCTAGGACCAAGGAGGCCATTAGGGGAGGAAAGTAGCCTTGCAGGCTTGACCTGGAGCGCCATGCTGCATTATGGACTCAGGTAGACTCTTCACCAACTTTGCTATTGATTCAAATGAGAACAAATGTGCAGATGAGGCTCTCCACAAGGCCCCAGACCAAAATGTTATGTTGACTTAGGACAAAATTCTACTGGATATTCATTTTAACATACAACAAACAAAACAAGCTCCTTTGTCTTATTCTGTTTTAGAGATCCATGTTTCACTATATAAGGAGAAAAGATTCTATTGAAATCTAATGATTGCTCAGCTCTGAATATAAACACAAAAAATGCATCCTTCGCTGAGGACCAACAACACAGCAATCCATTCTCATAACTTCACTTTCTAGAGCTCTACGTCCTTAAAATAGGAAATAAAGTAAGTCATTATCCTGTGTGGTGATACTGATCTCTTGTCACGTAGACAGTAGGCATTTAGCTTATAACTTCAAAGGACTTAGAAGTCTTTTATGGTTCTCTCAACTTAGAATATTATTCATTTTTATTGACAGGAAAAGAATCTAAGTGAAAAAGCTTTCACATAATTTTGTTTAAAGATAACTGTTTAGTGGTCCAAGCTCTGTTTCAGTTCTTTCTATTATCCAAAGAGTCTTAGAAATGACAGGACTAAAAAATGAGACTAAAAAATGCAACCAGCATTATTTGACCATCTTTCAAGTCCACGTCTGTTACTGGGCACTACAAGGGATCACGGGCCTTCTTTTGGGGACTGGGAGCATTTCAGATAATGTCCTAGTGTATAAGGACACACTGGAACAAAAGATTAAAGTTCCCTCAAAAGCTAAAGAGTTAACTTACGAGAAGAAAATTAGCACTTCTCCTAAAAGACTGAGCACTTAGGCCATTCAGACCCCCAAGTGTACATACATTAGCAACTCTGTAATGTGCTGATACGGGAGAAGAGTCTCTGTCACTTGTTTTCCTCCAAGGTCTTGGCTTTTTGAAGAGGAGAGGGATTTTGGTGCATGACGTGTAAATCGTAGACACGTATTTCTTCCAGTCCTTTCTGTGGCGTCTATGTGGAACAGATCATGTACCTCAGGAAGGATGCATACCTCCAGATGTGGTGAATAGAGTGATGTGATCCCCCTGACCACAGTGATTGACTTACAAATGGACATGCTACACAGTCAGCACCAAGAAGAGCCAATCTTTAACTTTGCTGGAATGACTGAGAAAGAAGTATGCTAATTTCTCAGGGACATCTTAAGATGCTATTGTCTTTTTATTCCTTAAAGTGAAGTGAACAACAAGAGTGGAGCCAAGAGATCTGAACGCCGAGATCAAGGCTCTTAGATCCCAGAAGCCATGTGTCCTTCTATGCTTATATAAGCCAGTATTGTCCCTTATTTTCTTGACCTGGCAAGTGGTAGATTTCCTAACATTTACACTAAAATGAGTCCCGCAATATATGCTAACTCTGGAGACTGGCAACACCATAACAAAAAATGACTACTATGTTTTGGTGCCATTTTGCCATCATTACGGCACCATTTTGAATTGCCTCAAAAGAGTTCCTGCCTAGAAGTCTGCGATGAAGAGCTAGATTACATCTTGTGTACAACCACTCACAGGGACATATGTGTCTTGGTGGTAGGTCATGCCTAAGTTACACGACATCCGGTGAGAAGTGTTGCCTATATATGGTATCAGAGCAGCCTGACATGATAATAATAAAAATAAAGCCACTGGATACGATGGCACAAACTTACCAAGCTACCAAATTTTCTCAGATCTTTCTAGTAGTTATAAACAGGTATTTCAACAGAGAGCTATAATTTTATTAAGACCCTCAACTGTTATAATTATCTGTCCTTTACTACCTTGTGCAAGCCATAGAGTCTCCACATTTGGGTTTAAACTTCTAACAACAACAAAAAAAAATCTGATCATTACCCTGCAGTAGCGAAATCACTGGAATAATACTTCAAATGCTTCCAGAGTCGGCTGGCCACCTGCTCCTGCGTTGCGCTTGTGAGAGCATAGGCTCTGCTGTTAAACGCTATTCTCATATTAAGAAAGATGAACTTGCATGAATGCAGGCCAGTGATTGGAGCCTGAGCCATCACCACCCTGCAACCTGCAGGGTGTGTCTGTGTTTCTTGGTTGTGACTTGCTGACACATTAGAAGCACAAACTGGGCCCAGCCTAATAGCCTTCACGTGACTAGGCTTAGCTTAACTGTTTATTAAAAAAATGTTCCAGTGTTGGGTGTCGGGAGGGAGCTTAGGCAGTAATATGTTTGCCTCATAAGCAGAAGGACCTGGGTTTGATGCCTAGAACCTATGTTTAAAAACAAAATAAAGAGCCAGGCGTGGTGGCACACGCCTTTAATCTCAGCACTCAGTAGGCAGAGGCAGGTGGATTGCTCTGAGTTCAAGGCCAGCCTGGTCTACAAAGCGAATCCAGGGCAGCCAAGGCTACCCAGGGAAATCCTGTCTAGAAAAACTAAAACAAACAAACAAAAATTAAAAAAAAAAAACAAAATAAAAAACAAAACAAAAAGCTAGGTGTGCTCTTGTAATTACAGTATTGGGAGCATAGATCGTTTGATAGCTAGGGTTTGTGGGCCAGCCAGCCTCGCCTACTTTGTCAGGTCTAGGTCAGTAAGAAACCTTGTTAGAGAAATAAAAGTAGACAGTAGCTAAGGGAAAATACTTGAGGTTGTCCTCTGAACTTTACAAGCAATGTACAAATATGAAAGCACACCGACACACAAAATACTCAAATGTAATCAACACTGTCTACATACACTCACGCACATGCAGTAAGCACACTGACACAGACACACACAATGCTCCAATGTAACTCATATACATGTACCCACAGACATGCACAACCACACCAACACACACACACACACACACACACACACACACACACACACACACACACGATGTGTCAGTGTAATTTGACACCATCTACAATAAGGGGTCCATGTCTCCCATCTGCCAGTGCTGAAAGACTTTAAAGGCATCCACCCAGGAGAGTCAAACCAAATGGTTACCTCTCAGAGCTAACATCTGAGAGGTCTGGTAATCTCTAAACTCACATATTTACTTACACTCATGTGCCTCCTAAGTAATGTCACCTGGTGTTTTGAAATCAGACTTTGGAGATGCTCAAATGTTTTCATTCCATGCTTTTGGGAGTCTGTGTTGATTTTCACATTAGAGCAAAAATCATGTTAAAATAAAGAAATTTGACTTAAGAGAAAGCTTAGACTAGCGTGATAGTTAGCCTTAAATTAATATTTATTACCCTGATGTCAACTTTATGTCATGCAGTAACTGTTTATCTCCTCCAAAGAATTGTTTACACCATTATAAAATCCTACTTAATGCCGCTAAACTCTAGGCTTCAGACACACAGCTAATGAGCACCATTAACTGCCTATTCAAAAGTAAGAGGACTTTAACGTAAATGAGATAAACTTACCAGGTCCTCTGATGTGGTACTATGTTTTTGTCTTTCAAAGGGATGCATCGTGACTGCAGACAGAAGACAGTCTCGATGCATGGCGAGGTGCAATACATAATCAGCAGTACAGCACTGTAATAAGGAAGCATTTTCTTTTCTTCATAACTGAATTATGGGGTTGTCACTCAACTCTATTGCAAAGATCTTCTAAAGTGAGATTGGTGGCCATGCAGATGGATGATAGCTGTAGACTGCAGGACAGGGAGCAGACATCAAAGTGGACTTTGGAACTAAGCGGATTTAAATTTGAATTCTATTCCCAGCACTCTCTAGCTATGTACCCTTGGAAAAGTTATTTTATCTCCCTTGGCCTCCGAACCTCATCTCCATTTAAGGAGCAAATAAGAACTACACCTCCTAGGACTGACAAAGAGAATAAAGAGGGAATTATATGTAAAACAGGTTGCACAGCAACTTGGAACACGCTACAGAAACTGGCTGTCTTCCTTTCTTCTGGCCTATCCTAAGGCAAATCACTCCATAATTCCACTAAGAGAATGTAAACCAGCAAGGAGGTCTCTCTTCCAACCTCATGTTTAAAAGAAGGTACTGCTTCCAATGTTAGCGTTTCAGTCTATTTTCTATTGCTACAACAAAATACCTGAGGCTCAATAACTTATAAATCACAAAAATACCCCTAACATACAATTTGGAGGAGGGACGACTATGTTTTCAATAGATGAACTTTTGTGGACCCATAGAAACAATGGCAGCTGGTGACCACACATGACTGCAAAGGAAGCACAAATCGGCCTCATCAAAACCCGTTATCGGCCATGTGGGCACAAGTTTTAAAATATTTCACTGCTTGTTTTTTCCAAGTGATAACAAAAGTCTTGCAAATCAGGTCCATCCCCGTGGGCCCCTTGGGAGTATGTGTTCCGACCTGAGACTCTTCTTGGAAAAGAAGATAAACATTTTATGATCTTTGTATCAATTCCCTGATAGGTGACTATGAAAACAAGCTAATTAGCACCACTGTTTCCTCCTGGGCTTCTCATGGCAATGTGCCACTGGAGATATTCTAGACGACGCTTAGGATGAAAAGAACCACAACAAAGCTCATTTCTCTAAAAGAACATCCACTCTGCCTGTGCCTCGCCCAATCACCCAGTTGTACTGACACAGAGGAGCCTCGGGCCCCAGCAGCACTGGCTTTGGAAAGCCCCTTGGCATTATCCTCACTCTTAACTACATCTTGACATCCTTCAGGTGGCCTTCAAGTCCAGACTTGCCACAGAGATGTGCCAGAGTCCCAGCTAGAGGACAGGGAGAGGCACGGGGAGGCAGAGGGCCTCCACACCACCGAGTCCCCTTAGCAGATATACTCGGCATCTAAAAGGTTTTACAAGATGGCGCTGGGAAAACAGCTCACTCAGTAAAGTGCTTGCCACGCAGGCATAGGGATCTGAATTCAATCCCCAGAATTCACGTTAATAAAGAAAGCAATGGATATGATCATATGTGGTTCGCATTTCAATGTTGGAGAGGTAGAAACAGGCCTGTCCCTGGGGCACACTGACCAGCCAGCCTTGCCCGACAGGGAAGTACCAGACCAAAGAGAGACCATGTCTCAAGAAACAAGGTGGATGAAACCTGAGGAGCCATGCCTGAGATTGACCTCTGACCTCCGCCTGCAAGGGCACACAGGTTGTGTTATACGAGAACCACACACACTCATACAAAGATAGAGGCGGGAGGGAGGGAGGGAGGGAGGGAGGGAGAAAGAGAGAAAGAGAGAGAGAGAGAGAGAGAGAGAGAGAGAGAGAGAGAGCGAAAGGGGCTCACAGGATGAAGATGCCTACCTCAGTCTTATAGGAATAAAAACAGTCCTTAGAAATCTCCTCCAAGTGCAGAGATTCGCAGCTCTAGATCAGGAAATACCACCTGCGATGTCCACCACAGCTTTAGGTAGGCAGCACCAGCCTTAGACATACAGACAGTCTCTGAGGGTTTGCCTTTACTTTGGTGCCTTTTTAACACTCGGAAGCACTGTCAGTTTACAGTTCCTACTGAAGTGCAGCTCAACCCAAGAGACTGTTTTAACCACCCGGCAGCACTGCTCGAAGGCTTCTGGGGGGCAGTGGATTTCCTGGAGAAGGTAAAGAAGCATGGGTCACGCTAGAGAGGTACAGAGGAAAATCTAGAGAACCTGCAGTTAAAAACTGTGTCTCGCTTTCCTTTGGAATTCTCCAAACCTTTAGGGGCTAAGCTATGTCACGTCCTACGAGAGAGAACCCATTGTAAGTTATTGCTAAGTTCCTCTGCTCATAAAAACTCCCGGAAAACTCTCACAACACTGGCAATCCCTGGAGGACACCCTTGGAAGTATAACGTAATGAACCCCTCATTAGTTACCGCTCGGGGTTTCCTGGAAGGACAGCACGGTGAAAACATTCATTGAAAATTATGGTCACGTTCTTGCCCTTTGAATTTCCACTATGCATTGTGGGATCCCAAGAGCAGGTTGCTAAAAAGTGCCTCCATTTGCAGACCAGCTCAGAAGCAAGTGGTGAGGACGCAGTTTCTAACATCCCCCACCTGTGAATGCCCTCTCAACAGTACAGCGCTCCCCTCATGTATTCCTCACAGAAGCAAGCACAAGTAATCAAAGGAAACTGGACACACATTGCTGATGGGATAAAGTTACCAGATAATTCAAATTCTCAACAGTAGCTCAGTGTTTTGTTTTTGGTTTTGTTTTGTTTTGTTTTGGTCTTCGGAGCCAGGGTTTCTCTGTGTAGCCTTGGCTGTCTTGGACTCACTTTGTAGACCAGGCTGGCCTCGAACTCACAGAACTCCGCCTGCCTCTGCCTCCCGAGTGCTGGGATTAAAGGCATGCGCCGCCATCGCCCAGCTGGTAGCTCAGTCTTGAGAGTCCCTCCTGACACTGAGATGATGTACCTCCTGCAGCATATCCTAATTAATAGCAAGAATTCCTTGTCCGTGCTTCGCGACACAGTGCCAGAAGGAATTGTACCTTCCATCCTCAAGGTCGTATGATGCCCCAGCTACTAAGGACAAGTCATTTTTCTCCTGTTTTCCTCTTGGGGGAGTCAAAACTAAATGCTCAACAGAAATTGAGAGATGTATCTTGAGTCCATTTCATGTCTGTATTCTGTCTGTGATCAGCATTTAAAAACATAGCAAAATCAAGAGGAGAGTCTGTTGTCAGCTTCTTAGTCGCAACCTAGTGAGTTGACCATGCTCTATTGGACGGCACCATACCTACTCCTATATGGGCGGCACTGATTGGCCTCAGACGGTTATTTTTTTAAGAGGACCCTAAGCGTGGGAGGATTTGAAGGAAGAAAATAACCAAAATCCATTCTATGCTTGCATCAAACTTTCAAAGATTAAATGAACATATCGTATGAAAATATGTACACATGCATACAAAGTACTTACTACAGGCAAGATATTCAGTTAGTGATAACAAGATTGTTGGGGAGAGGTGAGATGGATCAGCACTAAGCTGCACATACTCCTCTTGAAGAGAACTGGGTTCCGTTCCCAGCACCCCCATCACGCAGCTCATCACTATCTGTAACTCCAGTTCTAGGGGATCCAGGGACCTCTGGCTACTTGCACACATAGGGTGCACATGAACACACACAGCCTCACACACATGCCCATAACTAAAAATAATAACTAGATCTCTCAAAAGATTATTACTATCATAGTTATACTCTCAGCATGACTTTATTGCTGATAGGGATTCCTACAGACATTCCTATTTTGGTTTATTGTTTGATTTCAGTAAATTATAAAAACAGAGCTCATCCACAAAAACTTAGCGAGCATGCAGTGCTTCTTCCCTACAGGCATATTGAGTGTCTACGTGTAAATGCATTTCCCATAAATTATAGTCCACTGTGTGCTCTGTTGAAAATTTTTCACTGAGTTCCCTAAACAGCAGGCCGTGTCCTGGGCACTGAAAATGCTGCAGCAACTGGTAGACTCAAAGACTTTGCCACTAAGAAGTTTTCATTCTAGATCTATGATGAATCCAAATATTTAGCCACTGCCTTTCAGATTTCCTGTCAGATTCCATCTGTCTCGTTGATCACAGAAATCTCTTCAACTGTGGAGAGCTAAAAAGAAGTGCTCTGACAGCTTGATGTGTGACATGGGCCAGGTTCCCCGCCACAGTGACATATACATATATACATATATATATATGTGTGTGTGTGTGTGTGTGTGTGTATATAACCTCAGGTGACCTATCCTTTCAGGTCTCTGAGCTTCAGTGTCCTCATCACTAAACAAGGACTGAGTTAGACTCTGGATTGAGCACAAGCATTTGTAGGACCGGGAGATTCACGGGACAGAAAAGGTATTCTGTGGCCTGATAATGGAGTTTGTTAGAAGTGCCAAATACCCTACGTGTCACAGTGACAAACTTGACCTCGAGTCCAGGAGCATGGAAGGGCCAAGATCTGCTGACATCTGGTCTTTTCTCTGAACACCAAGCCACCTCGCCCTTTGAAAACTCACCTTGCAACTAGTGCTCCCATGTAGTGACAATTTTGGAACTTTGGGTTCTTTTAAAACCACAGCAATGTTAGAAGAATATGCTTTCATTTTAATGCCAGGTGTGGGGACATGCTACCATTTCACAGCAGCTGACTATGGTTTGCCCAGTGCTCTAGCAAAGGTGTGATTATGCCGGCTGCAGGTAGGGTTTTTTTGTTTTTGTTTTTGTTTTTTTTTTTTGTTTTTTGTTTTTTGTTTGTTTTTTGTGGGTTTTTTTTTTTTTTTTTTTTTTTTTTTTTTTTTGTGATTGTGTGACGTTTTGAGTTCTGGGAACTTTTCAGGGAGCATATAAATGCTAGGGGCCCTGAGGGAGTGGGTGGGTGGGTTGTTGGTTGGCTGCTGGTTGCTGGTTGCGCAAAGAAGAAATCAGATATCCTGACCACGAAGATCAACCTGGGCCCGAGAAGCTGGACACCTCTAACCAGCAGGAAGTAGTTTCTATCTCCCTTTTTCCCTCTTGTATATAATGTTAGGGGGTTAAAGGGGTGGAAGGAAGAAGAACCCGCAAAGTAGCAAACACAGGTTACACTCTTGTTTCCTTACTCATGTACCCAAGTGCTCTGACGGGGAAAGCATCTGCCAAGACCCTTGCCTCTGAAGGCTGGAAGCTCTTAAGTAGCATGCTAAAGTTGCTAGAAAAAAAAAAGTGTTCAAAAATCTCCTTTGAGGAGTCTTTCCATAGCTGATGATCAAATCCATAAAGTCAATCTACCACATCAACATATCGGGCTTCTTCTGGAAGCCAGCTAATTTACAGAGGTTGCGTCTTGTTATGGAAAAGGCTTAAGTCTTATCACAACCCTAGTCTCTTAAAAACGCACAGCATTCTTCCAAAGTCTGAAGTAGATACTGCTGAAGTGTTTTTACGAACAAATCATCAACCCAAAGAAAATAAGTGTCTTTGGGAAGGGCCAAATAAAATGTGAACCAAACCAAAAAAAAAAAAAAAAAGTTAAATATAAGAACATCTCAGCTCACCACCAACAGAGCGAAACAGCCATTATTCTCTTCCTTGCTCGGCAGGACACAGTGGAGCACCACAGTCAGGGCCCTCTAGCTGACATCTGTCACATATAGAAGAAGAGATTTCTTCCGTCTGCCAGTTATGTCTGTATATCATTCTATTATCTCTGCAATCAGCAGTATCACCCATTATCTCTGCCTCCTCCGTGTGCATGGAGGCCTTACCTCTTCTCACAGTTCTTCTGCCCCTCACCTACACCACACATATTTAACTGACTGAAAGCTATGGAACAAAGGTAGAATACGCCCCAGGAAGCTCTTTACGTAAACCAGTGGCTCCCAGACTGTCTTCAAAGGCATCCCAGACATCAATAGAGTAACAACATGATACATGGAATTTTTAGCAAAATGTAGTGATGTTGGACATCTGCTGGATACCATGACAACTGCCGGCTTAAGGAAGTTCATACCGAGGGATCCAAGATGGCGGCGAGCAGTGTGGACCGCGTTTGGAGGCTCCAGTGAACAATTCAGGGAATTCCACAGATTTCTGAGCCAGGAACACCGAGGTCCGAACATCACGGCAGCGGGAGTGCTCCACGGTTCGGAGGGACCAGGGTGCAGAGGACCTGCGTGCCCCTGCACACGGGAGGAGCGTGGTTTTTCTCTGATCGGAGCGGCAGCGGTAGAGGCGGCAGCACCAGCGGCACCAGCAGCGGCGGCTGAGGTTTGCAGCTCATAGCCTTCCGGTGGAGGCGATTGGTGTGGTGGCTGGTGGGAATTGCTGCGGGAGAGGGGACTCGGGGCAGGATTTGGGTCGCGTGGAGCCTTTGGACCCAGATTGGACTCGGCGGACAGTTCGGCCCCAGAGTCCCGGGTATTGGCCCGGCCCAGCAAACAATTCTGCCTGAGGCACTAACTCAGCGTGGCCATAGCTCCCCTGCTGTGGCGCAGGCTTAGTTGAGCACGCTGCTCCACACTAGGCACTACCTCAGCTCAGCGGCAGCTCCCCTGCGGTGACACAGTCTGGGCGGAGCACTTGGTTTCACCACAGGCGCTAACTCAGAGCAGCCGCAGTTCTCCTGCTGTGGCGCAGGCTTGGTGACGTGCTCGGTTCCATCCTAGGCACCACCTCAGCTCAGCGGCAGCTCCCCTGCGGGGACACAGTCCGGGCGGAGCACTTGTTCCACCACTGGCGCTAACTCAGAGCAGCCACAGTTCTCCTGCTGTGGCGCAGGCTTGGTGACGTGCTCGGTTCCATCCTAGGCACCACCTCAGCTCAGCGGCAGCTCCCCTGCGGTGACACAGTCTGGGCGGAGCACATGTTCCACCACTGGCGCTAACTCAGAGCAGCCGCAGTTCTCCTGCTGTGGCACAGGCTGGACAGAGCTCTCGGTTCCACCAGCTCTAAGACTCTGGTTGGACACAGTGTACAGTTTGAATCCAGAATTCCTGGCTGAGATTGGTGGTCAGTTCGGGCCCTGAGTCAATAACTGACCACAGCACGCACTTTGGGCCAAAAGGCCCTAGTGGAGCTTGGTGCGTAGTCCCAGCCCAAAAATTCTGGCTGGGCCCTGTGTGCATTTTGGGCCCAAAATCCCTAGCTGAGCTTGGCAGACGGTTCTGGCCCTGAGAATCTAGCTGAGTTCTGCCCGTGGTTCGGTCCCAGTGCTCCTGGCTGGACTTGGCAGGGAACACAGAAGGCTGTGGATACCTTGGCCTGACCCAACGCTCATTCAGAGACCCAGAACAATTGCAGGATCCACAGCAGAGAGGGACTGAGGATCACTGGCTGTGAGAGACCAGAACAACAGGGCTAACCTCCTAACATCCACACCAGTGAAGCTTTGAGCTCGCAGCCTAGGGAAATCGTAAGAAAACAAGTGAATCTATCATCAGACACCCTCCATTCAACTCTGGAAGCTACCCAACAAAAACAAAGACGGCAAGATGTCTAAAGGACAACGAAAAAGCATACGCAAAAAACCCCAAAACAACATGGCGTCTCCAGTTTCCAGCTATCCCAAAGAAAACCACCCAGAGAACTCAAATACAACGGAAATACAAGAAAATGACCTCAAATCCTTAGTAATGAGGATGATAATGGAGGAAACAAATAAAATTCGTAATCAAATGCAGGAAGACGCAGACAAACAGGTGAGAGACATAAAAGAAGCACATAGAGTGGAACTGGAAAAATTGCAGGAAAATGCAAACAACCAGATGAAAGAAATAACTAAAACGGTTCAAGCTCTGAAGACCTATAAAGAGGCAATGGAAGAAACTCAGGAATATACAAAAAATCAGATGAAAGAAATCAAAAAATCAGTTCAAGATCTGAAAATGAAAATGGATTCAATGATAAACACACAGACAGAAGAAAAACGAGAACGTGAGACCTCAGAGAAGAAGGCGAGCAACACAGAGGTGAGCTTTTCTAACAGAATCCAAGAGATGGAAGAACGAATCTCAGGGCTAGAAGATACAATCACAGATATTGAATCAACCATTAAAGAAAATGCCAAATCTGGAAAACTCCTGACACAAAACATCCAAGAAATTAAGGACACCATGAAAAGAAGAAATTTGCGGATAATAGGCATTGAAGAAAGAGAAGACATCAGACTCCAGGGCCCAGAAACTATTCTCAACAAAATCATAGAAGAAAATTTCCCCAATCTAAAGAAAGAGATGCCTATAAACATACAAGAGGCCTACAGAACACCAAATAGAATTGACCAGAAAAGAAAAACTGCCCGCCACATAATAATCAAAACACAAAACATGCAGAACAAAGAAAAAATATTAAAAGCTGCAAGGGAAAAGGGCCAAATAACATTTAATGGTAAACCTATCAGAATTACACCTGACTTCTCAGCAGAGACCATAAAAGCCAGAAGGTCCTGGACAGAGATCCTGCAAACCCTAAGAGAACACAGATGCCAGGCCAGACTACTTTACCCAGCAAAATTATCAATAACCATTGATGGAGAAAACAAAATATTCCATGACAAAAACAAATTCAAACAGTACCTATCCACAAACCCAGCTTTACAGAAGGTACTAGAAGGAAAACTCCATCCCAAAGGGTCAAGCTACAACCAAAACTACCCAGGAAATAGATAACTATCCCATGGCAAAAACACAACTACACAAACGCTCGACTGGAAACAACATCAAAATTAAGACTCTTAACAGTCACTGGTCATTAATATCTCTCAACATCAATGGCCTCAATTCTCCAATAAAAAGACACAGACTAACCGAATGGGTACATAAACAAGACCCAACATTCTTCTGCATCCAAGAAACACATCTCACCCATAATGAAAGGCATTACCTCAGGGTAAAAGGTTGGAAAAAAATATTCCAAGCAAATGGTCACAAGAAGCAAGCAGGTGTAGCCATTTTAGTATCGAACAAAATAGACTTTCAACCAAAATTAATCAAAAGGGATGAGGAAGGACACTTCATACTCATCAAAGGTAAAGTCAACCAAGATGACATCACAATTCTGAACATCTATGCTCCCAATACAAGGGCACCCACATATGTAAAAGATCTCCTAAAAAAGCTTAAACCACACATCGATCCCCACACAATAATAGTGGGAGACTTCAACACCCCACTCTCACTGAAGGATAAGTCATTGAAACAGAAACTAAGCCGAGAAATAACATCATTAACCAATGCCATGGGTCAAATGGATCTAACAGATATCTATAGAACCTTTCACCCAAACAAGAAAGAATACACCTTCTTCTCTGCACCCCATGGAACCTTCTCCAAAATTGATCACATCGTAGGTCACAAAGCAAGCCTCAACAGATACAAGAGGATTGAAATAATACCTTGTATCCTATCAGATCACCATGCTCTTAGGCTGCAATTCAACAACAACAGAAATAACAAAAAGCCTACACGTTTGTGGAAACTAAACAACTCTCTGCTAAATGACACCTGGGTCAGGGAAGAAATAAAGAAAGAAATCAAGGAGTTTCTGAAATTCAATGAAAATGAAGAAACAACATACCCAAATTTGTGGGATACATTGAAAGCAGTGCTAAGAGGAAAATTCATAGCACTAAGTGCCTTTAAAAAGAAATTGGAAACATCGCACATAAGCATCTTAACAACACAACTGGAAGCCCTAGAAAAAAAAGAAGCAGAAACACCCAAGAGGAGTAGACGCCTGGAAATTATCAAACTCAGGGCTGAAATTAACAAATTAGAAACTAAGAAAACAGTCCAAAGAATCAACAAAACCAAAAGCTGGTTCTTTGAGAAAATCAACAAGATAGACAGACCATTAGCCAAACTAACTAAAAGGCAGAGAGACAGTATTGAAATCAACAAAATCAGAAATGAAAAGGGAGACATAACAACAGACACTGAAGAAATTCAAAGAATCATAAGATCCTACTTTGAAGGCATATACGCCACAAAATTTGAAAATCTAAGGGAAATGGACGATTTTCTTGATCAAGTTCACTTGCCAAAGTTGAGTGAAGAACAGATAAACAAGTTAAATAGTCCCATTTCCCCGACAGAAATAGAAGCAATCATCGATGGTCTCCCAACCAAAAAAAGCCCAGGGCCAGATGGTTTCAGTGCAGAATTCTACCAGACCTTTAAGGGCGAGCTAATACCGATACTCTTCAAGCTACTCCAAAAGATAGAAATGGATGGAAAATTACCAAATTCATTCTATGAGGCCATAGTCTCATTGATACCTAAACCTCACAAAGACTCAACAAAGAAAGAGAATTTCAGACCAATTTCTCTTATGAACATAGATGCAAAAATACTAAATAAAATACTTGCAAAACGAATACAGGAGCACATCAAAGATATCATTCATCATGACCAAGTAGGCTTCATTCCAGGCATGCAGGGATGGTTTAATATACGGAAATCCATCAATGTAATCCATCATATAAACAAACTGAAAATAAAAAACCACATGATTATCTCCTTGGATGCAGAGAAAGCATTTGATAAAATTCAACACCCATTCATGTTTAAAGTTTTAGAGAGATCGGGGATACAAGGCACTTTCCTCAACATAATAAAGGCTATATACAGCAAGCCAATAGCCAAAATCAAAGTAAATGGTGAGATACTCAAGGAAATTCCTCTCAAATCGGGAACAAGGCAAGGCTGCCCACTCTCTCCATATCTCTTCAATATAGTACTCGAAGTTCTAGCCAGAGCAATAAGACAACAAAAGGAGATCAAGGGGATCCAAATGGGAAAGGAGGAAGTCAAATTATCCCTCTTTGCAGATGATATGATAGTGTACATAAGTGACCCTCAAAACTCCACCAGAGAACTCCTAAAGCTGATAAACACCTTCAGCAAATTGGCTGGATACAAAATTAACTCAAAAAAGTCTGTAGCCTTCCTATACACAAATGACAAGCTTGCAGAGGAAGAAATTAGGAAAACCACACCCTTCACATTAGCCACAAGCAATATAAAATATCTAGGAGTTACCCTAACTAAGCAAGTGAAGGACTTGTATGAAAAAAATTTCAAAACTCTGAAGAAAGAGATTGAAGATGACCTGAGAAGATGGCGTGATCTTCCTTGCTCATGGATCGGGAGAATTAACATAGTAAAAATGGCCATCCTACCAAAAGCAATCTACAGATTCAATGCAATCCCTATCAAAATAACTACACAATTTTTTAAAGACATTGAAAGTTCAATTCTGAACTTCATATGGAAAAACAAAAAACCCAGAATAGCTAAAACAATCTTGTACAATAAAAGATGCTCCGGAGGAATCTCCATACCTGATCTCAAACTGTACTATAAAGCAATAGTACTTAAAACAGCATGGTACTGGCACAGCAACAGGCTGGTTGATCAGTGGAATCGAATCGAAGACCCAGATATGAATCCACACACATATGGTCACTTGATTTTTGACAAAGAAGCCAAATCCATTCAATGGAAAAAGGATAGCATCTTCAACAAATGGTGCTGGTCTAACTGGAGGTCTATGTGTAAAAAAATGAAACTGGACCCATATTTGTCACCTTGCACAAAACTCAAATCCAAGTGGATTAAAGACCTCAACATAAAACCAGAGACACTAACTCACTTAGAAGAAAAAGTGGGAAAGAGCCTGGAACATATTGGCACAGGAGACAACTTCCTGAACAGAACACCAACGGCCCAGGCCTTAATGTCAACCATTAATAAATGGGACCTCATGAGGCTGAGAAGCTTCTGTAAGGCAGGAGACACTGTCAAGAGAACAAAGCGACAGCCTACAGACTGGGAAAAAATCTTCACCAACCCTACATCTGACAAAGGTCTAATATCCAAAATATATAAAGAACTCAAGAAATTAAATACCACCAAACCGAATAACCCAATTGAGAAATGGGGCTTGGAACTAAACAGAGAATTCTCAACAGAGGAGTATCAAATGGCTGAGAAACACTTAAAGAAATGCTCAACCTCCTTAGTCATCAGGGAAATGCAAATCAAAACAACTCTGAGATTCCATCTTACACCCATCAGAATGGCTAAGATCAAAAATTCAAGCGACACCACATGCTGGCGAGGATGTGGGGAGAGAGGAACACTCCTTCATTGCTGGTGGGAATGCAAACTAGTACAGCCACTTTGGAAATCTATCTGGTGCTATCTCAGAAAAATGGGAATAGGGCTTCCTCAAGACCCAGCTATCCCACTCCTTGGAATATACCCAGAAGATGCTCCAGCACACAACAAGAAAATTTGCTCAACCATGTTCATAGCAGCCTTATTCATAATAGCCAGAACATGGAAACAGCCTAAGTGTCCCTCAGTAGAAGAGTGGATAAAGAAACTGTGGTACATATACACTATGGAATACTACTCAGCTATTAAAAACAAGGAATTCCCGAAATTTGTGGATAAATGGATTGAGCTAGAAATGATCATAATGAGTGAGTTAACCCAGAAGCAGAAAGAATCAAATGGTATATACTCACTTATATCTGCATACTAGCCCAAGGGGCATGTCCCACGAAAGCCTTCACTTACCAGGAAACTGGGACAGAGGGGAAGGCATCCTATTGGGACTCTAAATGAGAGACGCATGGGAGAACAGCAAAATAAAAGGATCCAGAGGGTCCTAGAAATCTACAAGTAGAACAATATGATAGGCAGATTTGGGCCCAGGGGTCCCGCTCAAACTAAGGCACCAGCCAAGGACAATACAGGAGGTAAACTTTAAACCCCTTCCCAGATCTAGCCAATGGTCAGAATATTCTCCACAGTTGAGTGGAGAGTGTGATACGACTTTCTCACATACTCTGGTGCCTCACATTTGACCATGTCCCCTGGAGGGGGAGACCTGGTGGCACTCAGAGGAAGGACAGCAAGTAGCCAAGAAGAGACTTGATACCCTATGAGAATATATAGGGGGACGTAATCCCCCTCAGGAACAGTCATAGGGGAGGGGAATAATGGGAAAATGGGGGGGGGGGAGGAATGGGAGGATACAAGGGATGGGATAAACATTGAGATGTAACAAGAATAAATTAATAAAAAAAAAAAAAAAAAAAAAGGAAGTTCATACCTCTGAAACTGCAGCAAACTACATCCCCTTTGATGGCGTCAGAGCCTTGAAAAACTGCTTCCTCGGTATAGCGTATCACTTTCTTCAGACATTAAAATATTCTATCCTACAGGAAGCTTCTTCAACAGGAAGGTAACCCACTCAAAATAGCTTCAGGAAGTCCGTCAAATTGACCAAATTCACTAGGTAACAACCCCCTGCCAGATTAGTCATTAAAAGCTGGGAGAACTGCCCCCCACAACACACACACTATCCCCCACCCCTCACCCCGACCAATGAGGGAAACTGAAGTCAAGCTGCAAGGAAGACTCAGAAGAGAAAAATCAAGTCTGAGACCAGCCCAGCTCTGTGGGAAAAGGAAGAGGTTTAGACCAGCTGAGGCACCTAGACAGGACACTCCCCAACCTGTTGAGCCACCTAGAGGCTGTACAGTGTGCCCCAGGTTTCTCTGCTTTTGTGACCTGTCACCACGTTGGGGGTATGCCTTGGTGATGAGGTTGTCTTTGAGTCATTTCTGCTCCTATACGTAACCCCTCGCCCATACTTCTATAGTAACCCAATAAAACTCATTGGTTCTCCAAATTAGACTTTGGTGCTCTCCGTGCTTTAGCCCATTGTGGTTTGCCTATCTGCAATGAGTAGACGGATGTGTTGCATCTTACCAGGACAAGTGTTGTCACACAATGCTGGGAAGTTTCTGTAATAAAAAGAACCCAGCGCACAAGGCGAGGGGCTGGGGGCAAATTCCATCCCATGGTTTGGGAATGAGCCACCCCTAAGGGATGCCACCTTCCATTATTAAGGAATTGTTACAGAAGAGTGACATCAGGCTGCTATCTTTCCTTTGCTTATTTTTTTTTTTTCCCAAACAGCTACTAAGTTATTAGGACATAAAAATATTATGGCTGACAGACTGGATTATACAGTTTTAAAACGGATCTTTCCTTTAGTTGCGAGATACTGTTAAAGTCAGTGAGATGATATTTAAGAATTTCCAACATATGCCAGGCATGGTGGCACATGCCTTTAATTCCAGACTTCAGGAGGCAGAGGCACGTGGATCTCTGTGAGTTCAAGGCCAGCTTGGTTGGCAAAGCAAGTCCAAGATAGCCAGGGTTACACAGAAGAAGAAAAAAACAAAACAAAACAAAACAAAAACCCCAAAACCTGTCTCAAAAAAAAAAAACAAACAAACAGAAAAGAACTTCCAACCTATAAAATCTCTTGATTTGTCCTCAAAATAGGAGATTTTCATTGTCAAGCAGCAAGTATTTGCCAAAGACACCTACCTGCTCCTGGGCCCCTCCTTAGGAATTCATAGCAGCCCTGCAACTGCGGCTCTGCACTGTCTCCATGTGTGACTACAGCCTCCTTTGCCGCTGGAGGTACCAAGGGTTGAGGGAAGAGACACTGAAAGACACACTAAGTACACCCTGCAAGCTAAAGGATGTTTTTGTAGTTGTGAAGCTGCAGTTTTTCATTATGAGCCCCCAGGTACAGGCAATTCAGAACAAATCACCAGGAGAGCAAACAAGCATCCAGCAGGGCTCAGTGATGGCTACATTGGCTCCTTTTCACCCCTTTAGATCCATTCGTCCTCAGTTTCCCCACCTGAGATTAGGGGGGAGCCTCGCTCTGAGCCAAACATCACAATTGTAAAGAGAAGGCTTTAAAAATGCTGATTTCACTGTGAAGAAATAACTGACTGATATGGTGACTAAGTAGTGAAGAAACCAGGCATGAATTAAGATAATTAGTATCTCAATAAAAGACAGATGGACATCACGTGACTCCACATGTGGCACTTGGCTAAGAGCCATCACTGCCAGTGAAATTTCCCACTAGAAATGCAGACCCTAAATAGAATTATGTGTCTTATACATCTAATCAAAACCTAGGAATGTGCTTTCTTTAACTCTGTTTTCTTATTTCTAAATTTTTACATGTATGTGTGCAATACTTTTTGATAATATTCATCCGCCCTGAAATTATCCTTTCTCATTCCTTTCTTTCTTCCTTGGGGAATCCCTTCTCCCTCTTACCTAGTCTCTGTCTAACAACATTTTCTTTTGTTTTTTGTAGGTCTTATGCAGGTATCCACATTACTCATTGTTCATGATATAAAAAGAACAAAAGATTATGTTTTTCAAAAACATTTCACAAGGATGAAGAAAGGCTTTGGAACCGTTTTAGGTTAAAGGAGCACAAAGAAACAACGATGAAAGTCGGTGCCCAATCCTAGTACTAGAAGAGAAAAAAAAAAATGCTTATTTAAAAAGGTCATTACTGCACTAATTTACAAAATTGGAACACAGACAGTCAATCAGGCAAGTTTAAATAAGTGTTAGGCTTGTTGATACTAAGCCCGCACTGTTGTTGTATGAGAAAGTTGCCTTACAATTAGGAAGTACATGCTACATAGTTAGGGTAAAGCTCTATGGTATATATACTTTTTCCTGTGTGGTTTAAAATTTCTATCTGTATTTTTGTATATGAGTTGTATACAGAGGACATAGGGAAAGAGCTCAATGAAGGACAAGATGCTAGCAGGACAAAATGACAGCAGTATGTTAAGTAAAGGGTATATGAGTTTTTGTACTATTCTTAATTTGCAACTTTCCTATGATTTGAAATTAAATCCATAGAAAATAGGTTCAAAATAAACCTGCCGGGCATGCTACATTTGAGCGCAAGAAGCCAAAAGCTTAACTAAACAGGATCAGAAGTACATGACCTTATGACAGGAAGTCCAGTGTGGTCCAGTGTGGTAGTACCAACTCATATAGAGCAGATTGTTAATCATCAGCTGTTGCACACACTGGGATGCATAGCTGCAGAACTAGTGAAAAGGAGACTGATGATGTCAAGCCTGAAAAGGTCATCCTACAAATCATCATGAAAGGAGCCATGATTCCTGGGGCTTGCCACATGGAAGTGAACTGTCCTGTATCCTTGTGAGCAGGACCACAAGACCTCCCAGTGATTCTGTGCTGTGATGGTGCGTGCAGCTAAGGGCTCCCAAGGAACTCAGCCCTATACGTTGGCTCTTCCCACTTTGGGAAACTATAGCCCCAAAGTTGTAGTTACAGAACAACAGTTCGTTCTGTAAAGAGCTCTCTACATTTTTTTATGGGTTATAGACAAGAAGAGTTAGGACCAAAGACAGAAAAGAAAGACATGTGGGGTTAAAAGCTTCCCACAGCGCCTGCCTGCTGGTCTTCTTAGCTCATTACACACTCCCTAGGAACTTGGCTTAAGCAACCTGGGGAACTGAGCCCACAAATTCTTCCCTCCAGGCTCCTCAACCTTGTGCCCTGTCTCTCTTTTTCTCTAGAATGCTCCTTGAGGACAAGTGTGTCACAATCCTCCTGAGCCTCCAGCGTCTAGGGTAATGTCTGCCCAGGGTTGGTTGAGATCCAAGTTACGTTTTGCTAAAGTCATGAATGAATAGATTATTTCAAGTGTGTACGCTTGAAAGGGGAAAGGAAAGAATCAATAATCAAAGATATCTTTTCCACTTTAAGGAGTGAGAAAATCCACATCAAATAACCTAATACTGATAACAGGCATTTTTCTAGTTGGGAATCTCAGTTCTTCCAACTCCAAAGGGACGGTTCCATGCCATTTGCAGATAGAGACACTGCAATGTGGCGGATTTAAGTAACATATCCTGGCTCTGATGGCCAAGAAGAGACAGCAAAGAAGTTTCTAGAACTCTGGTGAGGCCCAATTGTCTTTCATTTAGAACAACTAAGCAATGGTCACAGCACCAAACTACCAAAGTAATGAAGTAAAAAAGCTGGGGACAGACCCCATATTTAGTCGGAAGAAAATGATTGGATAATACTTCAGGGGGCCTAAAGGGAGGAAAAACACTCAAATGCACTTTCCAAGGACACTGACCTGTAGACATACAACCTTAGTGCCCATGATTTCTGGATTTGTTATTCACACAAAACAATTGGATAACGGGATTGGAAACACAGTACGCTGAAGAATGAAAGAATACTTCCCTGATGGAATTTTCTCTTTGTCAACATTAACTATTTTTTTTTCACTCATGTCATTTTTTTTCTTTTATCCTGTTTCTCCCATGATCTGATTTCAAGGAAAAAATGAGAAAAGAAGAAAGAGATTATCAAAAGAAGCAAGAAAAAAAAAAAAAAAAAAAGAAAGAAACTACTGAAATTGATTGAAGGTTTCAATCCTTTGTTGTGCATTTTACCATGTCCCAAGTAGGAGAGCAGGTGGCCCTGCTCATTGAGCGCCCCTAGTAATCGTTACGTACTAAGCATTTGGCAAACACCTACTATGTTCCAGGCATCATGCTAAACACTAATGATGGAGCGTTGTACCCAGCAGGGTCCATCACTCTCAGCACCTCACAGCTGATAAAACAGGAAAAAAAAAAAAAAAATAGTGTTAACAGCATCACTTGGCAATTGATTTAAGAGGACAAGTTAGCCTACAATTCTTTTGTCCTGTGCTCACATTCTTTGTTTTCTCCTTCTTTGTCACCTTCCATTCTTACTCACTGCTCTGGACTTCAACAAGACCCTCCTCAACTCCTCTCCCCTGCAGCCAAGCTGCTCTGTTCTCTAGCCCCCTCCTCTGGCCTGCTGTCACAGTGGCCTTGGCTCAACAGCTCCTAGTCAGATGTCTAGTACGACACCCACCCCCAGGGCTCCCTAGGAGCCTTCTCTCTACCCTCTCTGTGCTCCAGTGCTCACATCACATCAACCCCTACGCAGATCCCTAACGCTGGCCTCCACTCCCAGCCAATGCCTTGGTTCTTTCTTTTCCACGGAAACTTCCTTCAGCTTATCTTCTTGATCATTTCTTACTTATTCCCAAAGATTAAGCTTGAGCAGCATTGTGTCCCTGGGAAGGTGGCATACATGTATCCAGCTAATACACACCTGGGTACAGCTTCGATCCAGCATCAGGACATGACATACATGTACCCAGCTAAATCACACTTGGGTGCAGCCTTCGATCCAGCATCAGGTCATGGCATAAAATAAGACAGAAACAAACTTTCCAAAGCTATAGGGAAGGGCTTTAATTCAGTTCACTGCACAGAAATTATCTTAAAAGTTAAATATTTTAAAGCATGAGATAATCAGCCCGTGATGAAGCCAGATTGTTCCACACATTTGGGAAGACGCTGATTGCTCACATGCTTTAGGAAGTTAGAAACACGTCTGATGGGTCAAGTCGTTCCTGCTGTAAGCTTTGATTATGTAGATTTGATGTTTTTAAACTTCCCACCACTTTTTTTGGAGTATCTCCCTAATAAATTCCTTTTCTCCTGAGATGGCACAGGCACTGACTTCAATCCTTAGGGACTACATGGTAGATTATAATCAACTCTAGCAAGTTGCCTTTGACAACATCCATGCACACATGCAGTGTGACATAGACATGTGCAACACACACACACATACACACACACTAAATAAATGTAATGAAAATTTTAAAAGAAATAAAATGTAAACTCATTTTCTGCCCCTTACAACCAAAACTGCTAAATGATGTTTGTTATTTTTTTAACATTGGTAAAACATAAAAAAAAGAAGAAGAAGAAAACTGAGCATCAGTGATGTAATTAATGAGAAACTTTAAATGAAATTTCAAATTCTGATTAATAGGAAGGAAAAGCCAGAAACTCAGAGTAAAAGGCTTTCCATAGAGGGAACATCAGCTCCTTGAAAACAGGACACACTTTCCTCATCCATGGCAATGGCTGAGCCCTTCACCACAGACGGGCTTCCAGTCCACGAACCAGCATTTGGTGGCCACAGTATGCACTGAAAGTCTAACACAAGGTAGGCTCTCTCTGGCGCCTGTGTGACTCTATAACTCACTGGAGTAGACACAGTAAATCATATTTCTGTTGCAGCGTATTTTCAAGGAACTTCAGAAAAGAGTTTTAAACTCCGTCTTGGGTTGGGTAATTTGCCAAGTAGAAGAGAGATGGGTTTGTTTGTGATTATTCACTTGTTTGTTTGCTTCCTGGGAGGAGGACTCAACTTCACAATTACGTTTGTCATGTGAAAAGGCCTATACATTCAGCAAGGACGGTACACTCTCCCTTGCCCCACTCAACACTCTCAGATTTTCACCCCATCCCTGTGCTGTCTATAGAGCTCTGCCACATTCACTTCCTTCTTCCCTTCCCAGATAACACATTCCTGGGCCAAGAGGATTCTGGCTTTGCTTTAAGTTTTGCAGGGAAGACATTGCGCCGTAGATTGAGTATAAAGGCTTCCCAAGGGTTGCTGGGCATTCTGAGTGTGGGTTGCACTTTCTTTTTTCTTTCTTTCTTTCTTTCTTTTTTATTTTTTCATTTGTTTTCTTTATTAATTCATTCATATTACATCTCAATAGTTATCCCATCCCTTGTATACTCCCATTCCTCCCTCCCTCCCATTTTCCCCTTATTCCCTTCCCCTATGACTGTGACTAAGGGGGACCTCCTCCCCCTGTATATGCTCATAGGGTATCAAGTCTCTTCTTGGTAGCCTGCTATCCTTCCTCTGAGTGCCACCAGGCCTCCCCATCCAGGGGACGTGGTCAAATATGGCTGCACTTTCAAGGCATAGTTTTCCACAAGAATGGGATAATAACCTGATTACAAAAGGAAACAAGACAAAGAAGAAAAAAGAGATTGAAATGGCTGGTTTCTTATGAGCTATCAAATCACATCCTGAAATCTATTTGTGATGCTTTCTTCTAGTGACAGAACAAAAATTTCTGCTCTTCGTCATCATTATTAAACTATATTTATTAACCTTTAGTTAGCATAAAGAGTGATGGGCTTTTTAAGACACACATACATGCATGCATAAATACATACATATATACATGCATACATACACATAGCCTTGTTCTCATGCAGCCCCCATGTCCCCACCCTCCTCTTGCAGATGCCCTTCTTCCTTCCCAATGGCCTCCTCTTCTGCTTTCATGCCACATGCATTCCATCACTCCACACACACAAGCTGGAGACCTCTTCCTTCCCTCTTCTGGTCCTCGCTCTACTATTACGACATACACACATATACACACACAAAAGCAGACACATTTGTAAGTTTAAATCTAGAGTTTGCAAATGAGATGAAACATGCTATTTATCTTTCTAAGCCTGACTTGTTTTTCTCTAACAAGTAATTTTTAGAAGTGTTATGGTAGTATGCCTGGATGATCACTAAAATCCTGTTATCTCTGAGAAAGAAAAAGAGAAGAAAGAATGAATCAGAGTCATGACTTAACTGAAAAAAAGCAACAATAAAATAATAAGAAAAGGAACAACAAATTCAATAGACTTTACCACTGGAACTTGGGTTTTAAAAATGTATAACACTTACACTCAAAGATAGATTAATATTTTGTTTAAATACAAAGAAATATAAAGCTCAAAATGTGGGGAGAGCCATGTCAAAGAAACCCCTTTCAGTTTTTTTGTTTTTGTTTTTTTTTTTGAAAGGGTGTCACTATGGAAGCAAGTGCTTTGATTCTTTTAAAATTCTGACAAAATGTACACAATGTAAAGATTGACCATCTTAGCCATCTATAAGTTGATGTGCACAGAGTACATGCACAGTTTACGGTGTCAAGCATATTCACTGTAACCAATCTGTTTTCATTCAGCTATGTGCCTGCCCATCCTCCCCTGCCTCTTGAAATTGCACCGTATATGGCTGCAATAGGGCTACACTCCAGGTCCACAGTTGTGGCATAACATAAAATCTGTTGCCTTCTTGCTGGCTTATTTCACTTAGCATAATGTCAGCAAGGCTCACCACAGTTTAGTGTGCATCAGAATTCCTACCCCCTTTAAGTCTGAATAACACCCCAATGCAAGGGCAGACCATATTTTATTAATCTGAAAATGGATCTGGGGTTGCCTCCACTTTCTTTGACTTCCCACTAAACACATTTAACCCGGGGGCTCTAGAGCTAGTTAGGTTGCCTGGTTCAGATCTCAAGGCCCCAAGGTAGTGTAGAAACCAAAAAGGTCTTACAAAAAAAAGTAATGAAGGAGGGCTGGTGGGCACAATACTGAATGAAGCAAATGAAAATGCTGGCAGTTCTAGGGTCCAAAGGGAATTTTTAGAGACCATAAACACATTCTAAGATAGATCTGGTCAGATATTTCTAGATCCTAAAATCAGAGACCATGTCTCTTATGAACTCAATGATGCCCAAACTACGGTATATAATAAGTAGATCAATGCCAACGATGAAGGAAATAAAATAATAAAAAAAAATCAGAAAGACCCTATTCACAGGGGATTCCTCCCACAAGCTCCACCACTCCTTATCCAGTTGAGCCCCAAGAAAGGCTGGAGAGTGAGAAGGATACAAAGGGAGGGAAGTCCCACATACAGGAGCCATCAGAACAAGTCCTGATGATGAGAGTGAAACATGGTCTTGAAACAGGAAATGACCCTGACGGGAAGGGAGCAAAAACCAATCAAGTGTCAACCAGAATAAACGAAAGTCTAGTAGAAGGTGCACATCATCTCCAACAAACCCACTCTAGTGAACTTTGAGCATCTTCCTCTATTGTTCTCCTCCATTCTTGAGACAGAGTATCTCATTAAATCTAGAACTTGCTCTTTCTAGCTGGACTTGCTAGCCAGAAAGAAAGCTCTGGGATTTAGAGGATGTACAGTTTAGAGCCTGACTATTAAGTGAGTGCTGGGGATCCATACTGAGATACCCATGCCACAAGTCCCTTTACCCATTGAGACATCTTCCCAGCCCCCAAGTGACATAATCTCCCAGGACCACCTTTGTCACAGCGACAATGTCGTCATGAAGCATGTAATTATACTTACTTCTAAGACCTACTTTGTCTTCCACTCCATGCTACTGGGTAGTTGTGTTTTATGATCTTGTGGAAGACCAGCAAAGACCTGCAAGGTTAGATGCCTCCAAACAGAAGCCCTGTCTCCAAGAAATTACTGGAAGAGCTGAGCCACAGAAATGATAAAGGGCAGAGTGGGCTCAGAACAGCACTGTGTAAGCAGTGGGGCAACGTGCCCACGAACAGAACATAAAAGGTGTTACATAGATATTTCTTCTCAACTGAAACATTCTCTCTTGGAGGAATGATAGGGCATCATAAGGGTTAAAACAAAGAAAAAACTAAGCCTGGGGAAACTTAGAAAGTCATAAAATTCCCAAGTCTCCCTCCATAAGGTTAGGTAAACAGTAAGCAATTGCTGAGGGAGAGGAGACTCTTCCGTGAAGATGACTGCTGCTTGTGCAGGAAACCACCAGGATGTGGCTTCAGAGTCATCACTCTTTCTCCGGTGGCTTTTTGGTGATGCAGCTACATATGAGTCACTACTGTCCTGTATGTGACCTGTCACCCTTTATTCCTGCAAGTCATTCCAATAAGCTCCTTGGTTTGCCAAGCAAGACTTGGAGGGGGGGATTCAAGTTTGTTTGTTCCGACATTGCTGTTTTACCTAGGATAAACAGATGCTTATTTATGTCTCCCCGGGGAGAAGACACAACAAAGTGTCAAGGGAACACGATTGACAGGAAGCTTGTTCGGGTGTGAGTTGTCCCTTCATCAACTTTTCCGTTCACTCACTCCTCCACTTGGCCCCGCCCAGGAGCTGTAGTCTGGTTGTCAGCTCCAAGCAATGCCAGTGACCGGATGCTTCCCTTTGTGGACTGCTGCGGAGGTGAGCTTTAAAGGGTAAGTGCTCCCTGAGGAGTTACAAGGTGTCAGCATCCCACAAGCTACAACATAACATCCCAGTGGGAAGAGTAGTGTGGACGTCAACAGCTGCAAACAAACATGAGTAGGGGAAGAATAGACAAGAGAAGAAATCGGAAGGTGGGAAGACAAGACCTAAGACCCGTGTGACCAGGAGCATGAAGGTGTGAACAGAGGTAGGGGCAACACTCAGAGAAAAGAGAATTTCTCTTCTTGGCAGGAAGAAGGGCATTATGGGAGTGGGAATTCAGGTGCAGGAAATATATCAGTGAGCCGTGGCAAGCACCGTGTGAGGATAAAAATGTGGCAGGGGACCATGTTAGGGCAAGCTCCAGGATGAAGGTATGTAGGACTTAGTTACGGTTGGATTGTGCAACGCCCTCATCAGCACCAGTATATTTGGACACTTGATCACCATCTCGTATTATCTGTGAGGTTGTGAGATCTTTTGGCTATAGAGTCTTGGTTTTGATCCCTAGGGGTAGGGATTATGGGATATACACCTCTCAGGTTCCTACCCCAGTTCTCTGCTTCCTGACTGCCTCTGTAATATAACCATCCAATTGACACTCCTATGGCCACAGCCATAGCATCTTCCACCACCATACCTTCCCCACCACAATAGACTGCATGCTGTGATCCATGTGCCAGCATCAACCCTTCCTCTCTTACGACGTTTGGACAGTTATTCCATCACCACCACAAGAGGAGTAATACAGGACTAAAGGATATTTCTGCTGTTAAACATGAATGTCCCAGTGCTATTAAACATCTGGCACAAGAATTAGCGCCTTCCACATGGGATTCCATGATGAGCAGCCATGTGCTATGTGGGACACCCACCCATCACTGCTGCCAGATGTTCAAGCCTGAGTCAGTAAAAGTGAGGAGCAGCAGCTGGCAACTTTCCCAAGTTAGCGCTCACCCAGCAGGCCCCCTAGCTCCTGAGCACTGTATCCTGTACCAGGTTTCGACAGAATTACAACTGCTATTCATGTCCGATGTATGCTCTACAGCCTGCCCTCCACAACCCGCGTACAACCCGTGTACAGCCCCAGGCTCGCTTTACAACACAGACAGCCTTGACTTTGCATCTCCCCACGTAGACTTTGGATCAGCTTTTGATTGCTTCCCCCTGTTGATTTTTCACCCTGGCTCCCTTCTTCTACTGTCATCTCAAGGCTTTAGCAGTTATGGCACACGTGGTTCTTAAATGACCGTGTTCTCTTTTACACCATCGAAGTTATTCTTGAAAAAAAAAAAAAAAATCCTAAGACTCAAGGCGAGAGCCGTTCTCTGCGCACCAATGCTTGGCCCTAATCAGTCTCCTTAGCCCTCACTTGCTACACAGAGAAAAATTTATGAAGACTCAATCTCCAATTATAGTGTTCGTATCACTCACTTTTCCTGAGGTTGTTTATATTTTTTTTTAATTATAAGCAGCTCAAATATGGTCCCACATTCTCTATCATCTTAGCACACTAATGTAAAATCAAGTCGTGTAACGTAACTTCCACTTTTTCTCCTAATCAGGGTACCAATGCTAGAACAAACCCAACCCCCCCCCCCCATTCTCAACAATGCAAAAGCATGCTGAAAGCTCTATTAACATCGGATACAGAGAAAACAGCACTTTTCAAAGACAAAGGTGTCTGCCAGGCACAGCTCACCTGTAATTTCTGTCTCTACCTTTCATTGGCATTTCTACAGAAAAATAAAAAAAGACCTCACTGCTGAAAACAGGAAGCATATGCACAATTTTCCATTCCCTCTCTCCCCAGCTCTTGTTTATGCTGAGGCAGATCTCCTGCAGCCCACACCGGCCGGCACACTGCTAGGAAGGTAAGAATGACCCTGGACTCCTAATTCTCCTGTCTCCATTTCTCAAGTTCTGGACTTAACATTTTTTTTTTCTTCATCTTGCCAGTTGTAATTATGTATTTTATAGCAAAGAGACCCCAAATTATTGGTTACAAGTACAAAACAAGCTATCAGGGATATTACATTTATCCAAGGCCTAAACCAACAGCGTAGATTCATAAGGAAGCTAGTCTCAAATAGTTCCAGTGAACACTCCTAGAAATGCGATGAGGAGGATGGAGCTCCCCAAACCATTTTCCTTTATCAATTATGTTGTAGCTTGATCAAAAACCACGGTGCCCGTTTGGTTGCAGAATGACAGTTTCATAAAGGTGGGCAATATTTTTATAGAGATTTATAAAGTTCTTTTCACTGCGCTGTTGGTTCACAAGTGCTCTAAGAAGACAGAATTTAAAAAAAAAAAAAAAAAGAGAGAGAGAAAGAAAGAATACCAAAAGAGTTTTGAAAGTGAAATAGAGATTGAAGCCGGCGGATGAGAGGATCCAAAGCAAAGCAGTTGAGCTACTTAAACAAATAGCTATCTTGAGATAAGTTTGCATTAATGTAGCTATTAAAGGTAAAATGAAGTGAACACGTTTTGTATATAGCTCGGATGTCCCGATGATGCAGACTATGTAAGGTTTGCTCTCTAAGTCACCTGGGACAAAAGACTCGCTTACCTGCAAGAAGAAGTGCTACATAAGTCCTTCACTGGCTAAAGATGGTCTTGGCTTCTTTCCATGTAATGGAAAACAGGACTCTAAAATGGTAAGAAGAAAAAAAAATAGTAGGTTACCCCTGTAAATTTCCATCCTTTAAATATAAGTGAGATTTAATAAGGGTAAAATATTTGTTATTTAGTACATAACACACAATTCATCTGAACGTCTTACCCACCCACCCACCCCCGCCAAGCAGCCAAGCAGGAGAGTACCCCCACTCCTTCTTTAAATAAGTAAAATGCAAATTTTTTTTTTTTTTTAACGAAACCGTCAATATTTAAAAGCGCGACAGCCTCGCTGAGGACGGAGGAAGGCAAAACACCGCACTTCCACGTGGAAAAGAACAAATCTAAACAAGCTAACCTGGGCAGAAAGAAAGGCGCACAGCTGCTCCGCTGCCACAGCTGCTTCTCCTTAGTGACTGCGCTGGAGTCTGGAGTCTCATTCACTTGGCTCCCAAGTCAGGGTCCAGAGGGAAAGTACCGCCCCCTTCTGCTAGCACAGCTCAGCGCCACCACTGGGGGGGAAAAATTCATGCAATGAAGAGTTAACAGTGAAAGAGAAAATTCCTCACCTGAGTTTTCCCGGAGAGGAGAAAATCCACATGCTGCAAGGGCTCCCTTTGGGAGTCGTATCGCAGCCCCCGCGCAGCACAGAGCCAGCCTGCTGCAGAGCCCAGAGGGGCATGCTAAGCTGGCAGGATAGCAGGGACGCCTGCAGCACAGCAGGCAGGACAGTAAGACCTTCGTCGCCTGCCTTGGAGCCCAGAATGCTGGAGAGGATGGACCAGGTGCTGTTGATCGTCACCAGGTTGCCCACGCCATCCGAGGGCAAGAACCTTTGCCCATCTTGCCCTCACTAAGGTGACGGTGGGGTGAGTTATGGATGGACCCCATGCTGCCGTTGACCAAATAGATTGTGTCAGCTGAGATACAAGCAGAATATGAAGATGTTCAGACCAAAGACTCCTTGTGAGAAAGCCAGTGAGAAAGATTCTGGAAAAAAAACACTTAAGGTCCTCATGTCAAGCCTGTATATACTGTTTTCAATTAACTAACTCGGGCCTCACTTCCCCAAGAGTTGTCCTTATTTTTATCCCACCTGTCCCATAATTCAACTAACTGACATAATATATCCATGTGTGTGTATACACTGCCATTTCCATTTCATGTGCAGGAATAATAAAATGTCCACTATGGTTTATACAAGGCCAAAGAAAAGATTGATAAGCCACTCAAATCTATAGATTGCTTGCTGGTCCACCCTGTGTCCATGGGGACAGCCTGCCAGCAACTAAGTTTGATTTTTTTTTTTCCTTTTGCTTTTTGTTTTTTCCTGACTCGTTGGTATTAACAAAGTCAGTAGGCACGCACAGCATATTTCTGTAGAAGTAGAGTCGGTTTTCTGTCCACACTCTCTCACCCAGGGTTGCTGTGGGCTTAACAATGAAAGTGGGTTGTCATCTTTTGGGGGCGGGAGTCGGGGGGGGGGGGCAAGTCTCCAGACCTCCAACTTGGACACTACTACAGCAGAGCAGCCTGCTTCCTCCTGCTCTCCCAGCCCACAGCCCCCTCTGCCAGCCTAATTAATCTATGTCTGCATGGAGCTGCAGTTGGCAGAGAGGCAGCAGTGTCACCGTGGAATAATCATTGGACCTGAATCTGAGTTGTTTTCCACCCCTGACAACAAATAGTGCTACATCCCAGCCTGCAGGCCAAGAGCTGAAATGGGTTTATAATTTGCCTTCCTAGCAATCTCTCATTCTCTCTTGGCCCCTTAAGTTTTCTTCTCTGTCTTTCAGCATGCAGGGACTAGCCTCAGAGACTCAGTCACCAGCATGGCCTTCATTGATACCCTTAATGCATATCCTGTGCCTCCTAAGTAAAAAGGTGGAAATCTGCATAATCTCAGACCACCACGCTGGTTTACATAATTAAAACAAATAGACTGTCAACTCGTAGCTCCGCAAGATCATTAATAAACTCAGTCACTCTCTCAGGCCAGCTGCTGGCACGGAAACCTGCCGTCATTTCAAATGCACACAGCCATCCACGTTCAGCCAGCTTTGAGACCCTGATACTAGGCAGGTTGGAGGGGAGGACAAACAGCTCAGCTCCTTCCTCTTTTCCTAATAAAAGAACTCATTAAAACTCTGCTCCTGGGCTCTGGGAAGTGTATGGTCTCCTTAGTAATTCCAAGCCTCTTGCTCCTCCAAAGAGGGAGTCTCCAGCGAGGAAGGAAAAGTACAACACAAGAATGCAGAATCTCCAGCAAAGCCAAGAGCAGTGACCAGGAAGGAAACAAAACAGCACAGTGAAAAAATTTCAGATTAACAGAGACTATGCAGAAGAGAGGGGGATGTGCTCAACCCAGACACAGGCGACAAACGTGCCCTCTGTCACACTACTGTCATGCTTAGGATTCCATCGAATAGCCACAAGACTGAGGATACGCGCATTAATATTTTCCATCTTTACTGTGAGGCAGACAAGGGTTAAGAAATCTGCATGGTTAATATATGGTAAAGCCAGGAATCTTTTTTTGTTTTTTTTAACTCTCAAAGACAAAACACTGAAGAAAAAAAAGCAAGCCTGCTTCTTTCCAATATTTGACACTGCCCATGAAGGCCCTGGCTGTGATTTAAATGTGAAATGCACCCCGCCCCTATCATAGACTGACATGTCTAAATACTTGGCCCCAGCTGTCAACTCTATTTTGGGAAGGTTATAGGATTTTTAGAAAGTAGGGATTCACTAGAGGAAGTGGATGCCTGTGTGGGGAACTTGAGGATTTATGGCCCAGTCCCGTTTCCTGTTCACTCTGCTTTCTTGGTGTAGATAAAATGTGACCTGCCAGCTGCTAGCGCCTGCACCATGGTTTCCCTGCCTGTTTCCATGATGCCCTGCTATGATGGACTATACACCTCTGGAACTATAAACCAAAACAAAACCCATCTCCCTTAAATTGCTTTTGTTGGGATGTTTTATCCCAGTAAGAAGAAAAGAAATGATGACATTAGTCTCTTGTGTGGGTCTTTAGTAGTGGAGACAGGGTCCATAGGCTAGTAGTTGCGGAGGAACAGTGATCAGGTGTGTATGCCACCAGCATCTAAAGACTGTCACTGAGGCCTTGAGAACACAGTCTTCCCTGGAGCTATCTGGTATTTCTCCCCAACCCCACTCCCCTCCCACCCACCCACCCACAACCAAACATAAGTAAACAAATGAAAATCTCAATGACAAAATCAAATCTTTGTATAAGTCTTTCTTAATATCAAAGAATAAGACAGTATGAATATGTGCTAGAAGTAAAAATGAAATCCAGTGACCGAGAAGTGTAGACACAAAGGCTTGCTTGTGCTGATAGTGGCAAGGAACCATCCCTTAGCCTTCGTAATTTTGTCTGGGTTTGGGTTCTCTTCCTCACCATCTGTAACCCACTGTGCTCTTGACAGGTCAGCACAGAAAGTAAGGATGAAGGAGGACCTGATGAGGCTTCACTTGATTAAGTGACGGTGAGGCAAAAGCTGGTGTACTTGAGTGGGGGCTGGGAGAAATCCACAGGAAAACTGCGAGTGCAGGATTTTACAGTTTTCCATCTGGGACTGTACAGATCAGGATATGCACTGCCTCCCTGGGAAAAAAAATAGAATATGCCAATCATTGATTACCACACTCCCCTCAAATAGTCCAGCTTTTAATCATGTTACATGAAGACTACTTAAGAATTGTGACCACAAATACATCAACAGCGATGCTATCTCCATAACCTAGAAGCCAGGCTACTCAATACATCATTCTTAAGACACGTCCAGGCCACGATTTGCTTCTGAAGAGCTTAAAAAACACAGCTTCATTGTAAGACTAAACCATCTGGTCTTCAACCCCATCAGAGACTCGAGAAGGAATAAAATTTAATTACCGAATGAACCGGAAATGCAGGTTAGCACTTCCAAAACTAAGAAATGACTGAGACAATTTACTGCTTACTGCCTGAACAATCACCCAAAACTCTGTGTAATGTTGGAGCATCCTCTTCAGCCTTCTGGCCCAATACACCTGACAGACGTATGTGCGAGGCAGAGCTATTGAGGACTAGCTTACCGTGTCTTTGCAGAGTTCTGCAGTTGACTCTGCCTTGGCGATAAGATGTTTTTAGATCAAGATAAATTTTTTAAGTTAATGGAGAGAAGATATGATAGATATTGATTTTCATTCAGAAATTTAGACCCAACAAAAGAGGAAAGATGTTTGCTTCAAGTTTGCCAAATACAAATAGCCAAATCACTATGAATGTAACATTTATATAGTTCCTGAAATTGTCTCGTGGTTCTTCCTGCTGTATGTAGTTTATTTTATTCATATGTAATAATATAAATGTATATGTTAAAAGAGAAACATAATAAAAAAATGTTCACGAGAAAAAACAAAAACAAAACACAGCTGCTTGCCCAAGACTGTGGAGATGCCTGAAGCTGTAAGGCTTCCTCACTTTCCTCAAATTAAACATTCACACATTCCATTCATCTAAGCCATCATGTGTGTCAAACCCTCTGATTGGTACAATAAGAAGGAAGGACTTCAAGGCCTCCCCCCCTAAACGTGGGCAATATAGCAGAGAAAACACACCGATAACCCACCCAGGAGTCCTACTGAGATTCCCATAATACACTTGTAGCTATGATCATATACTTTGAACCCTGAGCGACAACTTTTAAAATACGAATCAGTGGAGTTTTTTGCTCTTGGTACTGGGAGCCAGAGCTGGGGACAGGATCAGCACTGTGTCCAGCTTCTAAGTCTTTCTCAAAACTTTGTTTCAGAAAAGAAAAGCGCCCTTGGATGCTAAGCACTGCAAGAAGCAGGCTACCCTATTCTTAACTGCATTCCTTCCATGTTGAATAATTTCACTATAAATAGTGTGATTTGGGGGCACGACTGATTTCCAAAACCAATCCCCACCCCCAGAGGTTACTCTTTTGTTACTCTGTGAAATGGAAAAAAAAAAAAAAAAAACCAGGATGAACTTTGTGTCGCTAGTCCAGAAAGCACAGTTGTGCCTTGAGAAAATATCTTCTTCCTGATCCTTCCATTGCACTTATTTTCCTCATTGCAATGCCTCATTTTGATCAACGGAGATAATCTTGTGGAACACAATTATGCTGTTTAATCATCTGCTTTTCCTTTAATATATAGGATTGGGGCCCAGACAAATGGCTCAGCAGTTAGGAGCACTGTTGCCTGCCCCTGCGAAGGACGTGCACTCAGCTCCCAAGCACCTATCTGATAACTCCCAACCATTCACAACTCCAGTGTAGGGAATCTGATACCTTCTCCTGGCCTCTCAGGCACCAGGCGTGCATATGGTACACACACATATATATATGCAAGAAAAACATTCATTTACATGAAACAAAATAAATAAATCTAAAAGATTAAAAATAATAAAATGTGCGCTATCTTCATACTTTCAACATATGAATAAGGCACTAGTATGTAGAAAATGGAAGTGTTTCCAATCACATGACAATGAGAAACACAAATTTGGGGGGGTGGGGCTGGATGAGTCCCTAATTAAAGAGTAACTGACACCTTAGTCAGTTATAACTAGTTTTTGTGGGGAGTTTTGTTTGTTTTGTTTTGTTTTGTTTTGTTTTGTTTTTGAAGAAACTATGGCTCTCTGTTTGTGTTAGGTAAGACCAACACAATCTCCCTTTCAAATCAGTTAAGATAAAGATAAGTAAATGTTCCTTTTAAAGAGAGATGTCTCACAGTAGACAGTCTGCAATATTAGCTGTGCTCACATGTAACCACTCATTGAACTAGACATACTCTGCCAGAGAACCCTTCTGGGCTGACCCTGCTCAGCTTAACAGCATCCAAGATGTTAACGAGGCATGAACAGTGGCTGGCAAGGGGAGGGGAAATCTGTAACATTTAATCCAATCCAAAACAAGAGATCTGGCCTGTCCTCTTCTGTGGGTGACTGGGGCTTTAAGCAAGCCCCATTAGTGTCCAGTTCAAGATCTGTGAAATGAAGGCATGGGACAGCATCACTGATTCTCAGTGATGAAGCACGATCCTTGACTGTTGACCCCGCCCAGCTGAGGATTCTTGTGTAAGATTAGTTCCGGGGAGGGGACAAGCTGAAAGAAGAAGAGGGATGTGTGACAGTATCATGACTCAGTTGTAAAGACTAGGAACGAGAGGCTTGGGAAGAGTTCACGCTCCTGAACACTTAACATTATAGACCTTGTAAATATAAATATTTATTCAGATTTACTGACACAGAGAAGACAATCCTAACACATTCGTCCATTAACCAAATACACCTCTCATATTGTTTTCTCTATTTCACAAAGACAAGTCATCCCACAGAAGACACAATGATCAACAACAGCTCAGCTAGCGTGCAATGACCCAGGCAACAGAGACAACCCAAAGAAAACACAATACACAGTACACAATACACATGGAGGGCCAATACAGCAGGAGGCACAATGGGGAGAGGGTAATATGGGACTATGGTCAAAGTGTACCAGGCCTAGGCTTCAGAGGTTGCTCAGTTGACAAACTTGCCACAGAAGCATAAGGACTAGTTCAGATCCTCAGCACACACACAAAACCAAGAATACCTGCCTATAATCCCAGCCCTGGAGAGATGAAGACAGGAGGATCACTGTAACTTGCTGGCTTTGGGTTCCAAGAGAAACCCTATTTTTAAAAGTAAGGTAGATCTGGGTGTGGTGACACATGTTGGCAGATCTCTGAGAGTTTGAGGCTAGCCTGGTCTACAAAGTGAGCCCAGGGACAGCTATGGCTACACAGAGAAACCCTGTCTCAGGAAACAAAAAATAATAATAAGGTAGAAAGGTATTGAGGAAGATAGCCAACATTGACTTCTGCCACCCACAGATATCTGAACAGCCATACAAAAACAAGCATATAAAATTACAAAACAAACAATAAAAGTTGAGGCACTGTTTTACTTTTACCATTAGGTCATCCATCATGGAACACTGAGGAAGTCACTTGCGAACTACACCCTGGATCAGACAGATCACCCTCAAATCCCTCCCAGGACAAAAACACACACTTGCTTCTTATGGCTCCACACACAGTCTATATGCTAGCAGAATCCTTGCTGCATCTCTCAGGTCAGCATAGGCATCTCCACGGGCTCTGCTTTCCAGTCCCAGCATTCTCAGGTGTAAGCATGCAGGACAAGAGCCCAGTGCAGGAGTTTCAGATAGGATGGATGCAGTTTGTTTTCTCTGGTTTCTTTATGATTTCTTCTGATTCCATGCTACCAAGACTCTTCTACGGGCACTGAAGCTTGAATTATTACTGTATTCACAGGGCTGGTGAGGCAGATAGATGAAGAAATTCAACCTTTCAGCAAAGCTGAAAAGACTTATTTTGAGTGTCAATTTTTGCCATCATTCTAGATGTGGGCATGTCCCTGATGATAGCCAAAAAGAAAGAAAAATCACTACAGTAATATGCTTGCATCCTTATGAGCTATCATTAGTCTGAGAATGCATTCGGTTTTGCTGTACCTGTTTCCCAGTTTATTTCATGTTGTGCTCCAACTTCTAAAGGATTGAGAACACTCCATCCATGTTTTCAGAAATGGATTGTGACATTACAAAATATATATTTCATCATGAAAATACAAACCCTGTGTAAATGTTTATTTAATAGACTTTATTCAATTAATCCACTGGATTGGGCTGTTGGAAGGATTTAAAGGGAGTTGTGGAGTTTACACCAGAGATGCAGGGGAAAAATTGTCTCACGTTTCAAATAAATAAACAGTAATATCGCTTGTACATACGCATCATTTAACAAAACTGCACAGAAAATGCAAATGAATATTGCCATAGGGAATCTATAATTTCTGTATAGTGCTTACTATGTATAAAAGATAGCAATGAAATTATACGTAAGCACAGAGACCATGAATGTTAATCAATAAATTTTCAAATCATTAAAATGTGTTTTCAGCCCTGGCTAGATCCAACTAAAAAGAAGAGGTAAGAGAGATTCCCCAGAAAAGTCATTCTTTTAAAACAGCAACTAAATTGTGTTTAAACAATAGTCTTCACCAACAAAGTGTACAGAGTTTTGGGCCATTGAGATGGCTTTGTGGGTAAATGTTTTACTTCCAAACTTAGTGGCCTAAGTTTAATCCTCAGGATCCATTTGGTAGGAGGAAAAAACTGTCTCTCTGTAATTTGTCCTCTGACCCCCACTTGTATACGTGGCCTATAATATGTGGTCACCCACCCCTTCCAATAATACATGGACATAATAACTTTTTTTTTAAATACAGTACTAATTTCCTTAAAATTTGGGGCCTAAGTCATTTTAACTTCCCTCAAGATTAAAAAGATATAATTTATATTGAGTGCCTTCGATAAGGCAAGGCTCCATCTAAAGGATTGTTTCAAATAATTTCAACCAACAAATCTACAAAGTGGGGACAGATACAAAGCTGCAGTGTGCAGAACTCTGGAGTTCAGAGAGTTCAGATAACTAGCTTAGGGTCACCCGCTATTCCAGGGAGTATGACAACACGGTTGGATGCTGGAAATTAAGCTTCTGCCTTCTGGTGGACAAACAAAGAAAGCAAACATGGGATCCTGGCGCTGTATTTTATGACTTGCTGACTCATGCCTCTCGTGGCTTCAAGAGGCTCTTTGTGCATTAATGAGCCGCCAGCTCGACTTCAAAGCTGGAAGTTAGTCATCTGTATGGTTATAGAAGAAGAGGCCAGTAGTGGAGCCATCATGGAAGACTAGGGTGCTGCAGAGAGGCACGGAGGCAACAGAATGGGCAGAAATTCTCAGGGATGCCTTTGGCTGTGTCCTACCTAGTGACTGTAAATGTGGGCAAGCATTTCCATCCTTGGATCTGCTTTCTCCTTAGCAAAACTTTAAGGTCTTTGGACTAAGAGTTCAAGACTCCTTCAAGTCCTCCTCCAAGGAGTCCATCCCACATTTGTTACTTGAGTCAACAAGTAATGGTATCTCTACAACAACAATACATGCCAAAGCCTTCTCCGTTCCCCCAGAAACGTGGAGTTCTCCCATACTTCACATGATTCTTGTCATTTTTCAAAAGTAATCTGTTCCTAATGAACGCCTCAAAAGGAAGAGGGTACCCACCCAGGGACTGCCATGCCATCCTGGTACCCTACCAATGCTTCTCATTTCAAAAATCTCTCAAGTGTCCATTTAAACCTTCTGAGGATGAGAAAAAGGAATGTGAGACCTACCCCTTCCTCTCCCACATCCCAACCAGCAGCTCATCCTGTGCTCCCTGGTGCTTGGGTTGTGCTATGGTTACCTTGTATTTCCAGTCCTGTTGGGTCTCTCACATGTCTAATTCACTCTTTGCACTGAAAAAAATGCATTATTTTTTCCTTTTAAGTGGATGGATTTTGCAGCCCTTCAGAAAGGGAGAGAAAGGGGAGAAAGAGAGAGAGAGAGAGAGAGAGAGAGAGAGAGAGAGAGAGAGAGAGAGAGAGAGAAGATTGTAAAACATCTCAGCATGTAGAAAGCCTTTCCTTTTATCATGGAAAAAAAAAAAAAAAAAGAAGGATATAAAGCTTGAGGGGAAAAACAGCAGCAGCTGACTTGGAGCTTGTTCTCTGAGAACAACTTCTCTCATGAATTTTCATTTCACTATTTTGGGGATTTAGCCAAACCGAAAAATTATTCTTGGAAAAAGCATTTCTTCTGTGTGGTAACTACTTTCACGATACATGGATTGCTCCAACTCCAAAGTCACAAGGAGCATAGTCTCTGAGCATAATGTCTTGTAAACACTGCTTTTATCTCTGAACATTCGGTTTACGAGTTTGCATTCCTTGATGGACTTAGTCAGCAATTATGAAACTATTATGAACTAACCCTTAAAATGTAGATCCCACCTTTCCTGCAGTAAAGCAGTGATTTACAGTTCACTGCCAACCTTTATCACTGTGTGACCATGTTTCATGTGTCCGGCATTCACCATGGGCACACTATTTTCTAATTTTTTGCTTGACTTCTCTACGTATCTACTTAGGCCATATATCTGTCACTTTCAAAGGAGCAATAACCCAATGTGTTGCTAAAAGACTGTTTAATTAACCATCTTTCAGTGAGTTGTTTCCAGGCTTTATTATAACCCAGTCAAGCATTTTTAAGTAAATAAATCTTATGTTTTTGTTGAGCTATTTCCTTGGGCAACAAACTGAAATGTGGAATTAACAGCTTAAAAACCATAATCAGCTCTGTGGCTTATTACAAATCGCCAGGTGGTTCGTTCTCTCTCTCTCCCTCTCTCTCTCCCTCCCTCCCTCTCTCTCTCTCTCTCTCTCTCAAAAAAAAAAAAAAAAATACTAGCAATTAACAATGTCATCAGTAAAATTTGTCTTCCCTTTCCTTCATAGTCTCTTTAACACTGAGGTTTCTAGGTTTTATTGACTGTGGAGTGATTTCAAAAGAGTGATGGAAGTCTTTTGAGTTCCTTGAAACTGACTCCTGCCTGTGTCTTTTTAAAAGTTTCTTTTTAAAAGTACCAATCAGCCAACTATCAGGTGCCTTCTGCACTCTATCCCTCACTCAGTACTATCAAGGACTTTACTAAGTAAGCTTTAGACATTCTTCTTTTACCAGCTGAGATTCACCGGGTTAAATAATGGGCCTGAGACTCCAAGGCTATTGGGGGCTGCCATGTTACCACCCACTTTTTGTGGGTTTCCCGTCGTGCCATCCAGCCTCAAATACAACCTTTCAACATCTTGACAATTTAGTTTTTACACAAATCTGTAAAGCATGCCTCCACAGCTTATCTCAGGGGCATTTTACATATTTTGTAAGTACATATCCACCATATGGATTGGGACACAGGACATTGGGTCAGCTCACAATCTTTTATCCTGCTTTTTAAAAACATGTATCAGAATGGTTGGAGAGATGGCTCAGCATTCAATAGACACAGCACTTATGTCAGGGGGTCTACTACTGCTTGTAATGATAGCTTCAGGGAGATCTGATGAGCATGGCCTCTGAGGGCACCTGTACTCACCTGCACACAAACACATACACATACACACACACACACACACACACACACAAACACATACACATGCACACACACACACATGTACACACACACAAACACATGCATATACACACTCACACACTTCAAAATAAAAGTACATATAATTATATTTTAATATATTTATAAAATATATATTATACATAGCAGCATAATATATTGTATAACATGTATACATATATGTGTATATGTATATATGTATTTTATATTATATATAAAAGTACATATACAGTATGGCATTTGTGTTTCTTGTTCTATATGAAGCTTGACCCTGAAGCTATTCCAATACATACTTAATGAATTTTTCATCACAGAAGATTAAAACTAGAAGTGATGTGATAAGTGACACATATGTCCAAAACTCTTAAACTTTGTGATGAGAAACTGAGTCCAAGAAATAAAAAGATTGATAAGAGGTCTGGCAAGTCAGTGAAATGTCCACCTTATCAGCTGTCCTTGCTGGATCTTCACTGGTTACTGTCCATTATCAATATAATAGAGAACTCAGTGAAAAAGACTGAAGGGTAAAAAACAGAGACAGAGGTGGGCCAGGGCATCCATAATTATTGTTTTTATTTTAGAGTCTTCAAGTAAACAATGGGTCAATGTGCTCTACCAACGATACATGGTTTGCTCAAACTCAAAAATCACAAGCTTTATAATCTCTGTTTTATCCTCTACCTATACAGTTTTTGTGTTTTACATGCCATTTTCCTAAACAGTTTTATCCCTGAACATATAATTTATGCATTTGCATTTCTTAATGGATTTATGTAATAATCATGATGCTATTATGAACCAAATATCAAAGTGTAGAGCCTACCTTTCTTATATTAAAGAAGCAATTTACAATTCACTGTGAACCTTTATTGTGACATAAACATGATTTATGCATTCAGCATTCACTATGGGTACAAAGGGTTATTTGGTGGAGCAATGTCATCTGTTTTGTTTTGGGTTATTGTTGGGAGATGGTCTGATGTATTCTGATGCTAATAACTGCTTGCTGTTTGTGTGACCCACCTTTTGTCTAATAAAAAGCCATCCCACCTGTGCAGGGCAAGAGATGGGTGGGGCTAGGAGAGAGAGGAATTCTGGGAAGAAAAAAGACTGCCAAGAGGAGAAAGGAGAGAGACCTGAGGAGAGGAGAGGAAAGCTGCCATGGGCTAGCCAGTGGCATGGATGGAGAACCCAGCCCAGATGAAGAACATTAGCAAGTATTTGAGATTATGGACGGGAGGTAGCTTGAGAGAGGTTATTGGAAGCAGATGGCATGGGATTGAGACAGGGATCCCATGCCTGCCCCACTATGGGAGGTAGTTTAGAGGATTGATATCTGCTCTGCCCCAGGTTAACTAAGGCTATTTTAAAGTATAACAAATGTCTGTGTCCTGATTGATTGCTAGCTGGGCCTACAGGTAATACAGATAATTTAAAAAACAATAGGTTATTTTTTGTTTGGTTTTGGTGTGTGTTTGTTTATTTGTATGAGACAGAGATTCTCCATGTAATAGTCCTAGCTGTCCTGGACTCACTTTGTAGACCAGGCTTGCCTCAAACTCACGATGATTCACTTGCCTCTGTCTCCCAAGTGCTGGGATTAAAGGCATGTGCCACCACGCCCAGCAAACAATGTGTATTTAAGATGGCCTTCATAGATACTACTTCTTATATTGTGCATTGTGACCCCACATGAGGTTATGATATTGAGCATAGGAGCCACAAAAATTTGGCAACTATAAAACATTTTGTGATATATAATGACCAAAAATTAACTCTAAATCAACCCCAAAGTGAATCTGAAGTGTCCCCGGCATTGCCCCTTTGCCCACCAGTGTAGAATCACATGACCGCACTGCAACCTTGTTCTGAGCACAGGACAGGAGCAGGTTTGTAAGATGGATTCCTTCAAGACCAACATTACCACCAAATCCTGCCTGGATCACCTCAGCTGGATTCAAGATTACAGGATGATATGAATTGAAGTGTTTTTACTGTATATATATCAAGCTCTTTTTTTTTTTTTTTTTTTTTTTGCTCATGTGGAAACATTATGGTTTAATTATCTTAATTTTAATGTTTTCCTATTGTCATTTCTCAGCATGTAAGCATCAAACTAATATATCTCCAGATCATATGTGTTAGTCTTAGATGTCTGATTTTAAAAACTGCTGTTTGAGGAGCTGAATTAAGGCTCATGAAAAATATTGATAAAATAAATTTTGCTTGAGACTCGAAAAAGGATTTCATACTACCATCATTTTTAACTGTGTTTATGCAAAGCATTGTTCTCAGTACTGTCAATTATTGAAAGTATCAATCAACTGAAAAGTGTTCAAGACTCTCCATGTCCCACGGTACCAAAGATCCATCAAAGATCCGATGTGCTATTTAATACAAGCAAGCACTTCCATCTAATTTTGGAAAATCATATAGTCTACCAAAAAAATGCTTTAAACCATATTTCTTTATGATTAATTACCAATAACATTTGGCTTGCATGCCTATGTTAGACAGCTATTTACCTGGAGCCATGTAAAAGTTTATTGAGTGTAAAGAAAACCTAAGTAAGAAAATTTTAAGAAGCCCTGATATATAGCACTTTTTTTTCCACATAAAAAAAAAATGTCAACAGTTTTAAATCAAATGAGTTTTGCCCTTAAGAGCAGACTTCTTGTAAGAACTGGTGCTTACTCCAACAATGCCCCACTGCTCCTGGTTTCTTTTGCACCCCCTTTTTGAGATTAACCTTCAGAGATAATATGAGTCAATACAATTTTTATTTGTTTTATAGGGTAAGACAGGGTCTCATGTAGCCCTGTCTGGCCTCAAATTCACTGTGCAGCAACGGCTAGCCATGGAATGCTGATCCCTCTGCCGTTACTCCAAAATACTATAGGTAGGCACTACCACATCCAACTGCATGTTTCTGTATTAAAAGAATAAAATTGGTACCATCACATCGAACATCAGATGTGTACCTTCCACATTACCAAAAAAGGAACACAAATATAGTCTAGATAACAAGCAGGAAACACGTAAAGTAAAAACGGTTTATTAAAAACCAAGCTCTTAGCCATAATAAGTATGTGCAGGTTAATGCCCCTGTCAAAGACAGGGCATCCTGGTGCTATTATTTATGCTTTTTATAAGAGATGCTTACAACCACATGTCTTGGAAACATAGAGAAAAAAACAGAAAAAAAAATCTATCTAGAAAAACATGAACGACCAGAAGAATATTTGGGTGACAATATTTATATTGAATAAAGCAGAATTTGAGACAGAAGCATAAGATGAAGAACGCATGAAAAATGTCAACTTTGCTAAAAGTTCCAATTTTTTTTAATTAAAAAAAAGTTTGTCTTGCCAGGCATGATGGTGCATACCTTTAATCCCAGCCCTGGGAGGTAGAGGCAAGCAAATCACTATGAGTTTGTCTTAAATTGGCCAGTGTGTTTTCTTATGTGAAAGCTAAAAAATATTGATTTACTTCTGTTTATTTTCAGTGTTTACAACAGCATGTACAATACCTGTCCAAGCTTAAGCCACTCGCAACCCAGCATGGAGAGGGTAGTTGAACACAAAGTTTCACCCCTACCAAGGAGGTTTTGGAAATTGTTAGCTGCTGGAAGACATAAGCCCTAATAAGTGGGCATACTCTAGTAGTGGGCCACCCACCCAAAAATATTTGGGCAGCACAAAGTTGGCCTTTATGGGATGGGGACACAAAGGTAGGTAAGGAGTTGGATCTTGGAAGAGATGTCGGGGAAGAGGGTGAGCATAATTAAGACACACTGTATGAAATTCTCCAAGAACTAATAAAATATGCAGGCATAATAAAATATTTAATAAAATGGCAATGTATTCATTACATGATATTAAGTTAAATAGGTAAACGTATAAGGCACACAAAACCTAATTTCATCTTACTACAATATGCACATGATATGAGACAGTCTCTTTGCTTTACTGCTAAGGGGCGGTTCATGTTTCCTATGGTTTTTATTTACATACGGTATTTAATACTATGTATTCACAATACTGGCTTTTGCCTGAAATATTTTTTCCTATATAGAAGATATATATATATATATATATATATATATATATATATAATTATATATTATATTATGAGGTTCTATAAATGTAATATTGAATAAGGTTCATTTATTTTTATTTGCTTTCAACTCACGAAGTTTTCTTCAAACTGGAAAAAGGGCATTTCAAAGTAATATTCTATTTAAATTAAGGTATATTTTGGTTATCCATTATGCTAATTTTCTCTACTAAGGAACGGGGGTTATCAGAAGTCTAAAACAAATTAAAGATAACCTTAGAAGACACAGGCTCTCCAAAATGATTGCAGAATCCAGAGATGGAGGTGAGACAAATCTACCCGCAAAGAACTCACACGGTAATTTCAGAAAAGTCACTGGGCAAGTATTTTCCATTGTCCTCAAGCTCTCAACTCTTAAATTCTTAAAATGAGATTTATACAGATTATTATGAACAGGAAATAATCAGATCTTTCAGCGGCCTCGATAACACACATATGTTGAAATATGTTAAGAATGACAGTAAAGATGAGCATGAACTCTGTGGTAGGTATGTAGACCTGAAAGATCTTTGATGATCCTGACATCTAAGTTCCCACTCTCTTGGACGGCATGGTCCAGAAGACTGGCATACCCAGGTTCTCAGCAGATACTTTTTCCTGGCACAGCTGCACCTGTAATTACTCTTGACATTTCTCCCTTCTGTTGCATTTCATAATGTAATTATCACCGCCATCCATTTTCTTCCACAGAACTCCTCACCTCTCAGACAGACATTTTTTTAGGGTGGACATTGTGATTGAACAGGCAAACCTCATCCCTTATTCATCCCACAGAAATGTACTGAGTATGTCCAATAATGTCACCTCTCTGGCAAGGTTGTGCTCAGTCATTCCACCACCACCACCCCACCCAAGCTCATGGAGTACCTCCCTGGTGCAGAAAATAAAGAAAAAGAAAACACCACTATCCCTACAGTGTTCAATGTAGAAGACCAAGGTCCTTGAAAAGGCATGAGTACGGAAAGGGCACTGATCTTGATCATGCTGACCCAGCACGAGAGCAGTCGGCAGACAAAGGGAAGTACAGATGAGGGAAGAAAGAGGAGGTGGGGAATGAGGGCTCTAGGCAGGGAGCTGGCGATAAAAAGCAGAGATCTGAGAAGTCATGATGGGTAGAGCCTGGGACCTGTAAGGCACCCAGTGTGACTGGAGTTCCAGACACCCGTGGGGACTAGAAGTTGAAAAACAAACATGCAGAGAAGGAAGCACATCTTCATGTAAGCAGAGCCTCTTAGTGTGGAACCAAGGAAGAAGGGAGGGCCTGCCTTGAGGAGCCCAAGTATTAGGGATAAGAAGGAGATTAAACTCAGTGTAGTGGCCTTGGTCATGTGCTGACGATGATCTGGAGAAAGGGGAACAATCCTACATTACTGGTGGGAGTGCAAACTTGTACAACCACTTTGGAAATCAATCTGGTGCTTTCTCGGGAAATTGGGGACAATTCTTCCTCAAGACCCAGCCATACCATTCCTGGGCATATACCCAAAAGATGTTCCACCCTACAACAAGGATATCTGCTCAACTATGTTCATAGTAGCTTTATTCATAAGAGCCAGAATCTGGAAACACTAGATATCCCTCAACTGAAGAATGGATAAAGAAACTGTGCATTTACACAATGCAATATTACTTGGCTATTAAAATCAAGGAAATCTTGAAATTTGGAGGCAAATGGATAGAACTAGAAAAAATTATTCTGAGTGAGGCAACCCAGACCCAGAAAGACACATATGCTATATACTCACTCATAAGCCGATACTAGCCACATAATACATGATAACCACACTACAACACAGAGACTGGTGTACCAACCAAGGACCTAGGCCCTCTACTCAGATGTAGCACATAGGCAGGACAATCTCCTTGTGGGTCCCACAATATGGGAGGTAGGGACTACTTCTGATATGGACTTTGGCCCCTCAACATTCACTTCCGCCTGGCAACATTCACTTCCCCCAGTCCACAGCGGAAGAGGGTACAGGTGGTACAGATGAGATTTGATAGGCTGAAGGTAGAGGTTAGGAGAGAAGGATTACACTTTCTAAGGACAAGGGGAAGGAGGGAGAGAGTAGGAGGGAGGGAGGATGGGATAGGGAGGCAATGAGGGAAGGGGCTCCAATCAGAATGTAAAGAATTCACATTTCAGAGCAAGCAGGTAACTTATATTGCTAATCCCACTACATGGGAATAGCTCTGCTGAGACAACAAAGTCTATGCATAGACAATGTTCCTTGTTGGTCACAGAATCCCTGTGACTTATTATTAGATGCCATTCTTCATACGGCATGAATCAAGATTTACAGATGTCTTTCTTCTGCTCATAAAAAGAACAGAACCAATTGTTCTGTGCATCCTTCAAACCTCATATATTTATAATTTTAGGACTGTATAATGCTTGTGAGAATTTGTATATTTTCAGAACAAAAGAACTGGACACTGACGCTGCATCAGACCTGACAAGATTCATTTCTCTCAGCATGCTGGACACCGACATCCTACATCCTTCATAGTCCAGCCCCAAGCACTTCAATTGCTCGTCTTCATCAGAACAGGACAGCTCCCAAGACAGCTTCAAAGAAAGCTTTGGATCCCAATTGGTCCAGCACTTCAGACTGTCCCACACAGGACTTGTATTAATCCTGGGATTTCACAACATTTAAAAACTGGACCACAAATGCTATTCCTAGCTTGTTTGACCATTTCCCCAATTTTATTTGTGCCCCTACAAAGGTATTATTTGCCCCAAATGAGCTGGAAGAAACCTTAAGATAACAACGCCCCATTTCCCTTAAGGGAGGTTTTTGGTGGGTAGGTTTTTGGTTGCTCATTTTAGCTACAGAGGTTTATTTTCATTGGGAGTTGGTTATAAGCTATTATTGGTCTTATTCGGAGAGAAAGCAAGGTTGGACTCAGGGATGTCTCTTCCTTTATCTTTCTATTGTAGGTATGGAGATAAGGGCTGAAAAGAAAGAAGGGGGAATATAGAACTATATAGGGGTGATAGAACAAAAAAATAGATTATTGAATCTACTCAACGTAAGGCCTTGATTGTTACTCACAAATAAGGTTATTTTGAACTCATTGTTATAGAATTTTGTATATTACACAAAATAAGTTTAATTTTGCTATATTGGTATAAAATTAAAATTTAAGACCATTCTTCACACACATTAGATATATTTCTACTCTAATATGAGGTATTGTACCCATACAAGTCAATTGTAACACAAGGTTTACTCCCGATGCTTTGAAAGTGCTATTGCAGGCTGTTTAGGATGATTAAGTAACACAAGTTAGTCGTTAGTTGATCAAATCATGGTCATGTCAATTACTAGTATATTTTTATCACAAGAATATACATCCCATGTTTTACTGATAGATATACTTCTACAAATAGTTAAGGTAAAATAGATAAGGTCTTCCAAAACTGCAGAGGCCTACAGAATATGACATTTAAAGATTTTTAAAATTATGTTTAAGATTCTTTGAAAACAAGACAGGTTAACTCCTGACAACGCCTAGGCTACCTCAGTGAAGGTGATGAGCATCAAAGAACCTCATTTTGGAGATGGCTTCAAATGTGGCAAACAAGCCACTGGGGAAAATGTCCTGGTTTCAGCTACAGGCAGAATTCTGCCTAAAAACGGGCAAGCTTGGATTCAGGGAAAGTCAACAGCTACCCTGCCAAGATATGGTAAGCAAGTCCCCAATAGTTCCTGCCTCAAAAATATGTCTGTCAGATATAGTGGGCGAGAAGGCTGAAGATGATGCTCCAATGCAATGGAGAGTTTTGGGTGACTGTTCAGGCAGCAAATTGTCTCTGCCATTTTTTTCATTTGGAAGCTGCTAATCTGCACTTTCGGTTTACTCAGGTAATTAATTTTTATTCCTTCTCAAATCTCCAATAGGGTTGAGGACCAGATAGCTTAGTTCTACAATTTAGATTAGTTGTTTAGAGGTTAAGATGTTTTTAGGTCTAGATGGATGTTTTAAGTTGATAGAGATGAGATATGATAGATATTGATTTACATTCAGAATTTTAGGCTCACCAAGCTAGGATAGATGTTTTCTTCAAGGTTGCCAAATTCAAATAGCCAAAACATTATGAATATGACATTTTTATAATTCCTAATTGTTTTGTACTTCTTCTTGCTGTATGTAGTTTATTGTATATATGTGCAACAAGATAAATGTGTATGTAAAAAGGAAAAGTAATAATAAAAAGGAAAAATAAATAAATTCATATCATATAGTATGGAGTATTTCTAGGGCTGAAAAGAAATCAAGTCTTGGTTTTTAAAATATTAATTTTTGTTTTGATAATACTCTGTTGTGGGCAAGAAGCAAATCAGCAACACCCAGGGAAGTAAGAGTGTCTGCAGATGTTCCCTTTCAGTTCCTACCAGAGTCATTAGGAGGGAGCACAGGCACCTCAGATGGAGGGTACAAGACAGTCTTGTACCCAAGTCAGCCAGAAGAACCTTAGGAAGCAAGAGCTTCAAGAAGGAGGTCATTACATTAATTAGAAATGCTTTTTTTTTTTTTTACAAAGGACAGAGAACAATGCATGTGGCATTATAAGGAGACAAGCAGAGAGACTCTTAAAGAGGTAAAGATTCTCTGAAAAGATGGAAGCCTTGTAGCTTTTATAGGAATAAGGAGAGGAAAAGTTCAAAATGTAAGAAAACGCTCTTCAAGAAATTGGTAAAGACACTATTGCCATATTTAAGGCAGGAATAATTGTTAAGCTTTGACCTAAACTTCTTGAGAACTCCATATATAAAATAACAAGCCATCTACCTGTAGTTTCATGGGAATGAGAGTGGCAGTGTCATGGTAGATGCGTACCAGCCAGATCATCAGTGAAGGAAACATGAATATCCATAGGCACTCATATAACCAATGTGTTGCATACAACTTTTAACTAACAAATATGTAATATCTTTATATTAAATTTGAATATCCTTTTGGTTCTTTAGGTTTTTGCCACATTCTATTGACAATAAATTTAGAGAAATTTTAATCTAGGAACATGGCTACTCTGGTAAGGGATCACATCCACAGACCTTCTAGATCCACATGACCTAGGTCTATGCAGACATGCTCTGAATTACAGTGTGATGTGGCTGGAATGCAGACACACTCTAGATTACAGTACGATCTGCTTGAAATAGAGACATGCCCTTAGTACACACCTTTAATCCCAAACAACAAAGGTAATATTAGTTTAAAGACAAAAACATCCATGTTTGAAAGTGACGTCTAATTGAAGGACAGATAAAGAGACAAATCAGAGAAAGATTTGACAAAATATAGGATTTGACAAGATATGGTATACACCCAATTCTGGTGAGAACAAGATAAGAAAGAGAAGCTATTTAAGAGCAGCGTGCATGCATGCGTGCACATGTGAGCGTGTGCGCATGCACACGCACACACACATGCACACAGAGAGGGGGGAGAGGGAGGGAAGGGGAGAGAGAGAGAGAGAGAGAGAGAGAGAGAGAGAGAGAGAGAGAAGAAGAAGAAGAAGAAGAAGAAGAAGAAGAAGAAGAAGAAGAAGAAGAAGAAGAAGAAGTTGTTTTTACCAAGAGTTTCTTAGTGGGACAGTTTAACAGAGACAGAACTAGAGGACTAGCCAGGGAATGAGAAGGAGCCATGAGATTAAAGCATATTGCCAGAACTGGTTTGAGGTCAGGCAGAGCAGCTCAGTTAGAAGCCATGAGAAGTGAGTATGAACCTGCTTAGAGAAGAGCTTAAACCAGAACAGCTGGGCTGAGCCAGCCAGTTAGAGTTCAGAAAGAGCAGGAAAGGATCGAGACTGTCTCTCACCTCCTCTCATCACTGGAGGACATAAAAACAACCTTTACAAGGAAACCCATGGTTGAAATTAGTGTAGGAGCAGGGTCGCACCATGGATGCTTGCTGATATCTTCCTTCATATTGACACTAAAATGTCATTCACCCAAGGTTTCAAAAGTGACCCTCCTAAGCCTGATTGTTTTCTACTATGAAAAGATTGTCCAACGGAGTGCTTCTACAGTTCATTACATAATGCTGCAAACAGGTGACACGATTCACTTTAACCTTCAATCTTCACCATCTTTTTTAAGTCTAGATGACAGAACAATAAATCAAACTTGATGTATAGTCAATGCTACGGTGAGGTAAATAGTCCGTTGTGGCCAATTCTGAGCTATAGCACAACCACTGGGCTTGTGGGAAACGCATAGTAGCATGCCTTTGTGCAGAATTTCCTCCAAGCACCTCACTGCTGGACATTTATTGATACCCAGTCCCCTCAGGTCCTCATTCACATCATGAGGACAGATGTACTCCTGTGTCCTGAACTGCATGAAACATAGTCTACTGTTATTTAGAGATCTTTAATATCCATGTATAGATACTGGAAAGTAACTCAAATGTTGTTGTTGTTGTTATTTTTATTATTATTATTATTATTATTATTATTATTATTATTATTATTATTAAAAAACTTTGCTACAGCTACAAGAAATTCTGTCATTCAGTGCTACAAATTAGCATGATTTTTAAGATTTATTTTTATTTCATGTATAGGAATATTTCTTCACCTGTACTTATGTGCACTCACGTGTGTGTGTGTGTGTGTGTGTGTGTGTGTGTGTGTGTGTGTGTGCCTGGTGCTTCTGGAAAGCCAGAAGAGGGTATTAGATCCCCTGTAAAGAAAGTTCTAGTCAGTTATGAACCAACATGAGGCTACTGGGAACAAAATCCTCGTCTTCTGAGGAAGCAGCCAGTGTTCTTAATTGCTGAGCCAGCTCCCCAACTTCTAAAATAGCTCTTAATGTTGACCATTTTATAAAGGTGCCAAAAGCTGTAATATGTACCACCTGCTCACCTGTCACAGGAACAATGCAAGCATACTCATCCCAGAAAAAAGAAACGACCATATTATGTATCAAATCTATTCACTAAAAAAGTAGCACCTAATACATTAGATTGTGAGCTCTTTAGGGCACAGAGCATATTCCATAAATCTTGTATGTGAAAAAACACAACACTTTCCCTATACTAAGTATGTTGTTATATGTGAATAAGTCAACTTATTCATCTTAAATGTTCATCAGAGTTATCAGACAAAAATACATGACAGCACAATTAACTGGTTCTGGGATGAGTGTATTTAGCTAAAACAACTACTGATACATTTCATTTTTATTTCTAAATTTTTTCATCAAACTGTGAACGTTTAATTGCATTGTCTGGAACTTCCATCCCAAGGTTAATAAAACCACATTTGGGGATTAAAAAACAATAGACAGGAAATAAGAATTTGAGAATTTAATTTAAAGTTTAAAAAAGAAAAGAAAAAAATCATAAGAGCGTGTGAAAAGAAGCCACAGTTTTTAAGATTTATAAACCATATTTTTGAGAAGTTCACACATAGGCGCACTGTATTTACATCATTTTACAGAACGCATAGAATACTTATAGCAACTGTCTATTTGTAGGGTCAGAGTGATTTCTATGAATCTCTAAAGACTTCAACTTTATACACAGGGGGGTTCACTCTGAACTCAGTAGAATTAAGCCAAAAATCAATTAATAGAAAGATAAATGGGTGTCCCCAGGTGGTGGGCATTAACCAGTAAAGTTTTAAATAATTCATGAGTCTACACTATTTATTTAGAACTTGGGGACAATAAAAACAGAAGCCCTTTCAAAAGGGAACATTTGAGCCAAGAAGAGTCTCACTGGATGATTACTGCTCTGTGGTAACCTGAAATGCACTCTGTCATTAAAGGACAGTTCACTTGCACAAGAAGGGAACTTGAGGACAGGTAGAATGGCTTACTGGGTGAAGGTATTTGACGTGCAAACCTGGATGTCTTAATTTGGCACCTAGAATCCACATAAAGGTAGAAAAAGGGAACCAATTTCACACACTTGTTCTCTGACCTTCACACATTCACCATGGTATGCGCACTCCCACGCACAATAGTCATGTGTAACGTTTTCAAAGTAAAGCAGTGATTTCTACCTAGTCCTTGATCTAAGAGGTCATTTGAGGCAAATGGTGAAATATTTTAAATCTGGGCCCTGGAAAACTACCTCATTGAATGCAAAAATACTCTGTTTCACAGTGAAAAGCAGTGTCAGTGGGCATATGTGGCAGACCCTTTGCCTTTCCCTCTAGTGTCTAGCTCTACCCTCCCAATGGTAGGACGTTCACCCCTTGTAGACTATGGGGACTACCTTCTCACTAGTCTAGACCCTCCGAGATTCTGTATTTATATCCTTTGCCACATCTGTTTCTGACAATCCTTCTTGGGACTTGAGTCTGGTGAAAACACCTTCTCCGTTATTTGAAATTATACATGTAATACTCACACAAAAAATTGTGCCAACCAAAAATGAAACTCTCCTCAAGTTCTCGCTTTCTATTCAGTTGCTTATATCCTTCCACAACTTTCTACAGACTGTAAATCAAGGAGGTAGTTTTTAAGAAATGCAACTTTCTTCTTCTTCTTCTTCTTCTTCTTCTTCTTCTTCTTCTTCTTCTTCTTCTTCTTCTTCTTCTTCTTCTTCTTCTTGGAATAATTAATGCTGAGTGCTGTAACACATGCACCCAAACCCCAGAGCTTTAAAACAAGAAAGGTTTAGCACAACCTAATAGTTCCTGGAGTCTGAAGTTCCCTCCCAGTGGTGACTCACTCAGGACACTACCCTGCCGTCATCTGGGGTTATCACTATCCTCTTGCTGTGATACCATCCAGGCAGCAGAAACAGAGGAGCACCACAGGAAATATAATCCCTCAATCAGTTCAGACTGGAAGTGACACGTCAGCGCCACTCAACTCTGACTGGCCTGAACAAATCATTTGACACTACATAAGCACAGTGGATCTGAGAAGTCCCCTTTAACTGGTGAAGACACTTAAGTTTCAGAAAAATTAAGAAATGTGAGCTAGGACACTGCTGCTCAGTGGATGACAAAGGAGTCACACCCTGGAAGCCCAGTTCCAGAGACCTTGATCTTAACCAAGAAGTATTTGTTTATTCATCTGTTTATAGATAGAATCTCACTATAAGCTAAGGCTGGGTTCAAACTCTTCATCCTCCTGCCTCAGCCTCTTGAGTGCCAGAATCACATTTGTGTACTATCAAGCCTACAATAAAGTGATGGTATTTGTTTGTTTAGAAAACACAAAGAAAAATTAGGACTAAGAAGCAATCATATAGAAGGAAAGAGAGAGAGAGAGAAAGGGAGAGAGAGAGAGAGAGACAGACAGACAGACAGACATTACAAAATTCTGGAATGAACTAATCAGGGCATGCAAGAGCTGGGAAGCAACCATTCTGGAACATTCTGCATCTGTTTATTCCACAGGAAGGCCACAGAGTGCATTATGATCAGCAACCAGCAATTCTAAGAGGCAGACGAGTGCTGACAGAAGTAAGGACCATTTCAAAGGGATGCTCGCAGCTTCTCTTTGAATAGGTCAGAGTAATTGGGGCTATTTAATCTAGGAAAAGTGAAGAAGGGGTTTAATTGCTACCCTTTGTGACAGCTTTTGAGAGCATGTCCAGAGGATATAGAACAAGTGACAGAAACCGAAATGAAAAAAAAAAAAAAAAAAAAGACATTAAAAAGTGTTTTTATAACCTTCTAAGCAAGGATGAAACTGGGACACATTACACTGTTCCTTTTGAGAAAGTGAGAAGGAGAAACGGAGTAGGGGTGGACACAGAATGAAGCCTACATTGAGCAAGGCACTGGGTTCAATGGCCGACATTGAAATTAAAAAAAAAAAAAAAAAAAAGGAAAGAATGAAATTATTAAACCATCTGGGAAGGCACATCACATGCCAAGCTAGGCCCCACATAAGGTGTGTCACGTGTGTTAGCTATTCCTTCCCTGTAGCTAAATGCAAAGCAGATGTGGTCATTCTCACTTTATAGTTAAGGAATGTGAGGCGAGGTCTGCCTAAGGCAACTCAGTCACTCACCATGGAGGGGGACAGCAGAGTTCAAACCTCTCTTATCTGCTTTTACCTCCCAGATCTTTCCACATGCTAAGATGCTATAAAATTTGGAGAATAGAGGATTTGCAGAGGCCTCTGCCTATTAGCATTGACCAGATCAAATAATAAAATATGGTCCTTTCAAGCCACAGGCATATCTGTCCCAGGTAGGCCCTTGTAAGAGGAACCCAGTTTGGTCCAGCAAGTTAACCTTCGCTTCTACCATATCATCCTTCCTAGAACATTCCTGAAGAGGATGACAAATGGGATTAGATGAAAGAAAAGAGGAAGAAATGCATGCTTCCTTTCTTACAGAGAGAAGCACTGGGTTTGCCCAGAAGCCTAGGGACAAAGTAGACCCTGCATAAGAGTGGAAGGAGACCCAGGCTACGGGGGAGCCCAGCCTCCAGAGATTTCACAAACAAAACCAGACCAATGCAGAGAAAGCAACGGGGCAATAAATTTCCCAGTCCCAGCCAATAGGGTCCAAAAAAGAGCACTGGCTCCCAGACTCACTTCTTGCAGGCAGTTATAGATAGTGATGGTTAAGACACCAGAAAAGGTGTGCGACCAAAGTTCTCTAAGGCGGGGGGGGGGGGTATTCTTATGAAATTGTATTTGTGGAAACTGAAACTGGATCATATAATTTTGCTGCATTTTTAAATGAAAAATAGACTGAGCAGGAACAACAAAGGCGCATACCCAAGTACCTCCCTTGGGTTTCATCATTTTTTTTTCCCCACTGGCCTGAGGCATTTGTTGCAATTGATGAGCCAATATCAATTCATTATTAACAAATTTCCATACTCTGATCTAGGACTCTATAGCAGAAATGTGGGCTTTGCAAGGACAGATGCCCACAATGACTGTTAGCATCACTGCCCTACAACTGCCCTGTGCGTCCCACCACTACTCTTTTTACCACCAAATGTTTTAGTCCAAATAGTCTTGTTTTTTAGGCCAGAATCACACAAGTAGGTTTTTATGTTGGCTTCTGTCACTTAGAAAATGTATATGTTTTTAAGTTTCCCCTATATCCTTTTCATAGTTCTTTCTTGCATAAATTTTTCCCAAAGAGCAGTTTTAAATTGTTAGATAAATTGAACAGAAAACATAGAATATTCACCTATTCCTTCTCACACATACCTTCCCATTACATAAATCTCTCATTAGTGTGGTATTTTTTTATAGTAGGCATATCAATATTGATGTGTTCTTATTTTAAATGTGTACAGTTTATTTCAGGGCTCAAGAGGTTTGACAAATATAGGGTTACAGGTTTAATTATTCTTTTTTATCACTAACTAAAATTCCACTGAAGGAGTATGTTGCTACTTGTTTATCCACTCTCCTACTGAAGAACGGTTTGGGTGCTGCCAATTTTGGTAATTATGAATTATGTGCTATAAGCACTCATAAGCGATCTTGGGGGGTAGGCATATTGTTAACATGTTTGTATAACTATCAAGGATGACATTTTACTGGTTCAGGCTGTGTTTGGTTTTGTAAAACAAAGTAACTGCCAAATTAGACATGGATGGTAGTGCACGCCTATAATCCAAGCACTTGGAAGTGGAGACAGGGGAACCAGGAGTTGAAGGGCATCCTTGGCTCCTTGGCTATATATTGAGTTCAAGTCCAGTCTGGGTTACATGAGACTTGAGAGAGAGAGAGAGAGAGAGAGAGAGAGAGAGAGAGAGAGAGAGAGAGAGAGAGACAGAGACAGAGACAGAGACAGAGACACAGAGAGAAGAAGGAGGAGGAGGGGGGGAGGAAGAGAAGGAGAAGAAGAAGGAGGAGAAAGAAGAAGAGGAGGAGGAGGAGATAGGAGCGGGGAGGAATTATCTTTGGAATCAGCTGAACACTTTTCCATCACTTCCAGCTATGAATGAGAACATATCCTACCCCACATCCACAAAGAACTTAGCACTGCCAGTACTTTATATTTCCTCCATTCTAATAGGGTTATAGTGGTATCTTATTTTACGTAAGTGCATCTATACTAGTTCAACTGTCTAAAGAAAATATTTTAAATTCATCCCATAATTACCCTTCTTAGAAGCCCCATCTCTGCTGAGAGAACGAAACAATTTAAAGCAATTAATTTCTATGGCTAAAGGCAGGGTCGCTATTATATTGTACCTGAAATATGGTTCACTTCAAGGAGCCAGATCAAATTTGTCCTTCCACGCCTGACACCCTAAAGAGCTTTCAAAGCCAGCAGATACCTAAGGCACAGAGATGAAAACTGGCCTCACAAAAGGCACCTGCACTGACACTTCTGGATTTGATTTTGTTTTACAAAGCTCTTCACTCAGATTTAAGCAAGCATTTGTGGTGCCCTAAATTACTTCGTGCTATTTCTAGGACACAGAAAGATGTGGAGCCGAGCGCTGTGGAGGGGTGGGGGAGGGGCTGGGGCTTTCCCTTCCTCTACTGCCTTACCCACATTCTCCCTAACACCTTCTTTTTTTTTTTTTTTTTTTTTTTTTTAAATTAAAGCAACAAAATAATGGGAAGAACACTTTGCTATGTATCATCACACCTGCTGTGGCTAAAATCTCAAAAAGGGTTGCAGTCTTAGTGGTCCTCAGCTACACTTCACACCTGCATGTTTGCATGATGGTTTTCATCTTCATTAACTCCACAAAGACTCGGGCAATAACATGCAAAAAAAAAAAAAAGTTCTTGAAAAGCAGCCACTCCATTTGATGTTTTTTTTTTTTTTTTACAAATGTGAACTTTCCATCATTATGACTTCATGTCTGTGAGACTTAACATGATCAAAAGTCACATAACACATCTACTCTGAAAAAAAAAAAAAACTACTGGCAAAGTTCTTGCCGTCGTAAATGGCTTGTTTTAATGTGCCCATTCTCAGACCAGCAAAATCAAAGCCTATAAAACAAGTCTTTCTCCTTAAACGCGTATCTGCTGTTTATGATGGCTCCCCGAAAGGCTTTGGAACTGCTCCATAATTAGGTGGCAAAGATGCCTGAAAGCTTTTCCAGACCAAATGGCAAAGTATTTAAAGGAAGCACAAAAGAGTGGCCAGCAGAAATAAGCACAGCATTTGGAATAGCTTGTCTTTGCTTCTGAGGGCTGCATTTGTGGAGCGCCTTCCATTGCTTCTGTCTTTAACTGCTGTAAAGAACCTAAAAAACGTGTCTAGCCATCCCTGTGTGTCACGTTGCAGCTTCCTTCAGTATAGGAAGCTTCCAGTAAAACAAAGCACTGGAGCCCCACAGCACTAAGGAAATTCTCAGCAGCTGCTTCAAGTAGGCCCCACCTCCTAATACTCCAAATAAATTCATCAGTTTCACTGATTAGGCCAGGGCCTTGACGATTTCCTAAGTTCCTCAATGGTTCACCTTTAAACACTGCTACACAGGGAAACAACCTCTCACATATGAGTCTCTGGCACCTCTCAATAGATCACAGCTTGAGAATGAGCCTCTGACAATCCACGCTGTAGCAGAGGTGAATTATAACCACCATGACTAGGCTGGAGAGTGTAGAAGAGCTGCAAACAAAAGAAGGCTGAGAGCCCACAGCCATCACCCTTCAGAGCTGAGAAGACAAGAAAGAGTTTTGCCCGGCACTTTCCAAAGGCCCTTTTGCACCTTCCATACTTTTCATCCTCAGATCTCAGACTTCTAATGCCCACATCCATGAGACTTTTACGCCCATGCATTTACTTCATATGTGTTTAGAATGTGTGTGATTGCATATGTACCCGGGCACATGTGTCAAGGTCAGAGGGACAACTGACAGAGGGGGGGGGCCAGTCCTCTACTGTGGAGGACCTGGGAGCTGAACCCCGGGTTGGTGATCTTGAAGGGAAGTGCCTTAACCCACTGAGCCGCCATCTCCCTGGCTGAGAAAAGCGCACTTTCATTGTCTACTCCGCTCTGGTTGCGGCAGTTCGCTGTGGCAGCCTTGTCAAATGGGCTCTGCAGCCAGGGTTTGGCATTCTGTTACCTGAACACATTTTAAATGGGAGTTAACTGTCCCTGGGAAGGGGACCCATGCTGTGATTTAGTGAGTCATACCCACGGGACAACACACACAGGGAGGGCAACTTCCTGTTTGTCCCTGTACTTCCGCAAGCCGAAACAGAGCCTCTAGAGATACCGCTAAAAAGCTCGACATGGGAATGTGACCCGTGGAAGCCCGCCCCTTCAGGAAGAAGTGTTTTATTTTTACTTTTAGTGACTACAAAAACAACCCAGGACGCTTATGATTTCGCCTTAAAATTAAAACATACTTTTGATGCTTTATGTCATATTTGGTTAGTATCCCTAAAACTACTGTTACTCATGTCCGTATGAAACACCTTTGTACTGACATTCGTCGCTGCTGTGGACTCAATCAGTCCATTTCCCCAAGTTCACACGTGAAGCCTTGACTCCCCTGTGAGACAGAATTGGGACCTCAGGCGTGCCGGAACCTTAAATGAGGTCATGAGGGTGGAGCGCCCAGGAAGGGGTCAGAGCCTTTGTGAGGAAGGACACTTTGATCTGGGCAGTGGTTCTCAACAGTCCTAATGCTACGACCCTGTAGTAGCGTTCTTCACGTTACGGTGACCCTGAAGCATAAAGTTATTTTCACTGCTACGTCATAACTGTAATTTTGCAACTGTGGTGAACTGTAACGTAAATATGTTTGGAGATGAAGGTTTGCCAAAGGGGTTGTGACCCACAGGTTGAGAACCGCTGATCTGGAAGCCTTCAGCGCTACGAAGAAATGTGTGTTCTTCGTTTAAGTCACTCGATGTATAGTATTTTGTTTGGGCTGACTAGGACAACCATCATATGTAAATGAGTAAGTTTACGTATGCAATTTAGTGACAGGGCTATAAGTCATCATCTGCATAATGACTGAAAGCTCTGGCAACGAAATGTTTCAAGTTCTACAAATGTTTACATGATTGCATTTGAGTAACGCAAAAGTGGCTCTGCTCTTTTGCATTAGATAATAAAAAAAAAAAAATCAGATTACTTTGCATTTCATGGCAAGGCGGTGTCTCTCTTGGCTGGCTGACTGACAAGTGGGAACAGGAGAGGAGAAAAGAGCCCTCCTGTCCTCTCCAGAATCCAGGAGCTGTGACTAAGCACCTGCCTGACCCCCAAGGTCATCAATGCCTGTGTAACGCAAGGCCTGTTGGAGTTCAGGGCTGCAGATGCTTCTCTGCCTGGCTTCCCTGGTGCCTATTTTTGCCTCTAACATCTCCAGATGTTACCAGTGCTGCTAGCTTTTGAGGGCAAGCTCTACTGGCCTGCTGCCCTAGGGAAATCAGTGTGTCTGAAGAGAGCTGATCTGACTCTCTTCACAATGTGCAGTTTGCCTGCTGGTGTCAGGAGTTGGGGGTTGGGGGAAGGGGGAAAGGAGGGTTATGTGGAGATGAATCCAGCTTGCTTCTCAGTCCCACTTCCCTGTGATCTCTGATCTCTGGTGTCACCAGGTAGACAGAGCACTTGAGAATCTCTGAAACCATCTCTACCGGTCTTGATATTTTGGGGTTACTCCAAAAAGAGGGGCTTTTTAAGTTCTTTTTCATTTTCTTTTCTTTTCTTTTTTTTTTTTTTTTAAGTTCTTTGTTCCATTTTAAGTTCTATGTCTCTAAAGTATTGACAGATCCCTTATGACCCAACTGATGTGTGTACATGCATATGCATGTGCGGACATATGTATGCATGTGTGTACGTGTGCGCAAGAAGGCCAAAGGTCAACACTGCATGTCTTCCGCAGTCACTCTCTGTCTTATTTTTGAGACATGATGTGCCATTGGCCTGGAGCCCACCAATTCCAGTAGGCTTCTCATCCAGCCAACCCCAGGGCTATCTCTGAGTCCCCAGCGCTGGGGTTACAGGTACCTGCTGCCCACATGGCTTTTCTCATGGGTTCTGCAAATTGATCTTGGCTCTGCATGTTTATGAACCAAGAGCTTTACCTACTCGGCCATCCCCCAGTGCCATGGTTTACAGGTGTCATACACTTGTTTTTGTTTTCCCAAAAGCCACAGCCACAGCGTCTGAAGTAAACTCGTGTTACATGCACACAGCCGATAGAGATCCCCTCACCTTGAGGGCTTGGCAGAATTCTTCTAGAATTCTCTGTTGATCAAATGTAACCAGAGTCTCTCTTTTCAGAGTTTCCTATGGCTCTTCCTTCATTGTAAAATGATTTGTGTCTATGCTGTCGTCAGCTGATCAGAATCCTGGAGACAATATTGCCGGTTTGTCATTTGTTATGACATGGCTCATGTTGTCTGCTCTCATAGCCTTCAGGGGAGTGATCTTTCCTAAGGGTTTCTTTTCCAGGCCAACAGAGAAACCAAACCACCTCCTTTCCCACAAAAAAAAAAAAAAAAAAAAAAAAAAAAAAAAAAAGTCTTCCTTCTATCTATTTAGAGTTAGCAATTTTAGTGTTTTACTAATAGCAGCAATTGTTCTTTTTTATTTACCATATGCAGCTGATAGGACTCTTATGACTTTTCTTTTTAGTTTATGATAATGTGGTTTTTTTTTTTTTTTTTTTTTTGGCATGGTAATGTCATAAGCCTTATTTTCCCTTCTGTTGGGTCTTGATTATTCCCCCAACAGGCTGATATTTAAAATAAAAGCATTTAGAACTTTATGTTAGCATAACGGTCTGTGTGGTGCGTAGAAGGGAAATAAGCCTGCAGACACTGTTAATATTATCCTGCACACATTAAGCCTAATGCAGCTCGTCTAGCTAGCATCCTCCCTTCAGGGCTGATCTGATGGTGAAGCCAAACCTTGGTTTTTCAAAGGGTAAAATAAATAAGAGGATGGGCAATTCAGAGTCAGCTTATCACTGTTAGGGCAGGGCTAACTTGCAAGGGTCGTTTGCATCTGACAGAAAAGATAACAACCAAAGAATTATACCCACTGTGTAAGAGTCAACTCAAAGTTAAGCCTGTCAATGTTCTCACTATTTTTTGCTATGTTTGTCTTTATTGCTTTGTCAGTGACCTGTAGTAAGTACATATCCAAGGGCTACAACGTGATGTTTTGATTCGTCTGTACATTGTGTACAATTTTTTTTTTTAGTATTTACCTTATTTTTGAGATTATAATTACATCATTCTCCTATCCTTTCCTCCTTCTAAGCCTCTCATGTACTCCCTGTCCCTGCTGTCTTTCAAATCCATAGCCTTTGGTTTCTCTTTAATTGCTCTTACACACACACACACACACACACACACACACACACATACACTTAGACACACAGGCGTACCGCATGCTTGCTTAGTGCACAGATACAACCTGCTCGGTCTGCATGACACTCATACGCATATGTTTTCAGGGCTGACCATTAGGTATCAAATAACAAATTGATGTGCTCTTCCGTGGGGGAGACTATTTCTCCAGCTCTCAGCATCCTTAGTTGCCTGTCGTTCCTTGTCTAGGGTTGAGGCCTCTTGGTCATCCCCTCATCTATGCCTTGTTCAGCTCGTAGTTGGGTGATTGTGTTGGTGAGACTTCATGGATGCAGCTTCTGACACCACTAGGAAACACAGTCTCACAGCAAACTCCCTGATTCTCTGGCACTTAAAAATTTCTCCCCTCTTTCTTGCACAGTGATCCCGGATCCTTAGGTACAGGAGTTATATTGTAAATGTAACAAGTCGGTCAATCAAAACTGAGCAGACACCTGAGCCAACAAGCCTCAAAAAAAGACCCTTTCTCAAATCTATTACATCACCATTTACACTTAGGAGATAAAAAAAAAATCTTCCTAAGTATCAACTAATGGTGAATGGATAAAAAATGTAGTATATGTGTACACAATAGAAAGCCACTTGGCCATAAAAAGGGATGGCATTCTGTCATTTGTGATGACATGGACAGACCGGAAGACATGACATTGTCATTGTTGAATGACAAACACACCAGAAACCAGGTGCTTGCTACAAATGTTAGCTAAATTACCAAGAGGAAGCTTATCTATGTTATCGGTTTAAAACAGCAGGCGGACGCTAGAGAGGGTCACAGGAAGTGGCTGTGGCTGGGGCTCGCTGGCTAGCGTGGGCTTCTAGAAGGAAGCTGGAGGAGAAGGTACAGGAAACCTTGGCTGGCAGCCTAAGCTGTCAGTTCCTGGGTCCTAAAGATCATACCACCAGGATTCAGGTCATAGCCGCCCAGCTTTAGCATGTGCTGAGCCACACGCAGGCCCCTTCCCTGCCTCTCTGTGTGGCTGCATCCACCCAGCCTGCAGGTTTCAGCTACGAAAGGTATCCCTGGGCCAACTTCTGCTGGAACTGTAACCAGGAGTCCCAAGGGCTGGGCAGAAAATGAAATCAGATTAGACCATCCGAAGGGAAGAAGAGGAAGAGGCCTCCTCCAGTTGACAGCCCCCACCGATACCTCTTAACTTGTCTCTAGGTTCAAACACACCTCAGACCCACCCTTCTGTTTTCTGTCCTGTAAGGTTTTTAATCTCTGTTGCCTCATTGTGCTAATTGAGTATGGTATGCAATAGCACACAGAAAGTTATCATACCTTATGGTAAATCATTAACTAGAGGGACGGAGACAATAGAGGGAAGGACAATGAAGCTGAAAGGAGCGTTTGAACTGTAGCTATGACAGAAATCCAAATGGACAAAAGAAGTGGACTGTCCGTAGCTTGGCATGGTTACTCAAGTGAAAGGATGGAAGAGGAAGGCTACTGAGAAGCTACTTCTGCAAGCCAAGAGGTCCAGGGTGAATCAATCAATCCCAGCACAAAGGAGGCCCACCAGGCCTCTGGGAAGATAGTGTGTAAATCCTTTAGGGCTATTCACACTTCTGTAGACCACAGGCTGGCGTGAAAGCACTAAAAGACTTAGGTAATTTCCAAGGTCAGTCAAAACCACCACTTACAATTTAACGAAAGCTTTTCATACTACAAATGCCCACCTTCTCTCTCCACTTTTTATAGTTCAGCAATCAAGCAGGCTGTGATGGCAGTCCATTCCCCAATAAGTTATCTCTGACTCTTTAGGACTCTAAAAAGGAAAAATAAATGAAAGCAAATGGAAATGTTTTCTTAGCCTCTGGAAAAGACTAAAATTAAAGAGACCCCGCTATTCAGTAATGAAATTGTTCTGCTTAAATGAAATCTCATTTTCAGGAGGACCAACTACAGAATGGCCATCAGTAACAGGATTTATGTCCAAATGGAGAGCAGGAGCAAGGTGTGGCACACGTGCCGTTGGTTAATAATGGCTACCTTGAGACAATGGGGATAGGCATGGCCAAAAGTCCGAGTCTGAGAAAAATTTACTGCCTTTAAAAAAATTTTTTTAATCACAAACTACCATAGAAACATTTTTCCTTCCTAATCCCATTAATTCATTGCACAGAAAGAAACCTATGCCAGGAAGAAAGAGGTCAAAGGGCTGTTAAACCTATGACATTACAACTGAAGGAAAGTGTTGGCTATACTGCCAAGAACACCCTAGAAGCCCAGGTCTCTAACTCCTGTCTAAGTGAGAGTCGCTGTGAAGGTTCCAGGAGAAGAAATGCACCTAAGATGTGGAGCTTGGGAGAGTCTCAAATCAGGAGACAAAGAGTAAGTACGGCCCCATAGTTCTTTGGCAGACAGCAAGCCGAGGCTGCTAACAACAAAACTGACCATTTCTTCCCCTTTCCTTTCCACCTCAAGGAAAGGGCTTCTTTACTGAAATCATAGGCAACCCATAACTGCTTGACCTACATAAACAAAGGGAAAAATAAGAAGTATGCCCTTGCAGTGCCACATGCACATATTACGGGGACAATGATCCCTGGAATACTTTTAAAATGTGATTTTAAGGGACCTGTAGAGATGGCTCAGTGCTTAAGAACTCCTGTTGCTCTTGCAGAGGTCCCAGGTTCCTCTCTCAGGCTCTACATGGCATTAATTACCTCCTGTAATGCCACTTCTAGGGCACCTAGTGCCCTCTTCTACCCTACATGGGCACCAGGCAGACATGTGGTGCACATGCATGCCTGCACGCAGGCAGGCAGGCAAAACACCCATACACATAAAATAAATATAATCTCTCAAATAAAACAGAATTTCAAGAAGAGTGTAAAGGAAAATGGATGATGGAAGCTAATCAAGCTAACCCAAATTCCACACTGCTGCCTAGTAAGAAGCTTGTGCCAATGATGTTAATGTTCTTGTTGCAATTTATATGGCATAGACTTTTGCGAAGGGACATAAATGAATGGGCCAAAATCATTTTTACGGGGTCTAATTTTTACACGAGGAGAAGCTATCTTGTAGTAGCACGGATGGTGAAGCCTTGCAAACCCACACAATGCCAGCTCAGAAGGCAGATGTCAGTACTGACACCATCATGTCTGTCCATACTCCACGTCTCTCAGAGTACCAGCAGATGCATCACTTCGCATCACCATCGTAGCCATAGTTCCCATAGGGACGTTATCCCAGAGATGGTCTAATACCTGCAACACTAAGAGGGTGATAGAAATTGGTGCTATTAAACTGGCTTCTTTAAGCCCAAGCCTGGTACTGATATTATTTATCACTCTCACTGAAGTCAGGCTACTCTAAGAAAAGGAGTGTTCCATGGCTTCTTAAGATCAAAGAATTTCCCCTACTCAGATCGAGCCAATGGACAGGACATTCTCCACAGTTGAGTGGAGAGTGGGGTCTGACTCTGGTGCCCCATATTTGACCACGTCCCCTGGATGGAGAGGCCTGGTGGCACTCAGAGGAAGGATAGCAGGCTACCAAGAAGAGACTTGATACCCTATGAGCATATACAGGGGGAGGAGGTCCCCCTCAGTCACAGTCATAGGGGAGGGGAGTAGGGGGGAAAAGGGAGGGAGGGAGGAATGGGAGGATACAAGGGATGAGATAACAACTGAGATATAATATAAATAAATCAATGAAATATATTTTAAAAAATGATCAAGGAATTTGAAAACTCAGACTTCGCGGCGTGTGTGTGTGTGTGTGTGTGTGTGTGTGTGTGTGTGTGTGTATGTGTATGTGTGTTCATGCATACATTTGGATACCAAAAGCCAACATCCAATGTCTTTTTTGGTTGCCGTTGATCTTACTTTTTGAGACAGGGTTTTTCATGTGTTGTCTGTGTTGGCTGGCTAGCAAGTCCCATGAGTTTGCCTGTCTGTATCTCCCCATCACTGGGGTTCCACGCATGACAGTGCCACACCAGATTTTTTTATTTAGGTGCTTGGTATCTGAATGTAAATCTTCGCTCATAGTGAAACTGGGTCCTCATGTTTGTCTAATACCCACTTTATCAGCGGGGTCATCTTCCCAGCCCTGGGCCTCCCTTTTGTCATCTATAAAATAAGAGTCACTGCACAGTGACATTGTATAACACGTAATAGCCAATGTCGTTGTTGCACGCCAGCTTTTAGTGTTCCTCTCCTTTCCTGCACACAGAGGATCACATCCCCATACCCACTGAGTGTACCTTCTGTCTGGTTATGACCACTGAAATGGGAACTGGTGTTTGGTGTGCTACGAGATGCAGGCAATGACAAGTCTTGCCCTGGGCTTACAAACAGAGCCACAATGAGATTGATGCCACCTTCAGTCCTCTTGTCTAGTCTGTTGAGTGCAGAGACATGGGAACAGAGGGACAGGGGCTGCAGCATGGCCTGCCATGTCCCAACTAATGTACTTCAGGTCTTTGGGGGAAATAAAATGCCGTTATATAAGATGTCCTTGGCCTAAGGCTCTGCTGGGGAAAACAAAAACAAAGACATAGACAGAGTTCTTGGGCAGCCACCAATTCACAGATGTTGCCCCTGCAGTGTCCAAGTTTGGGGACTAATGTCATAATCCCAAGGTGCCAACTTTATTGTCCATTAGTTCTTTCGCCAAACATGGACCGAGTGTCCATCATGGGCAGGACATAGTACAAGGAGCTGATGAGCTAATGATGAAGTAACTCTTACGGTCCAGGTGATGCCTTTCCAAGAATATAGGTACACTACCTGAGAGAGTCCAGGTACACCTCCTCATAAAAACACAGGACTATATGTCCTAGTGACTGGGAAGCAAGGAGGTGGGGTATTATAGCATCCACCAGAAGTTACCAAGGCCTCTGCTCTGTCCACATGACTCGCTGGACAACCTACCTGCTAATGAGAACATCCAGTGCTCAGGGCACTGGGGCCAAAGAACAAAGATGCACAAGGATTCTAGTTCCTACCGATGGCATTTTAGCAGGCTGATGCCTACTTAGCATCAACACCTTATCTCACATGCTACTGCACTTGTTAGCTGTAGAATAACAGAGTATGAAATAATACTTCTATATCTAGCCAACTTATGAAATATATATACTTATATACATTAACTATGTGTTAAAACTGTTATATTAATGTGCTATTCAGTGATTATTATTTATGTTCAATAAACTTGACTGCCTTAGAAAGGGAAAAGAAAAGGTTTATCTGGAAGAAAAAAGAAAGGAACCTAATGTATATGACCCAAACACGTGAAATCTCCCAATTTTAAATGGCCATTTTCTCCCTCCTTCCTGAAACTTTTTCTAAATAGGAAACCCCACCCCTAAAAAAATATAAACAAAAAAACCTCTTTAGAATTGAGTGACTAGAACGGTCTTGACTGAATAGCAAACTGTAGCCAGACACATTCTTGATGAGATAGGTGATTCCTGGAGAAAGCCACTTTCCATGCACTGGGTGAAATAATTACATATGGAAAATGTACATACTTGGACTCAAGACTCAAAATCAGTCCCCAACTGCATCAGAAAATCCCTATTAATTTTAGTCAGATTCCAACAGAACCGAGCAGTGAAGGGCTGCCACGTTTCTCAGCACTTGTTCTGTCGCCCTGGAATCTAATTTAATCCCAGCATCTTTGCTTTAGATAAACATTTTGCCGAGGAGTTTCACGTTTTTGCATGACTTGTAGGCTCTCAATTCTATTGGCCAGACTCTACAAAGCTTTATACTCATTTAAAAAAAAAAAAAAAGACTATGAAACTTCAAGAAAAATGCTTTCAATATATCAGAAAGTAAACATGGGGGTTTAAGATAGAAGCTTTGGCTGTTTTCCTTCCATGTTGTCCAAATGGCTGTTGCAATGCAACGGTCTCTGAGACACAGGAGAGCAAGATGAAAACCCCAGTGTTAAGCAAGATCATTCCCTGCTTCTCTCTTACATCTCCCCCCACCCCGTCCCCACCGTGGGGTTCTTCAAAAGGTAGAGCTGTTGTGGTTGGTAATGGCTACCTTCTTTGTTTTCTCTATCTTTTATCCTAATGCTCCCTCTCAACAAGATCTTGAAAAAAAAAGTCTTCAAGATCCCTCAGGACGCTCACAGTAACCCCTCTCTCAGATCCTCCTTTTATATACACATGTTATTCCTGTCCCTTGGAGTCTGGGGTTTTGTCTAATGATAACATTAAGCACAATTAATGGAAGTTAATTGGATACTATGCCAGATCGCATCAAAAATTTTTGAGTGCTTCAGTATAGTAAGACAGTGTCTGTGCACAACCCTGCTCTGGATTGGCTGCGGCAGGCAGAGCTGGGGGAAGCTGTACGGAGAGTCCTTCCATCTGGACAGCTGCTGACGAACAGCTGTGCAGCTGCACAGGGCAGGTGATGAAAATCAGATTTTCCACACGAGTCGGCAGGCCCCCTTCAAAATGGAAGACACTCGTAAAGAATTTTACAATGTGCACTCAAGGTATTTTTTAAAATATATATATATATAGAAAGATAATTTAAAATATTGAGAAGAAAATATAGGTGCAAAGAAAGGAAACCTGAAGGCATTCACGTACCCATATCTTCTCAAAGATTGACTTAAATGTGTTACACAAGCAGCGAACACCCTCCTGGACCAGGTACTGAAAAGGTAGAACATAAATAGACGTGATGACTGTAGTCATTTCTCACCTCCGAAAAAGCAATCTGCACCTACAGCATTGCTCCAAGGACCTTGGGCCTTGAACAAACTGTTTCTGAAGAGGGCTTGAGAAAGCCTGCTGTGGTAGCAGAAAACTGTGATCCTAGCATTCAGGAAGCTGAGAGACAAGAATTATAAGGCCAAAACCAGCCTACGTTGTCTAGTGAAACCCTGCCTCAAGCTCCAGTGCACCCAAGAAAAGAAAAGGAGCAGAGAGTGGACTATTTCAGGCATCCTGTTTAAGGTTCCGTGGCATATTCTCCCCTGGTGTACTGTGCAGCCCTTTTAAAGAGTGGGAAAGCATCCATGGATATCACCGGACACATGTTCCTCTATTGAGGCTGGGGAAAGTGGTCCAGTTAGGGGGAAGGGACCCAAAGGCAGGCAACAGAGTCAGACACAGGCCCTGTTCCTGCTGTTAGAGATGCCACTTGAGGACCATGCTGTACATGTGGGGGAAGAGGGGAGGGCCTAGGCTTGTCCTATGCACACTCTTTAGTTGGTGGTTCAGTCTCTGGGAGTCCCTATGGTCCATATTAGTTGATGTTTTGTAGATTTTTCTTGTGATGTCCTTGACTTCTCCAGCTCTTTCCATCCTTCTTTCCCTTCTTCCATAGTATCCCCCTGAGCTCTGCCTACTGTTTGGCTGTGTGTCTCTGCATCTGTTTTCATCAGCTCCTGGGTAAAGCCACACAGATGACTGTTGTGCTAGGCTCCTGTCTGCGAGTATTGCAGAATATTATTAATAGCATCAGTGGTGAGCTCGCTCTCTCTCATGGCATGGGACTCAAGATGGAGGTCTTCCCTTTTCTGAGAAGATGAGAGAGGTGCATAAGGGGAGGGGAGGGGAGAGGAGGGGAAATAAAGGGACTAGGAGGAAAAGAGGGAGGGAAGTTCCAGGTGAAATGTAAAGTAATTAATGAATTAAAAAAAAAAAAAGAAGTGTGAAAGTCAGTCTTTGTATGAAGGCCTTTTGCTGGCAGCATGTATCCCATAGGCTGCCTCTGCCACATTCCTAAGCCAAGCACACTGGCCATGCAACCAGACAAAATTACTCAAATAGACAAAACCAAGGGCCCTCTACTGAAAATGACAGTAGAGAGACAGTAGAATAGAGTTCAAGTCTGCCCCTAGTTAACGGGCTTGTTTTACACAATGATAACAAAAATTCCAGAGCTGCTTGTGTTTCTTTTTTAATGTTGCCTTTGACTTACAGTAAGAAAAATGAGGTAAAGGGTGATACAGATAAAGAACTCGGCAAACTATTCTAATCACTATACAGATGATGTTTAAGGTTGAAATAGGTTCTGGAAAAAATCAGAAGAGGAAATAACCCCCCCACACACACACACACAAAACCATTGATAATGTTATAATAATTAAGAGTTTGAATGGGCTGAAAGATGGTTCAATTGGCAAAGTGCTCCTAACAAAAGTATGAAGACCAGAGTTTGCTCCCAAGAATCCACATTTAAAAAAAAAAAAAAAAAAAGGCAGGACCTCCAGATGACTTAGCAATTCATTATGAGGACCAGAGTGTGGATGCAGGAACCAATGTAATAATCCAGGAGTCCTGCAAACACCTGTGGCTTCAGCTCTGAGGACTCTGATGCCTTCCATGTCCTCCACACGTGAACACGCTCCTGTTTGTGCATGCACACTTGCATATATACTTAGACACACACTAATTAAATTTTACTTAAACAAGAAAAGCATAGTGGCAAACATCTATAATCCCAGTGGTCAGGAGCCGGAAACAGGCAGAGTCCTGGGACTCACTATTCAGCCTAGAATACTCAGTAAGCTCCAGGCCTGGGGGACACCCTGGCTCCAAAACACAAGGCCAATGGAAACTGAGGAGCAACACACACACATACACACATACACACACACACATGCACACACACATACACACACATGTGCAAACACACACATACACACACGCACACACATATACACACATACACACATGCACACATGCACACACACACCTACACACACACACACTCACACACACATACACTCACACACACAAACACATACACACATGCGCGTATATTACCAGTGGCCATGATTTTTGATCTCACAATTTGCCCTCAAAAAGATGGCTGAGTGGGTAAACAATTAATAACCTGAGTTTGATTCCCAAAACCCACACAAAAGTAGAAGGAAAGAATCAACCTCACAAAGTTGTCTTCCGAGCTCCACATATACACATCATACACGCACAATAATAAATACAAGTTTTAAATCTAAATCAAGTAACGTGGATGTATACAAAGGTATACATGCATTAAGATATACAGTGGGCCACGACACATAAATTTGGAGTTGAACACAAAGCTCTGACGAATGGAATGGCAAATAAATTATGACGAATTCATGTCACAATATTCTTCATCAGTCTTTAAATTATGTCTAGCAAAAGTGGGACTTTTTTTTTTTTTTTTTTACTGGTTTTATATTATTATTGTGGTGTATACTTGTATTTGTATGGTATGAGTTTGAGTGCAGGGGCACACATGCTATGCATATGTGTAGAGGTTAGAAGGCAATTTGTGGTTTCTCTCCCTCTTCTGTAGGTGGCAGGGACACTCGGGTCACCAAGCATCAGTCAGGCTTGCACAGCAATGCCTTTTACCTGCCCTACTAAGACATCTTCCCTGCACAGGAAACCGTGAGTATGTGTGTATTCACATACAGGATTTAAAATAAATATACCAAAATGATCAATAGTGCTCATCACTATAATTTTCATAGAAGAGAGATAATAGATAACTATAATTTTATTATTATTTAAATGGCTTTCGGTGTTTCCAATTATCACCAATACCTAATTTCTTTTTTATTTATTTTATTTTAATACTTAATTTCTTAGTCGGGAAAATAAAACCGGAAAAACAACCCTTAACCTCTAATAAAAAGAAAATAGAAAGAGAAAAAAAATGTTGATGTTCACTAAGCCAAAACTCATTCTGAACACAACTGATAATGGCCTCTGGCGTGTAATGTGAGACTTCACGCTGAAGATTAAAAATCATTATAGGGTGTAGAGAGGTAGCTCACTTGGTAAGGTGCTTGCCGTGCAAACATGAGGACCTGTGTTTGACACCAGCACTAATATTAAAGCCAGGTGTGGCAGCTCACACCTATAATCTAAGTTCTGGAAAGGCAGGGACTAGTGGAGCTTAGACTTCCTGGCCAGCCACGCCTAGCCAAGTTGGCGAGCTCCAGGTTTAATGAGAGACACCATCTCAAAGCATAACATAAAGAGAGGTTGAGGAAGACACCTATCAACCTCTGACCTCTATGGGCACATATACACACATGAACACACATGGGCACATGCAATACACACATTATGGTATCTTATAAAACTAAAACTTGCCCTAAATTCTTCACAATCTTATCCACACATGAGCCATCCAGGTCTTCAAAATATACTGGCATAACACCAGTCCAATGCTGATACAGGTTTAAGAATAACCATCCAGTGTGTACACAAATTGTAGGATCCAATAAATGTTCTGTAAGCAGAAAAGCCAGATTCATTAAAAGGAACTTGATCAATAGCCTTGATCTGGACATTATTAGATTGTTAGAGTAAAACACTATAATTAATGGAGGCCTGCCCTCATTAGGGCAGGAAGTTGGAAAACAGGGCTTGCCGGTCACTTGCTTCTAATACAATAAACAAAGGAAACAGTGTACTGAGATTGTTAACAAATCAACTGGGAGAAATAAGTTACCCGAGGGAGCATGAGGCAAGAGTGCTCAGATACCACAGCAGGGAGTAACTCAGAAACCTGTAAATTAAGACATAAAGGAGACGGTTCAGCTGAAGGCAACCAAAAGGATAAAACACACGTATGTACCAAATAGCTTCGCCACAGACCAGCTTAGAATGTCACAAAGACTGGGAGTGGAACCTGCCCAGCGCAGCTCTGCAGAAGCTGTGTGAAATCATTAACCACCCAGAGTGTTCCTCTCCTCCTCCTCCACTGTCAAACTCAGAAAGAGCTTACTGCGAAGGGACGGTGTAGAGTGAGATGGTTAGATTCAGGACACCTGGTTCAAAGCCTGACGATGAAAGTTTTAGGTTTCCGTTCTGTGGCTGTTTCCAATGGCTCGCAGCAGCACCGTCCAGAGTGAGCGGGAACACTGGAGAGGCTCATGAAACTCACAAACCTCCTTCCTGAGGCTATGCGAGCGATAAAATATTGCTGCAGGAGAGGAGTTCCTTAGGGATGCTGGGAAGATCCCAGCTCCTATAAGGAACCCAAATGAACTCACTGCTTCACCATGCTGGAGTTAGGAAAATCACTTCTTTGATCGTGCTGTTGACCTCTTAAGAGTCAAGGGAAATAGTCTCATGAAAAGCAACGGAAAACTCTCTGAACTACCCATAGCTCTGTGAAGAAAGGCTTGTTAGTCATCAGAGTCCCTGATGCTCTGAGCACTGCTCTCCCTTTCCTGCCCCAGTGGGAAGCCCGGGGAAAGGCCTTGCTTTGTGCTGGAGGAAGGTTGGAAGAGCTAAAAAAAGAAATGATGTGTCAGCAACCTGAGTGATGGCGTGGATTGGCACAGGGATAGCTCCCAGTACAGTGAGTGTCCGGATCATGTCCACGTGGATGGGGCACAGGGATAGCTCCCAGTACAGTGAGTGTCCGGATCATGTCCATGGTGCCTTGAGCCCTTCTCTGCACAGAACTGGGCGTCAAAGAACAAAACCGATCCTCTCAAGGCAAGATCAGTGCCACCATAGAAGTGTGTCAGAGCGGGGGAGTGTGTCGGAGAAAAATGCAATAAAACTTCTAAATAAAAGGACAAAGAAATTCAGTGAGAAATTCAGTGAGAACTCAGCACATTTAGAACAAGCCTATTGAACATGACTTTAAAAGAGATGTCGAAGACAAAGAGGGAAGAAAATTGGCAGCGCTGGGAAGAATTAATGACGACAAAAATCAATATTACTCAGTAACAAGATAAGAGAAAAATGCTAGAAACACAGCATAAGTGCATGTACTAAGTGAGTGCCATATGGTGTGCATCACAATGTTGAGAGCATCGGACAATGGCCTTGCAGGAAGGAGCAGGCGTGCCAGGTTCGAGCCATCACCAGATGCTGATGAGAGACGCTGTGAGGTACCAGTGATTACTGGAAAGTGAAAGGGCAGTTCTGACAACTTGTCCATGAGTCTACAGAGAAGTAATAAAGACAATTTATAGAGCTACTGAGGAGCAATAGCAACATTAAAATGGATCATAATTAACACGAAGGCTAGTTGAACTTGGAGTAACCATGAATTCTTACGTTGAGGGAAATTGTATGTAACAAGTGTGGTGGTGACTTCCATTACTGTGTGAGGCCCCTCTGTGACTGGCTGAGAGTGAGGGCATGGGTGTGGGTTTCAGTTGTCCCTTACATGCCACTTGAATCTTCTAATGCTGTTTTATCTGTAAAATATATATGAACGCATAAATATCTGTACCTATATGTATATAGAATGTATGGATATATGATGCATGTGACTGTTCATAGTTAATTGACCAAAGGCTGAGCACGCAGCAAGAGCTACATGCCAGCTATTTGATACGTTGTAACAGCATCCACTGTTTTGAGCAGATTCTAAAGGGGGAAAGACAAGGCTTCCCACTGCCCGTTGAGATACCGTCAAACTTCTAAAGAATACATGACCACAACGTTGGCAAATACTGTTTGCTGCTCGGTCCTTCAGAGAATACACAGACGGTTTCTTTTGGTCCTTAAAATGGTAAGTGCAGGCAGGGATGCAAGGAATTTATTTAGCTTACCCCAAGCATCTAGGAACCATTGTGTAAGGACTTATCTAAGGAGGTAAGACAGTCACCTAGGCTGAGAACAACACCCCCCCACACACAACGCCCACTGTGCTTGCTACACGCACAGGACATCCAAGCTCAGCCTCACAGGCCAGGTGTTCTGAAGCAGCCGGGACAGTCCCAGTAGGTGCACAGGTGTCAGCCACCACACAGCTTTCACCCCGACAGTGTATCGCAATCAGCACACTTAATAGCCAACAAGGATTTTTGGATCAATGTCACTGACCAAAAACGTCCAAGTGTTGACTTCCTCTTAGAAAGCTAATTTTAGGTTTTTCATTTTTCAATTCCGCAGCTCATTGGTATACGCAAACACAGCCTGTGAGCACTTGCCACGGTGACTTAAAATGTGCATTTCATTACAAATCCTAATTCTCAGCAGAGACCAGAGTTATGTTTCAGGAGGAGAACTCTATAAAACACAGCGTCTGAATTGTTGAAGACTGCAAAAGATGTAAGGAAGGGTCGAAAGTATTTCAGACTGCTCAAAAAGTACTAATGACAGTCTTAAAGTAGAATATGCTGAAAGCGACATGTCATCTTCTTTGAGAGATGTTATGGCTATGTGAAAAATGGAGAAAGCTGGCCGCCCACATCCAAGCGCGTTCTCTATGGTCAGTTTGGGAAGCAGTGAGAACTGTACAATGGGACATTTGTGTGAAAGACTGGGAAACGCTCTCTCAGAGACTGGCCCGATCGACAGCTCTGCTCAGCCAAGTTCAAGGGGCACAGAGAGGCCAGGCTCTGATGCAAACTAAACGAAACGCACTGTTGTTCATGCTCTCTTCCCAAACTCTTTGCTTTGTCCCCATAGCTCAAGAATTCTTGGCAGATGGTGACTACGTCACAGGAATTCCCATAGAAATCTGCTGTCCCTCTTAACACCTCACGGAAAAGCACCATCCTCCCACCTCTCCCCACTAACTAACTGCTGCAGAGAACCTAGAAACCCTGATCAAATTTCCAAATAAGTGTTTTTGTTACACCTAAAAAAAAAAAAAAAAAAAAAAAAAAAAAAAAAAAAAAAAAAAAAACAACTGAGTTTTTGAAAATTAAGGTTGAAATAAGACCACCAAAAGTGAACACTTTTTTCATTTTTGTTGCTGAAGCAGATTGTTTTGTAGAGGAGCAACTCATAAACAGTCCTCGAAACCTGAGCCTGTGCTGCGACCATTTCCTGATTTGATTTCATTTCTAGAAGCTCGCTGTCAGACACTGCACTGTGTGGCTCACAGCTTACCTCCAGGGCTTCATAATGCCATAAGAATGAGAGAAACCTGGCTGGCCATGAGGTGAAAGCTGGCTATGTGACTATATAAATGAAATAAATTTATAGAAGCATTTTAATCATAAAACTAAATAAATATATACCAATTTTTATATAATAAACAAATAAATTTGCCCATAAAGCTGAATGCTATGGAGCCCAAAAAAAAAAGGGAAAAGAGAAATGAGGCAGCTCACTCCATAAGACAAGAAATCTTGTGCTCAAGAGAAAAACCTCATGTTGCTGGGTTTCTAAAAGCAATATATTTAAATATATACAACTCGCTATTATGTAAGAAGACGATAAGGATGTAAATAAATAACCACACTGACTTATTTAAATTTAAGTCTCACTAAGTACCCCAAACTGGTCTGGAATTTACCCTAGACTGGTCTCAAACTACTATACAAATTCGAAATAAGTTAGTCTTTGCTAACTGTTGCATGCCAAGAATCGCCCTTCAGTGTGTCACACAAACTATCTCATTTGTTCAGCTCGGCAGCTCTAATATTCCTACTTTTCAGGTGGCAAAATGGAGGCACAGTGAGGTCTAATAGCTTTTCCACACAGCCACCTTCGGGGGTTCAAACTCTTGCCTGGTCTCAGAGCCCCTCACCCAACCCTACCCCAACCCTCCCCCAACCCTCCCCTCCCCCATCTTACCCCCACCCCACCCCCCCCACCCCATCCCCCACCTCCATCTCAGCACAGACTACACAGCACTTTCTAGTGCAGGAAGTGGGGTGCAGTTCAGTGGTCCCTTGACACGCATGAGATCCCGATGTAGGTCCTTAGTGGCAGAGAAAGGAAACAGAGGAAGACAGGAGGGAAAGCCAGCCCGAAGGAGAGGAGGCCATACAGCATGGATGGAAGGTGGAGGGGGAAGTCTAACTTTTACCCAAATCTTTGGAGTTCTGTCACAAGTATAAGCTGCTCAAAGATAAATAATCTACTCATTTGTCATTGTTTTGCTTGAATGAACTGTCAAGAAGGACAGTTCAAATAGTGCTATGCATGAATTTTTCATGCATTTTTTTTTTTTAGAAATGTAGTTTATTCCCGTATTTACTTGTATAACTAAGCCCTCAGTTTTTTGGGGACTTGAAAATGAAAAATACAATTCATTGTATACAGAATCCACAGTTAGGAGCATGAGAAATTTCCAAAGCAATCCGAAGAAATGATAAACTGTATGCACTGATGCAAACATATACATACATGCATATATACACATGCATGCACATATACACTCATACACATATGTGCACAAAGATGTACATACGCATACATATGTACATACACACATGTTACAAACATGCATACATACACACACATTATGGCTATGGCTACTGGTGAGGGTTGAGGCTGTTTGCCCACTATGGGTTAATCAGGACAGTAGAAGCTTTTGACTCTATTTCTACATAAAGGAAGAAATTAAATGCATTCCGGGTAGTGAAAAGAATAAAAGCATATTACCCCATCTCTTGACTGTGATCCATTACTGACAACAACAGAGAGATATGGCATAGCTTTCTGATATTAAATATTTATTCTAAAATACAGGAGCTATGTCATTAGAATATATGAAGCACACATAGGGTGCCACAGGGTTGTGATGTGCGTGTGCTGTTCTGAAACACAAGGTCCATAGCTCAGAACGGTGCTCGTGAGGCCATGACATGAGCCATCACTGGGGACACTGTTCAAACACACGGACTCAGGAGGCCTGAGCAGGTCACCATGACACTGCACTTGGAACAAGCACCCTATAACAATGAAACCAGTGGCGTCCAAGCCACAGTTAATTTCAGACATAGTCAAGTTGACAACCAAAAAGAGCCATCACAGTGGCTGTAATTGGGACTGCCTGACATGCTTGCATGACGACTCCTCCTCCTTCCCTCTAGGGGAATTTTGCTTCCCCATGAGAAACCAGCCTAGACGGTTCATATAAAATGAGGCCCAGTCGCCTCCCACAGCGACAGAAGCACTCATCCTGAGCAGCAAGTTCTGAAATCCCTGGCGTGCCCCTCTCACAAAACCTTCCTTGTTCAGCACTCCTGATGGCTTCGAGAGGGTATGAGAAGCCCCACACCGTGACAGGAACCTGAGTCACTAAGTCAGCAACCGTCACCGGACGTAATGCTTTCCAGCTGTTTCTCCAAATAAAAATATGAGTAACAGAACCCAACATGTTCATCACTTCCCTACAAGACACGGTCTGCTAATACAGTAATGAACTCTGAACTAAAGACAGGAGGGCAAAGCCGTTACATATACTAAATGTTTAACGCTGAAATGGGACCTGTTTATGTTGTAAATTCATGCTGGATAGAGAGAAAATGTGACGCCACAAAAGCCTAAGCCTAATCACAATGGCCTCACCCATTCAGGGTTGGGCAACCAGGATGACTTATTTTGCCTCTCTTTCTGTCTTTAAAAGGAAAATGTGCGCACTCTTTTGGATTTTTGAGACAGGGTTTCTCTGCTTCAGCTCTGGCTATCCTGGAACTCACTCGGTAGACCAGGCTGGCCTCAAACCCAGAGACCCGCTTGCCTCTGCCTCCCAAGTCCTGGGATTAAAGGCGTGTACTACCACACCCAGCTGCAGTGCACAGTCTTAACTGCTGGACCATCTCTCCAGCCCCAAGGCAGAGCTTTTAAAAAAAAAAAAAAATGGTTCCTATAGTTCCTCTGGAAAAAAATCTAAAAATCACCTGAGTGTGAAGAGTTGGAAAGGACTAAAAAAATATGACACGTATCCATTCTGCTAACAAACTGAATAAAATATATATAGTAAGAATCAAACTATTTCAGGGTGGTATTTTTTTTATAAGACAGTATGGCTCCATCTTTTTGGAAAATCATGATTTGTAGAAATCATTGTCTTTTGAATTGGAGTTTCCTCTACAGCACCCATCACTGCCTGTATCAGGAGAAGACAGACATTTTGGAAAACAACTCCTCTGCAGGCAGTAATATCTCTCATGCCAGCCCTGCCATAGTCCAACATCACCAGCAGCAGCTACAGCTCACTCTGCCGACCTTCCTGAACCATGCCCTTAAGACCTAAAGAACCTTCATTCATGTACCATCCCAATTGCTGTTCTGTTTTCATTCTTTGCTCAGTCTAAGTCCCTCCATTTAATTATTAGTCAAAAATATGCCAGCTATCTCCTCAAGGTAATAAGGATACAGAAATATAAATTAAGCATGCAATCCTGAGACTGGAGATCAAAGAAAGAAAGAGAAACTAGCAAGAAAGTAACAACTTGGCAGAATGTGCTGACTCCCAAGGGAGTAGCACATTGGACTTAGGGTTGAAAAGTTTACCATCACACTCAGAAGATAGAGTATCTGAGTTAGCCTTGGAGGGTTTGGCAGAGTGAAAGGAGTTATAGTTACATCATGTGAGGATAAATTGTTATTCATCCAAGATACGTTCACTTCACAACCATCTGAGATTTTAATGTCGTTATGAGAAATCTCTAGCCAATACCGTGAACATATTATAAATGAGACTGCCTTTTCCAAAATTTGCACACCACCAAACTAGTGGTACTGCTGTTCCCTAGAGGCTCAAGGAATTTTGACTGTCTCTAACCTTGTGAAGAAGTACACGGTCAGGGTGACACCTTAAACATCTATAATCAAAAGTTGACTCACAGGGCAGGCCTCGAGTACAACTCTCAGCAAGTCCCTATGTGCCCTGACAACCTCAAGACAAAATTTGTTGTTTATCTCTCCTCCCCCTCCCTTTCTTGTGCCCCGCCTTCCCTCTCCATCCCCACTTAAAACTCCCACTCCTTTCCTCCCCTTTTCTCTTCATACCACCTGTGTCCTCCCTCCCTTAAGCCTTTTCTTCTTCCCCTGCCTCTTTTCTAGCTCCCTGGCTTCTGCTGGTTCTCCAAGCTTAGATCACACAAATCTAAGGTTTGAAGTCAGGAGGCATCTATGAGACACAGCGTGTGCCTTTTGTTTTTCTGGCTCTGGATTATCTTACTCATTATAATTTTACAAAGAGCCTTGTCTGTTTGTTGGGCTTTGAGGAAGGGGGTGTCAAACCCAGTCTGTAGTATATACTCTACTATTGCCCAACACCACCAGCCCCTCAAAATCTGCTTTAAAGTGTCCTAATGTTGTGAATGCCCCCAAGAAACCCAGAAGTAACAAATACCTACTCACCACGGAAGACTTACATCAAGCTAGAGGTCACAAAGGCCCACAGACAGATATTCCAGAAACACAGTTTGTTCTTTCAAAGACACAAAGTACATAAAAGCAAAACCCAGCAGAAATCACATGAAAAAAAAACATATCCCATATCATCTATGACTTTAAATATTGGAATTATCAGAGTCAAATGTGAATTTTTTATCATTAATCTTTTGGTTAACATCCAAAGAAACGAGTCTCACTGTGGCATTTTCCTATCTATGTCTCATAATCTTTTTCTCTTATGTGCCTCCTTTGGTTCTGTCTCAGCACCCCATCACCTTGATGGCAGCCTTCTTGCGCCAAGTACTCTATCCTCTGCTTTTGTCACATGAGATCTATTACCTTCTCTGCTTCTCCCTTTACCTCTTCTTCCTCTTCCATAGTCATCCTTCTGCTTTCATGACATTTATGAGAGAAAACACATAACACTTGTCTTTCAGAGTCTTGTGATCTCTAATTACTCCTATTCCCACAAATGGCATAACTCCATTCTTCTTAAGACATCTGAATAAAATTCTACTGTACATATAGATCTCATACATATATTCTTTTTCCATTCACCTGTTGATGGACAACAAGGCTAGGTCTGTGTATGAGTGACCACAAATTGTGCAGCAGCAAGCATGGATGTGCAAGTACCTCTATGGTGTGGCTCCTTTTGCCAGATGCTCTAGAGTGGTGTATCTGGATCATACAGTAGATCTAGTTTGAGGGATTGTTTTTTCTCTAGAAAACTCCATACTAAGTTCTATAACAGAAATTCCAGTTTACATGTGTTGAAAGAAACAAAATTAAACATTTTAAATGGATATGGGATATAAAACCATTAAGATTAAAGTTTTCAAAATTAAGCAAAACATTTTAAATAGCTGCAAGATTTAAAATAAAAGCATCTACATTGATTGAAGTTTAAGACATCATGGATGTGTTTATTAACAAACAAACCACAGCTGAACAGATAATCAGGGAAATTTAAGACATTATTGTAGAAGCAATCTAAAATAAAGCAGAGAACAATACAGGTGGGAAATTGATTGAGAAAGGCTAGATGCATAAGATGTTGAAAATCAGTAGAGCCAATTGGATTTCAATGAAAAAAAAAAATACCTAAAAGAATAAATCTGATGTAACTCATGAAGAAATGACACCTGATGAAAGAAGCCAACTCAGAGTAGTAAAATCCTGAGCCTCAGTACATTAACCTGGAACATGGGATGCTGCCCACATCTAACATCATTGAGATACCGCAGAATACAAAAGACAAATAAGTCTTTTAGGGAACCTGAATGAAAAGATGAGTTACTTTTAAAGACATTACTAGTTGATTTCTGACGTCAAAATCCAATGGGAAATACATCAATTGCAGCAAAAAGAAAGAGTGCCAAGCTGCATCAAACTATATCTTGAGAACAGGACAAGATACTATCTGATAAAAAAAAAATTGTCTCCCATGTTCTAGGCATTGGGGCAGTAAGGAGAGGGGGGCCACACTAGGAAAGGAAGTGCATGTAGCAGCAAGGAGGAGAAATTAGAACTGATCCTCCGAATCCATAGGTTTTGTGTCTGTCTTTAAACTAACTACAAATTAAAAATATACAAGACAAAACTGTAACTCTACTGAAATTGTCAACACAAAGTCTTTTTGGTCATTGTGTTCTTATGCATATTACAGACCGTCAGCTGTTTATAGTGCATTCCATCATATAAAGTACTATAAGGTGACTGAAACCTACAGATGGCCAAAGGAAGATGGTGGAAATACTTCGGTTACATATATCAAACCACTTAAACGAGGGTCTTGAGCACACTCATAGATTTGATGGTCTCTGGGAGTCTTGGAGCTAATCTGTCCAAGATACTCAGAGACTGCTGTATATGGTTCTTTAGACGCAAGGTCAAGGACCTCATATTGATGCTGATGTTTAGGCACTGAATAGATGGCCTGCAACACGGCTGTGGTATAACTAGCTGCTCCTCAAATTACCTTCCAACCTTAATCCTTATTTATGCAGAAAAGTGACAGAACTGTGACTAATTATTGTTCTAAGCTGAATACTTATACCCTTTCCAAATTCACACGTTGAAACCCTAATCTTCAATGTAAAGATTTTTTTCTTTTTTGGTGCTAAGAGGTAATTCAGTTTAGATGAGGCCCTATGAACTAGTCCCCTTATAAGAAGAGATTATAGGAGGAGGCTGAATCTCCCAAGTGCCAAGGCAAGACCATTTGAACACACAAGTAGCAGGAAGCTATCAGCAGTCTTCACGAGGGACCAAATAGGCCAGCACCTTAGGTAAGTGCTTCACAGCCTCCAAACTGTGCTTAAGCCGTTTCATCTTTGACAGTTTGTTGCAGCAGAGTGGACTAATATAGTTATAGTTCTCTTAATAGCACTTCATTTGTTGTTTTGGCTTGGTTGGGTTTGTTTGTCTCAGGGTCCAATGTAGTCCAGGCTGATCTGGAACTTTCTATGTGGTCAAGGTTGACTTGATTTCCTCATTGTCCTTCCTCTACCACACAAGTGCCATAAATTCAGGTGTGCATCACCACACTCGGTTCACAATACTTTTTTAAATAAGTTTATGTTCTAGGCAGCAGTTGCCAAGAAAAATCAAGAAAAGGAGTCATTGAGAACCAACTCAGCCAGACTCTTCTTGGGCTCCCCTGGCTGTCTGGGTGCCCTTATTCTCTGCTTGTGCCCGCAGGACCAAGCATTCTCACTGCCAATTCGAGCTCTTACAAAGCCTTCTGTGACAAATTGGACTTCCAACAAATTGAATGTTCTCTAGGGATAAACAATTAGTCATACGATTTCCCAGAACTTGTATCCCTGTACTTGTAGTGACTCTAAAAATATTTGAACAAAATCTTCCTCGATGGTCAAAATTACTATAAAAGTCTTTTTTTTTTTTCAACAAAATTGGGTACTGGTTTTAAGACTATGTTTTCCTTTTTCATAATAAGAGTATCACTTCCATACACATGCAAGCACAAATACATACACAATCATACTCACAGGCACACACACACACACACACACAAATACACACACACTCATACATGCACACACACACACATACACACACACCAAGCTCATCTATATCTTAGTGGTGGGCTGATGACTGGCAGGATCTTCAGCTTCTCCTGTAGTAGCTAGCTTGCTGGCACCTGCTCAATATGTTGCTTACAGAATTGTCTTCCTAGCCATGGCACCAGAAGCAACATGACCCTCCAGCAGTGCATGTCCAAGATGGGACCCACCAAGTGCCTACCAAAGTCATTCTCTTGCCTGAGATGACAATAAACTATGGTAAAAAATAAAATAATAATGCTCACATTTGCTGAATGTTAGTCAAATATTTGACTCAGTCTAAGTGCAGTCAACTTGATGGAATGCTTTAACAGCCAACACTATGGCAGGCACTGTTATTGTCCCTCTACTATAGATGGAGAACTTGACTCACAAAGGCATTACATGATTTACCCAGTCTTACAGCTGGGATGTAGCCAGGTGACGGCTGAGGGACTGGTCAATCTGTTGATCTCTGAAGTTCATCTTCCTACAGATAATTCTATGTGCTCATCTTTAAAGGACCCACTGTGTTCCTACACATCCTGCTGTAAGGCTGAAGAGAAATGAGGTATAAAGGTTCAATAGATCTAAGAGTCTAGTCTGAGCACCAGGGAACTTGGGGTTACAGGCCTAGTTATTAACTGTCCAACCTACAGGCAAATTACTTAATCCTCCTAAGCCTGAATTTCTTCATCTGCAAATTGGAGATAATTACAACCTTCAATTATGGCTGATGAGAGGCAGAAGCAGGGTTCAACTGCAATATCTTTCTGTAACACTACGATGGCACATCCTCCTGAAGATTACAATCTTTCAAAATTGTGGGAAAAGAAAATGCCTCCCAGTTTCTTCCTGACCAGGGAGGGGTAACCATATTCCAAAAAGAATATCCTGGTCTCATTATACTCAAAATGTCTGACATTCTGAATTAATTGATATGCCACATACAGAGTATACTAAGTGTTGAAGGAAGGCCCTCCTCCTGCTGTTGGCGGGCTCTAGGTAGCTAAAGGCAATTCTATCCTCCCATTATACTCAACGTCAATTGCGATGGCCCCAGAAATGAGAATTAGGAGCCAACATCAGTGAATATTCCCCCAGTTCTTGTTTCAGCATGCAGGAAAATAGCAGGGTCTTACATAGAGTGTACTTCCCCACACTGTGGTGCAATGTCCTCATCCCCCAGGGAGCACACACAGCCCACTGTATTAATCAGAAACTGTAGACCATTGAGTATCGTTCCATTGGCTATGTAGAGCCTGGAAAATGTGTAGAGACTCTGTTTAGAGAGTATGGAAATGAGTGGCCAAATAGAAAGTCCCTCCTGATATCTATCAGCAAGCCCAGAGTCTCAATAAAATGAGGCAAAATGTCTCCTGAGTGCTTGCCAGGAAGCACCAGAAACAGTTGTTTATAAAGTGAAAATTCAAAGTGGAAAAATGACCTCGCATCTAAGGAATGCAGCTGTCAGATAATATTTGTGGGAGAGCCAGGGCCATGGCTCATGCTTCAGTCAGGACTTTCCAAGAAGCCTTCTGAATACCTCTCAGGCTGTTACAGAGACACTTCTAAGCCACCCATGGCTTGAACTGTAAAGGGTCCACTGGTGTTCATACTCCATTCTCATGTTACACTCATCATAACAAAAAAATAATGTGATAAACACATGGAATATTCTGTTAGCAAGAGAAATTCTATATGGTTACCCGTTTCCATGAAACCAAAAGAGAGGTGCATCTACACCTCAACCAGAAGTCATGGATCTGCCACTCACCAATGGACGCACAAATGTGTCTTGACTTCTCAATGTTCAGGTCAGTCAGTTCCAGGCCTCTTTGTGGAATGGATCTCTTTATAAGTCACTTAAAGGTCTGCACTTCATCCTATGTCTCAAGGTCTAATAAGCAAATCCTCACTTCCCTTCCTAGCTTTCACGCTGGGATTAGAGGTTAGGTGTTTTGAGGTTGCCCCCCATAGATCAACCGTGTCTACTGTTACTTAAACCTGACCTTCTCAAGCTGGGTGCAGTGGTGCACACCTACAATCTCAGCAGTCTATGAGGCAAAGGCAGGTGAATCTCTGTGAGTTCGAGTCCAGCCTGGTTTACAAAGCAAGTCCAGGACAGCCAGGGCTACACAGAGAAACTCTGTCTCAAAACAAAACAAAACAAAACAAATAAATAAAACTGACCTTGTCCATTCTTCCCAGGCCCAGCTCTTGCTGAGATTCATGAACCCAAACAATTGCAGCAGCATCACCTTACTGCCTTGGTATTCTTGCTGATTTAGAAGCCAAAGCTGGTGGGTCAGGTGTGACACTGAGGTTAAAAAGCTTTGCATCATCCTAACTAGTTAGCAGCTAGGACTGCCCTGGATGATACCACCTCCAATGAGAAAGCCTATTAGTGGGCTCTGAGTTTCTCCTTCCTGATAGAAAACCTTGAGTCATAAAGAAAACAGCTGCATTTGCAGGTGGCCGCTGAAGTGCGTGCAGTAAACACATCTGCAGACCTTTGTCCGGTCTCCACCCTTCAGTGGCAATGGCACATGCTAACCATATTCTTCATTGGGTCCATTACCATCCGCTGTGAGAAAATGGGAGCTGACAAGGCTGTCCATGTGGAGCATGGGAGCTGCCCTGTCAACCTCCTCCCAATTAATGTCTTACACACACACACACACACCTCCTAGAGCCATGACCACTCCCAAGAATTTGGTGACCACAGAGGCACAAATTCTAGTGTTGGGCACACCTATTTTGATGAAAGGAAAGACATTCCAGTCCTACTGGTGCCTAGGAACAGAAGCACAGAACAAAGGGATGTGATGTCTGCATCTGTTAAGGTTCTTGTGACTCATAGCTGCTTCCTCCACACAGCCACATCAGCATCTTAAAAAGAGAATGGTAGTCCTGAGGAAAGACACCCCCTTCCCCCCCCCCCCCCGCCATATCCAGGACTGAAGAGCAGGGTTGTACCTACTGTATCTTAAGCTTATCTTCTAGTAAATGTCAACCAATGCTGGCAAAGCTGCTGGAAACAAACAAACAAACAACAACAACAACAAAAAAAAAACCCTTACCCATTGCTAGCTGGGGTATTAACTGGTGCAACCAAGTGTGGAAATTTGTATAGAAGTTTCTTTTTTAAAACTGAAACTGAAACTGCCACATGCCCCAGCTTACTACTGCTGGGTATAGTTCCGAACGACTTTTAAGACCTACCACAGGGTCTTTGTGCCTCCATGTTTATTACAGAATTACTTACTCACAATAGGTAAGAAATGGAACCCGGCAAAATGTCTATCCACACACAAATTTTTTTTTTTAATGTGGTACATACGCATAGTGGAATTTTGTTAAGCTGTGAAGAAAATGACATCATGACATTTGCAGAAAATTGAATGGAACTGGAAATCATTACGTTAACTAAGCCAGATTCCAGAGAACAATTCCACAGGCTTCCTCTGGGGGGCATCCTAGAGCTTGGACGTTATAAATAACTGTATCTGTGGGTCATGAAACAGGAAAGCTGGGGGAGGGGATTGTAAAGTTGGGGGAGTAATAGAACGCCTGTGACGTGAAAGCACAGGGGTTATTGGGGAAGGAGGGGGGCCAGCAGGAGGGGGCTGCGACACTGGAGGGGACAGGGGAAGGAGGGTGATCTACAGGAACAAAGAATATATGCAAATGTTGTAATGAACCCCATTACTTTGTATGCTAATTTTAAAAACTAGTAATAAAAAGCTTGTTTTATGCTGTAGTTTAAGGATAAGATGTTATTTCTTTTTTTCAAGTTTCCTTTGGGTGTTTTTTTTTTTTTTTTTTTTTCTTTAATTTTCCCATCTTTAAAACTCTAAAGCCAAAAATCACTGAAAATCACTCACTACAAGTAAATATATTTAGAGCAAATCTTAAAATTTTAAAATAGTCGATGACTAAACACCCTAAATTTTCTTTCTCTCTCAATGAGGGGTTCCTATATTGGGTTCCCTTCCAAGTGGCACAGCACGCACGTGTGCAGGCTGCAGAGAGACAGGCCTGCCTGCCGAGGGGAAAAGCTTCCTTGACATGCCAGGCATATGTGCCTGGGGATGGACGGCCACACTTCCCTATGCTTCCCCAGCTCTATCCCTGAGTAAAAGGACAAAGCCCGGTTCCTTGGGGCAGAGGAAGGGAGTGTAGGGTACCTTGTATTACGTGAAACTCTTGGGGGAAATTGTGATGCTGTGTTTTCTTACGTGAGAGATTTCAGTTCTCCAGGAAGGCATCTGAGGCATGAGAACTGATTAAACACAACTCACAAAGGTTCTTCCTCTTCCCTCTCCTTCTCCCTCTCCTCCTCCCCCATTCCTTTTCTCCTCTTCCAGTCCTCCTCTTTCCCTTCCCCCTCCTCTTCCTCCTCCACTTTTCCCTCTTCCTCCTTTTTCCTCCTCCTATTTAATTCTCCCTCCTTTTTCTCCATGTCCCCCTCCTCTCCCATAATTCTTCCCCTTCCTCCTCCTCACTCTTCTTCTCTATCATTTCTCCCTCCTTCTGCCTGCTTCTCCTCCTATTCCCCCTACTCCTCATCCTCCTCTCCTTCCTACCATGAGTCAGTTCTCTCCTCCTGAGTTGGATGATAATGGTCCTCACATAACTTCCAGACACGGATTTGAGCAGATTCTGGCAGTATTAACATGATAGGTAAATGTCACTCCCTATACAAGATGAGGAATGACAACTCTCATCACAGGGACTCCACTGCCAGGCCACAAGCTGTATCCTGCCAGGTGTTGGCACAGTGGCCCAGGCTGGGTGCTCTGAAGTGAAATAATTTTGCTCCAGTAGTTCTTGATACCGATCTCCTCATCCCCAAAGTAACTCACACTGGCATTTCCTCTTGAAAACATTTTTTTTCAAAGCTGTAAATCTAGAAGCCGAATGAAGATTTTGCTGGTTTTATAGGACTGCGAGATAAAGAAATAGCATTTTTACTCAGCTTCAAATCACCGTGGTAGATAAATTTGAGTATTTGTGGAAATAAAAGGCATTTATTTGCAAAATATTCACTGCTGAATTGAGCTTTTAGAAAATGGTTCTTTCGTGCTCTTAATATAGTATTTTTAAGTATAAGATGTGTATTTATAAGCAGTTTGCTTCCTAAGACAACATGCAGAAAATCATTCAAACGAAAGAAAGGAAGACAAGGGTCTCAAACATGGATATTTGCTCCTTCCTCACAGCCCATCTTGGAGTCCCCGAGTCTGACTTCTTCCAGACTTCACAACTGAACTGCACCCTCAGGGCAGAACCACAGTCTAGAACAGAATTCCACATGCTATCAGAACCAAGGATGAACTGGTAACCTAATAAAGCACAGCTCTCGCCTAGATCATCCCCAGTACTCCGACGCATCTCATAAAGCAGTGTGTTTGTGCTTGTGTCGTTGGTGATCATAATAATTTTCAGGAAGAAAGAGCATACCCACTGACTAACCAAACCCGAGACTTCAACTTCTCCACACTTTACCCCTCACCAGGACAAGGTTAACAGCATCTATACTCACAATACCACATTCTGGATCTTTCCAAGACTTATTTCTCTACTTTTCATCTTTCTGGCTGGAGATTCCCTTTTTAGACTATTTTTTCATGACAGCTCTTGTGTGGCAGTGCCCACTTAGGTTATTTTGCCTCCTTCAAAGGTTATTTTACCTCCAGAGTCATTCCAAGTTGCTTAACCAACTATAACTCTATGGCCTTTAAGTCTTCCCTTTGTCCCTGTCTGTACCAGGAAGTGCTTGCTGCCATCTGAGGCTCCTGGAATCAGGTCTCCACACTGGAGGCAGAGATAGTGCCTTAGGACTCTTTTTTAGCTCCAAAGCCCTCCTTACTAGCTGTCTGCAGCCACAGAAAAGTGCTGGGGATCAGGTGGGAAGGCGGATCGCTGTGAGTTCGAGGCCAGCCTGGTCTACAAAGTGAGTCCAGGATGGCCAAGGCTACACAGAGAAACCCTGTCTTGAAAAACCAAAAAAAAAAAAAAAAAAGTGTCCCCTTTGTCACTCTTAACTCACAGTAAGGGAACAGAACCCCAGAAAAGTTCAATAACATGCTCCGGTTCTCATGAAAAAAGAATTTTTAATTTCTTCTACTTCTCTGTATTCTACTCAGCTGTTTCACCCAATATGCCAACACGTTCTTTCCAAAGTGTGTTGATCTCCAACCAGCCTTGGAATATTACGAATGTGGTGACTTAAGTTTTGATCAATACGATGAGAGAGCAGCAATGAGTGACAATGAATGACTTACATCTGTGACACCTCCCCTGAGCCATGTATGATTGATGGAGCAAGGGGGCAAGGCCCTTCATGCAGCACAGCCACTAAATGACAGTAAGGAAAAGGCATTTGAAACCCAAAACCTAATGTCTGCCCCTCAAATGAGGAGCATTTTCAAAAAGCTGAACAGATCATTTACTGCTCCATCAGACAGAATGTGTAGATCTCGGGCCATAAATCACGGTAACTCAGAGGCCAGAGCATGGAGCGGAATATTATTCTAGCCATATATTTTCATTACACGAGCATAAAGCATCGGCAGGAATTCAAACGCAACAAAACATGTGAGAAAAGTATTAAGCTCTATAAGTGATCATGGGTTTTTTCCCCATCGAACTAAATATTTAAAACAAATGTAATTAAAGTGCAGATCAAGGCTAAGATCTTAAGATGAAAGTGGTTAAGTGGAACTGAAGAATTTACAATTTAAAATATTAGAATCGGAAGGTGGAGGCACTGTGAGAGAGAAAGACTGACCAGTGTGTAAACATGCTAATCTACACAAGGAAAGGCGGTTTGACAAGTACAGGCTTCTATTTTTATTAAAACAAGCAAACAGCAAACATGGCGGGATTAGAATGTCGCCGTTAATTTTTATTACTTTATTTATTTATTCATTTGTGTGTACCAAAGCTCTCGTGCGCGGGTCAGAGAATGGCTTATCTCCTTCTACCACGTGGGGTCTGGGGACCAGAGTCAGGGCATCAAGCTAGGTGACCATAATCCTTAACCTACTAGGCCATTGCTTGCCCTCAGCATCTCTTTTTTAAGGTTAATTGCCCTCCTCCCTCTGCCCCTTCAGTGTCAAGGCTTCTCCAGAATCACCCTGAGATGGACTTTGAGGTCAATCACATCCCAGTTTGTTTCTCTACTCACTGAGTCCCCATCTCAGACACACACACACACACACACACACACACACACACACACCACCACACACACACCACGCCACACACACACACACACAACACACAACACATACACACACCCCATATACACGCACATACCACACCACACACACACACACACACACACACACACACACACACACACCACCACACACACACCACGCCACACACACACACACACACAACACACAACACATACACACACCCCATATACACGCACATACCACACCACACACACAACACACACACACATACCACACACCACACCACACACACACACACACACACCACACACCACACCACACACACACACACACACACCCCACACCACACACACCCCACGCCACACACACACACACAACACACAACACATACACACACCCCATATACACACACATACCACACCACACACACACCACACACACACACACCACACACACACACACACACACACCACACACCACACACACACACACACACACACCACACACCACACACACACACACACACACACCACACACCACACACCACACCCACAACCACACACACACACCACACACCCCCACACCACACACACACCACCCACACACACACACACAACACACAACACATACACACACCCCATATACACACACACCACACCACACACACACCACACACACCACACCACAACACACACACACATACCACACACACACACACACACACACACACACCACACCACACCACACACACACACACAATACACAATTCTAGAAAGATAATCAAAAATTTGCCATGAGTGCCCTCATTGTTTTTCTGAGTATACTTCAGAATTAAATTTTTTTTTTTAAAAAAAGAAAGAAAGTGAAGAACAAGTTCAAGTTTTAAATAGTACAAGAGAATTTAGACCGATTCATGACTTTATGAATAAATCACAACACAGAGACTTACTTAGTTCTACACATCTAAACGGCTAGTCTACTTAAAATAATGTAATCATTATAAGTAACCCCTGAAACGAATACCCTACTGAAATACTATGAAAACTCTAATAATAATAATTAACATTAATACTAATAAGGTGTATAAAGTTGCGGTGGCCATGTTTAGACTTTCCTCGAAGTATTTAAAATTCATATGGGTGATGATTTGTTGGTTATGAAACAACTTGTGCACAGTAAAGTAAACGCAAGCAGCATGAAAATCAGGATGCTGGCTGCACGTCTACAGTATATTGAGCATATTGACAAAATTCTGAAAATTGCCACACAGTCCCAGCTCTAGTGCACTTCTTAGAGCCTGGATCAAGGACTCTAGTAAAACCATGTTGGTTACTTACTACATAGCTTTGATTAAAAAAAAAAAAAACAGTCACTTAAGATTTACCCTTCTTTTCTCAATAGTTGTTTGAAGAAATATGAAGATCCAGGGTCTGGTCCAAACATGCCGTTAGGATTGCAGAAGGCAAGGAGGTGGAACATAAGGGTGTTTCCTCCAGCCTGAAAGCCTTCCTTCCACATGGTCTCCTAAGCCTGATAAAATCACTTGGGAAAGGAATTTCCATGAAGGATGATCCAGGTCACATGGCCTATGGGAATATTTGTGAGGGGTTGTCTCGATTTCCATGAGTGACGTGGAGAGACCCAGCCCACTGTGGGCAGTACTACTTGCTGCCGTGGGACTTTATACTGTATAATAATAGAAAAGGCTTGAGTACTGGGCAAGTGTGCATTCATGACATCAGATACAATATACCCAGTTATTTCCAGCACCTGCTGCTGTGACTTCCCTAACGTGATGGCATGCAGCCTGGGAGATAAAGTAAGCCCTTCTATCCCCTAACTTGCTTTTGATTAAGGTATTTTATCACAGCAACAGGAATGAAACTAGGACACCTGCCTTTTCATCTCCCACCACTCATCTGCCTGCTCCCTGAAGTCCTGCACATAAGCAGCAGGCTGCCTCACACAAGCCTCTCTTCCTATCCTTTCTTGAACTCCTTACCTTCACGTGGGATCCTATGCTTCCTCCCTTCTGCAGTCTAAACCTACTAACAGCTTCCTAATTCTTTCTCCATTACAATGTTGGAAATAGTCAAAAATAGTTCTTTCTTGCTTGTATTGTTCATGGGCCGCTTTTGGCTGACTCCCACAATTTCTTTCACCTGCCTGCTGCAGCAATAAACAGCAGAATCTCAATAAGCCTTTATTGAATTGAGGACTCTGATATGTAATATTCTTCTTCCTCAAAATCAATCTATGCCTCTGAACAAAACGATACAATTTTAACAGGAGGTTACAGCAGCCAGGTTGGATCTTGAATATTTCACTTTAGTTTATTAGTGTTTTAAATATTAATAAATACCTGACATTAAATATATATGGGTATACATATATAATGTCTCTGAAGGCACTCAGGTCACTCTCAACTGCTCTAATGCCACTTGTGAAGGGTCAGAAAAAATGTCTATTTTCTAAATGGGAATCTCAGTATTCATTAATTGAAACATGTAGAATTAACTCTGAGACTTTAGGGGCCTCTGCACTACTGAAGACAAGAAAAGCAAAAAATAGAAAGCTTCTTCTTAAACAGCTTGTCATGTGCTCGCAGGGAAAAAAAATTAAAAGGTAACACACGAGACAAGAAAAGCATATGTTCGCTAAACGTTTCTATGGTTGGCTTCTGGCTTAAAATAGACAGCCAGATTCCTTAGGCTGCCGTTGCTGGTAGCTTTTTGGCCACTTTAGCTAGTGCATTGGTAAACACGGCTGCCTTGCAGCTGGGGGCATCACACTGAGAGCCAGGTACATTCCACAGCTGCCAGAAAATTTTGAGAGAAGATGAGGCCATTTTTAGCACAGAAAGTCATGAAAAAAGAGCAAACTACAAAGTTGCATTTGAAGAAAATACAGAAATTAAAACCCTCAGAAGAAGGCAGAGACAAGGATGGGTCAGACCTTAGCATCATCAGCACAGAATCCAGAATGAGCCCGTGGACACGGGAAGGACATGATGGAGGAGATGGGTGAAGAGGACAAAGGCCGATTTAAGACCCAGTGGTTAGCGAAGCCCAGAAGCCAGACCTGACACAACAGTCACCAAGATCTCTCTACATCCATGCAGAAGGATTGGACTCTGCCCTCTTCAGTCATACATTCTGCCATTACTCAAAGATGACCGCTTTTGGTCTCTATGAGGAACTCACGGGTACCCTTTCTTTCCTCTAATTACAGAGGAAATCCACGTTTATCATAGAAAAGTGTAAAATTCAGAAAAATGAAAGTATGGCCAGTCATATTATAGCTTAAGCACATTTCTGCCATTACTTTGCTCATCGTTGTTTATTCTAAGCTGGTATGTATAGGACCTCAGCTGCTCTTAGTTCTTGGGGAGTCACTGTGAATGGGATATATAAAAATCTCTGCCCCTAGTAATGTATCCAGGAGATATAGATGGTAAGAAATAATAGAAACGAGTAAACTTGGCAGCATGTTTGAAGGCAATAAAAACTGCAAGAAGATTGAGAGCCAGGCAGGACAGGTGGACTAGGGGGAGAGGTGCAAGAGTCGGGGAAGGCAGGCATTGACTACCACAGTATTTACAGTGGGTCAAACCAAGAGCACATCATTAGCAAACTGATATATTTTATATCATCCTCTTAATTTTTGCATTAAAATATGATGAACACATTCCCCAAGCCAAATCATTCACAGTATGATTTTTGGTGACTATGGAGAATTCCAATTCATAAGCACACTATGTTATTTAAGTGTTCTGTTCCATGAGGCAATTAGATTTCTCTTGTTCTTAAATATGTGTATATGCACATGCGCATGTGTGTGTGTCTGTGTGTGTGTGTGTGTGTGTGTGTGTGTGTGTGTGTGTGTGTGAAGTGAGAAAAATAAAGACATGAGGCTGCACAGAATCAGGATCACGGTGTTAAATATATCAATACCTCAATACACAAGTGAGAATTTTCTCAAATGTGTGCCAATTCAGTCTCTCTCTCTCTCTCTCTCTCTCTCTCTCTCTCTCTCTCTCTCTCTCTCTCTCTCTCTCTCTCTCTCTCTCTCTCTCTCTCTCTCTCTCTCTCTCTCTCTCCTGTCAAGGTTCTCAAGCACCCACACAGGACAATCTTTTTATGAGCCTCACAGAAGTGCTCTGGCCTCCTCATCACTCTACCATAAACTTCTTTACATAGCAGAAATAGTCTGTATGGTAGAGGAGTCTTCCCTAAACGCCTACGTGGTATGGAGACTGGTACAAAGGGGAACAAGCAGTAACTACCCACTGGATTGATAAATAACAACAACAAAAAATTACAGGGTATTCATGAAGAACTCTGCCTTCCATGCAGCCTTAGAGATGCCTGGAAATGTTTCCCTCCCACTAAGCTTCCTTCTCCAAAGAGGAGTGAGTCATATCTCAGACATATTTAGCACCATCTTTACAAGGTGGCAATGCATCTCTTCATGCCTTTAAGATACTCGAAACCATCACGCAATTGGACAGCTAAAGAATACTATTAACTACGATAGGGATATAAAGTGAGTACATAAATAAATGAATTTTAAAAACACATCAATAAAACAGCTGTCTGTGTTTGCACACACCTTAATCCTGGTATTTGGGAGGTAGAGGTGGTTTTCTATAAGTTCAATGCCAGCCTAATCTACATAGTGAGTTCTAGTTCAGCCTAGGCTATGTGTCTAACGCCAACACTAGCACCAACACACACACACACACACACATACACATTGTGTCTGCATTGAACATACAAAAAATTACTATCAACATCTGTGCAAATGTTAAACAGCTTGTAGAGACAATGCAGAAAATACTTTCATTGTTCCTTTTTCTAGGCATCTGCAGGTGATGATGACATAATGCTTTGGTCTTTTTGACATCTTTAAAGTTTATAAACTACTCAAATTCTAGCCATAGCATGATTAAGCTTCTGACCTTATTTTTAAAAGAAACACAATATATTGCCAAAAAAGAAGTGGGAGGGGAGACCAAATAGGACTAGTACAAAGCTTGGCAAACAAGAAATTGGCTGAACTCCAAAAAGAAAAATATATATCAACAGAATACAGCATTTACTTATCATATAAGATGGTTCATTATTAGCACATGCTATGGAATAATAATAGTGTCTCTGTTGAGGCAATAGGAGATGCTGAGCTGTGAGCACTGTCTTTCATCTTCTGACATCATCAAAACCCTCCAGTCCAGTGCTAATTGGAAGTAAAAGCTGTTTGAAAATATTTCTTCCTCTCCAGGGCAGCCATAAGGGGAGCAGGAAGCAAATATCCTCTTGACCTTTCAAGCATGAGAACACAGACCCTGGGAGGACAACTGTCCTTTCTATGGTTGATCCAGCCAGTTGGTCACTTCACACACTCATTGCATATGGACTCAGCATCTGACTCCAAGTCTTTTAGCCATGTATCTGTGTATCTACTGCATCTGTGATGGTTAATATTGATTGCCAACTGGATAGGATTAGAATTGCCATGGAAACAATCTCTTGAATGTGTCAGGGAGGTGGTTTCTAGATTACGGTAACTGAAGAGGAAAGACCCATTATAAATATGAGTTGCACCATAGGCTGGGGTTCTAACTCGAATCAAAAAGAGAAAGTGTGCTAAGCACCAGGATTAATTTCTCGTCGTTTCTCACTTATAAATACCATGTGACATGTTACAATTACTCCCCTGTCTTGATGGACCCTCAAACTATGAGCAAAATCCCTACATTATCAGGGATTTTTGTCATAGCACTGGAAAAAATAATGAAGACAACATCTTCACAACCAACCTGGTTATGCTGCAGAGTCAATGAAGTGAAGATTTGGGGATTCCAGCTACAGGAATGACTGTTGAAAGCTTCTTATATTGAGGACTGTACATCCACATGGAAACTCCTCAGTCCATCGTTGATGGTCAAGGAACCTATTCACAATAAAACAGCTATGAGTAAGAAGGGTTTCTGGACGCAAGGAACAGGTAGGAACAACTTTGGCTCTGTGAGTAAGAGACAATGACTGCATCCTTGTAATGTACAATGTGGTCCATACTGGCTTCATTATTGCTTTGCCACACCTCCTCAGACTTTGATACAAGAGTGAAATCTGGGTATTCCTATCTTTAGTTTTCATATCTATCATTAAAAATGGCTTGATGTGACCCACACATCCACGTTCAAGTACGCAAGAGCAAGAAATTAGTTCATCTGCTTCCACTGGCGTGATAATATTGGGGATTACAAAAGCAGGCCCATGGTTCTAGCTCTAAGAATACTTGCTTTCATTTATTTGCCCTTCCTCTACTACAGTGTTTTGAAAAACAATAGAGTAACTATACCATCATCTTTTTGGTTAAGAATATATCATTTGTCTTTCGGTTCACTCATTCACCAAGTATGTACTGTCTATGGTGTGCTAGGTACTCTTCAAGGAACATAAGCTATAGCATTGAAGAAATAAACTCAAATAGCTTCTTATGAAAGAGTTAATAACAGGAAGCAGACAATGTATACAATGCAAGTTTACAAGGGCTATGAATATACTTACAAGTAAGACAAAAAAGAGAGTAAGAAAGATAGTGTCTCTGTAGAGATGTTTGAGCAGAGATAGAAGATAGATAAAAGGGAGAGTCCTACTGATAGCTGGTGGAGCATCCTTAGAAACAGTGAGAGGAGCAACAAGGACAAAGACTGGCAGGGACAGTGTAAGGGAGACAAAGAATGGCTAGAGATTGGTGACCCAAGTCAAATGAGTCATCAGAGAAATGGGAAATGTGGCAACAGAGATGGTTAGAGATCTCTTACAATTGCTGCAAGGCATAAGAGATAATGACAAGGAAATAGTAAGATGTCAACTATGTCACTCAGGCAATAACGGGTATGGATTCCATTTAATGGAGTGGGTCTTAAGTCAAATCAGATATTGGTTGGTTACTCCCAAAAGCTTGTTCCAGCATCGTCATAGCATATCTTGCAGGCGGGACAGATTTGTTGATCAAAAAGTCTGTGGCTGGGTTGGTGTACACATTTCTCTTTTGGTAGCATCCAGAGTACCTTCCTGTACCAAAGACACTAAAACAGGGTGAAGGCTCTATTTCGCCACTAGCTTCACATCTCGGTGTTCACTGAATTGTGTAGGTGTTGTCTTCAGCAACTGGGCCTTGTTGACACAGGGGATTTAGGCAGGATTCCTCTGTAGGGAATGATAAAGTTTACAAATTGTCTAAGAACGCATTTTATTTCCGTAATGTTTGTTTGTCTGTTTATAGATTTCATTTACATATAGGTACAAATGCGTGTGTGTGTGTGTGTGTATGTGTGTGTGTGTGTGTGTGTGTGTGTGTGCTTTACCTACACGTGTGTATATGTACCACATGTGTGCTTAATGCCCATTGAAGCCAGAAGAGGACATCGGATTCCCTGGACCTGGAGTTATGCGTCATTGCAAGTTGTCATGTGGGTGCTGAGAACCAAACCCAGGTCCACTGCAAGAGCAGCAAGTGCTCTTAACCATCTCTGACCCTATCTCATCAAATACTTAAGAAGGGCAGTAGCACTCTATAAAGCTTGATCTCATTTCTTGCTCGTGGCTGAGCAGTGACTGGTTATATCTGGAGGACGTTGACACCAATAAGGCACTCGATAGAAAGGGTAAGTGACATCAAGGAAGATTCCTCTACTTCAGCTTAGAGACAGAGGGACCAAGACAAATGCTACAAAAATATATATCAAGATAAAAGCCTGATGTTAGGATTCCATGGCAACAGAGACATTTCACAGTTATGTCTTATACTCTAACAAATCAAAATTGAAAAAAGAAAAAATTCTATATTTTTGATCCATGAAGGAAAGCACATCAGAACATAACACACATTGCCCTGGAGGAGCAGCCAATTCCTCCAAATGACTGAGGAGGTTCCAGAGAGGGCAAGGAAGCCTGTGGGAGAGCAGAGAGACTCCTGGCAGTAAACAAGAAGCCCTGGTTACAACAACATCTCCAACAATGATGGAAGCCACAGCATTTAGTGATACCTATCAAAGGCAAGTTTAGAGCTGGGAGTTATCCATTTCTCTTGTCATGTGAACCTGAGAAAAGGATTAAACAAGCCTTCTCATTATACCTATGTTACGGAGTAGGAAACAACCACATAAATGTTATGCAATTGGTAGGATGGAAAATGAACTCCATTAAGCTTGAAAGAAAGGATGTTGTCATTCCTGGCCTGGTGTGTGTGTGTGTGTGTGTGTGTGTGTGTGTGTGTGTGTGTGTGTGTGTGTGTGCTCAAAAGTGCTACAAAGCTATAAAAATGTAGCTATTTCACCCCATATGAAGATGAATTTCATTTTAATACACTGACAAAAATGGCAAGACTCTCATCAAATGACCCAGAAGCCATATTTAAACTCAAATTCTATTTCTGATTTCACCACCCTTCACTGACTTCGCCTTTCACTCTAACCTCACACACAGACAGGCTGAGCATCAGCGCTGTGCATCCCTCTGTGTGGTTCAAGGCCTTCATGGTCCCCGCTCTACCTCTCTGTGCTATTGACCCACAAACAAGAGTTCCTGCAGACCATTCGGGAGACCCAACTTACACTCTTGGATTCTGATAGTAATAAAGAAAGGCAGAGTGGAGTTAGGAAGCTGGGTTCCAAGGTGATTTTATTTGACTTTCTGTGTTTTCTGGTCTTTGTTTCATCACATGTAAATATGAGAGAGGTGACTTAAAATCTCAGGTCTTTGGAGCTGGAAGAGGTCTCACCAACGCAAAGAAGAGTCAGTGCAGCGCTGAAACCTGAGTATGCCAAGTACCTTTGCAGATGCTAAAATACTCTTAAAATAAGAGCACAATAGCAAGTTTGTTTCATTCCAGAGCTTACTCATAAATCAAGTATTTGAAACTAAACTTGCACCTTCTCCAAGGAAAGTGTTTTTAGAGATAGTTTCCATGAGAACCCGCAGAACTCTTTCTCTCATTCAAGGCTCTAAATACAGCAGGGACAACTAGCAAGCCAAGCATCCCCTACCTCCTGGTAAAGACCCCTGCTGCCCATGCCAGGGAGCCTGGAGAAAGAAACATTCAGGCAAAGAAAATCTAGAAAATGAAAATGGAAACTGAGGGATAAGATGGAAATGCCTGGCATAGAAAGTAGAAGCAGAGAATGACAGGTGTACAAAACAGAGTGGAGAGATGAGCAGAAAGAGAGAGAGGGAGGACCTTCTATCCTTGGTACTGCCCCCATCTTTTCACCACAACAGAACTCCATCAGCAACATCGCTGGATGAACGTTATAGGGCTCAGGAAGAGACACAGAAGAGAGAGGCAAATGAAAGATGCTGGTTGTAGCCTCTGGGTCAACATGAGGTAAGTGGTAAGTTTGTAAGTATACAACCCAAATCCAGAGTCATTAAAAAGTTGTTTCTGGAATCAGTTTGCCACATTCTGCTGTTCCCAAATCTGGGGCACAGGACCTTACTATAGTTGGCATCTTACTTCCCTGGACATTGCTCCAACTTGCCACCTGCTCTCTCCACTCACACAGACACATTCGTCTCTCTGTCTTAGGCTGCCCATGGCTCTAGACAACACGCATCATGGGTCCCATTGATACCTCCTCTGCCATATTCTATCCATATACAGAACTTCCAGGATGAGCTCAGCAGATTGCACTGAATCATCTAGAGCACAACGCCCTCTGTGATGCTTGTTACAGTGCCTGACAGTTCTTTTAAGCATAAGCCACATTATCAATTTGGATAAGGAAGCCATCTGTAGCCAGGTGTACACATACATGAGACCTGTGGTTACAGATACATACACATACCCTTCCCCACACAAACACAGGGAGATTTTGGACAAACAACTGAAGGAGGCTGGTGAACCTAAATTTGAACCTGGCTTCCCAGGTCATTAGGGACATGTTTATTAACATAGACCCATAGAACCTGATTTGTGGATTGTTTGAGGTAACTTGAGAATAGTTACACAGACATGACATAAGAATAGCCCCAGGGCCAGCAGTTGTCATAGATGAGCCCATCTCTGAGTAGTACGCCAAGAAAGCTTGCAATAGGGTCTCAGACTTTCTTCCCTCTCCAAGGACTCTGCTTAACTAGAAATAAACTGTCAAAGGTACCCAGCAGTGCCATACCCATTTGGGAAAATGTCACAGTGCTCCACATCCACACTGGAGATCCAGAAGAATACTGCTGTCACTGCCTCAGACCTGGGCTCACCTTTCTGTGCCTTCCTTGGTACTCTGGTCCCAAAGTCCATAGAAGTACTCACTAAGACACCTGGGGTTGAGAACTCACACATCCACTGTATTTCTTAAATTTAAAAGTGCATTCAAGTGAGAACAGCTTAAACCTTGGGTAAATCACAAATGCTGATTCGTTTATTCTGTGTGGTTCAGGTCTATACCAACAACACAACCTTGAGTGTGGCAGCCTAGCCCAGAGTGTGACTATTTGCCCCCATGTGGTTCATACAGCCTTTTCTGAAGGCATAGGTAAGGATGGGCACAAGAGTACTCTGCAGCTGAATGCAGGAGGCCTCCCATGTCCACTGCAGAAGGCTGCCAGGCAAACACACACACCTCAAAGAAATCTCTAGCATGTGAGTTTTCCTGTGAACATCACACAGTGAAATACTGGTAGAGCTTTTCTACCACAAAAGCAGCATCTCTCAGGATGCCCCCGGGGAAGCAGCTGTCAAATTCAATGAGACATCAAGTTTCAGAGTCAGACCAACTTGTCTGGCTCTCGGTAATTTTAGCAATTTCCTCAGCGTGTGCAACTCCACCTTGACTTACCCTGCTTTCCCCAATCATAAGCACCGTGAGGAGGAGTCAACAAGCCCATTGGCAATGGCCACTTGTGATGGTTGCAAGATTTCATATCCAGAAACTACTCCAAAAATGGGTTTCAAAAAATAGAAAGAAAAAAAAAGTTTTTTGAAAGGCCTGATTGTTGACCAATTATTAAAAGTATTGGGTTTGGTGAGGTATTGAGTTCTTTCAAAAGTAGACTTTCTAGGGGCAGAGAAATAGTTTAGTAGTAGAGCCCTTGCCTAGCATGTGCCAGGCACTGGGTTTAATCCTGTACCATAATACATACATGTGTACATCTATGCATACATGTATAAATACATCATTTCCATATATATAAGCATATTCACCTTTAAAAGACTATGGGGGAAAGGTATATGATGCCTTTCATAACAAACATCAAAATAACTACATGAAATTGAACATGTCCCAATCATAATAATTTTGACACGAAAACAAAAAGAGCATGCCGACACAGGCAACAAAAAATAGAGAAGAGAGACATACCATACTTCTGAGGAAATAATTTAATAGTATACAGATCTCACATATTTATAAGTTTTTATATTTAACAAAAAAAAAAAAAAAAGAATATGAAGCCAATTAGAGCCCAATAGAACCTCCCTTCTAGAACGTGGCGTCATCCTAGGTTAGGATCTGAGAGAAAAGTTAAAGCTTTTTCCAAAAGAAAAATGTAAAAGCTACCAAGAGAGATGCTCACTCTCATCAGATATAAAAATACATAATAAAGGTCAATGATTTGATCCAGGTTGAAGCACAAGTTCAAGGCCAAGCTGAGCTACAAAGTGAATGCCAGGCAACCTAGACTTCAGAGTGAGGCACTGTGTCAAAGACCAGAACAAACAAACAAAGCAAAGCAAAAAGTATACTTAAAAGTTAAGTGATTGGTGGGGGGGGGGGGGCTGGAGAGATAGCTCAGTGGTGATATGCACTGGCAGTTCTTCCAGAGGACCCGGCTTCAACTCCCAGCACGCACAAGGCAACTTACAACTGTCTGCAACTCCAATTCCCAAGGATCTGGCCGCCTCACATAGGTAAGCAGGCAGAACACCAATATACATAAAAATAAATAAATCATTTCAAAAGTTTCTTTTAAAATGTTTGGTGATTAGGTAATGGCTTAGAAATAAATGGGAAGATCAATGGGACAGAAATAAAAAATCAAGAAGCAAATCCAAGAAATGATTTCAAAGTAATGGAGAAAGCTGGGTGAGTTAACAAATGGCATTGGAATGGCCAGGTAAAACAAGATAAGAAACCATATGGTAGAAACCACTACTCTAAACTATCATGAAATTATTACGTAGTTCACTGTAGCTCTAAGAAACCCAGAGTAAGAAATGGGAATATTATGACAAGAAAATGCCAGTCAATACTTATGGTATCATCTGTTTCATACAAGTTGGGAAGTGATTCTCCCTAATTCTAGAGCTTCTCATTATTCCATCCATCCCAGGTGTACCCTGCAGGCTCCAGCTGTTGGCCCCTGAAGGCTCCAGCTGTTGGCTCCTGCAGGCTCCAGCTGTTGACCCCTGCAGGCTCCAGCTGTTGGCCCCTACAGGCTCCAGCTGTTGGCCCCTGCAGGCTCCAGCTGTTGGCTCCTGCAGGCTCTAGCTGTTGACCACTGCAAGCTCTAGCTGTTGGCCCCTGCAGGTTCCAGCTGTTGGCCCCTGTAGGCTCCAGCTGTTGGCCCCTACAGGCTCCAGCTGTTGGCCCCTGCAGGTTCCAGCTGTTGGCCCCTGCAGGCTCCAGCTGTTGGCCCCTGCAGGTTCCAGCTGTTGACCCCTGCAGGTTCCAGCTGTTGGCCATTTGCTTGCAGTGCCCCTTCTGAATGTGCAGGCTTCTGAAAAGAAGAGGGAAACCCAGGTTCTTGTCTAAGAGACTATTTTAAGTACGTTCTCTTGAACAATTGCCTAAGAAAGTACTGAGTAGAAAATGAAGGCCCAGAATCTCCAAACTTCAAGTATTTCTTTTTTTTTCTTTTGTTTCCATTTTATTATTTTATTCATATTACATCTCAATTGTTAGCCCTTCCCCTGTTTCCTCACATTCTCCCCTCCCCTATGTCTGTGATTGAGGGAGACCTCCTCCCCCTATATATGCTCTTAGACTATCAAGTCTCTTCTTGGTAACTTGCTATCCTTCCTCTGAGTGCCGCCAGGTTTCCCCATCCAGGGGACGTGGTCAGAAAAGGGGCACCAGAGTTCGTGTGAGAGTCAGATCTCACTCTCCACTCAACGCTGGAGAATATCATGTTCGTCGGCTAGGTCTTGGTAGGGGTTCGAAGTTTAATGCCTATATTCTCCTTGGCTGGTGCCTTAGTTTGAGGAGGACCCCAAGACCCAGATCTGCCTGTCATAAAGTTCTTCTTGTAGGTTTCCAGGACCCCTGTGGGTCCTACTATTTCCTTATTCTTCCATGCTACTCTCGCCTAAAGTCTCAATAGGATGTCCTCTCCTCTGTCCCTTGGAATGGTTTTAGTTTCTCGTTGCTTAATCTAGTTTCATAGTTTGCATCTTTATTTTTTAAGTGTGTGTGGGAGAGGTGGTGGTGGGGAGGGTTGTCATGGGTGCATGCACTGAGGCCAGAGCAGAATTTTCCAGAGTGAGTTCTCTCCTCTACTGTGGCTCTGGAGATAGAGATGAAATTCAGGCCATTAGCTTTTCATGGCAAGCGCTTTGCTCACTTTAACTCTTGCCAACCCCTCGTATTCCTGTTTATTTTTATTTGTCTGGTTGTCTGTTTAAGAGATCAATTTGTCTAAGCTGAGTACCCCACAAACTGGTTCCATATCTGCCCCTACATGTCTTGTATGCAGCCTGCCTGACTGGCAGGAGCATCGTCTGAAGTGGGCTTCAGTAAGTACCCATTAACTAATTCTGCATGTATAGCGTGCACTTGGTGTGGCAGCTCGGAGCACAAGCTTTGAATTCAAGTTCCAGCCACTGTGACATAAGCCTAGAATCCTAATACTCTGAAAAGCCTAGACAAGAGGATCACAGGCTTAAAACTAGCCTGGGAAACAGTGGGATTCTCAAAGTGTGAGTGAAAGAAAGAAGAACAGGGTGGCATGGGGTGGGCGGAGGTGAGTAGGGTGAGGCAGAGAAGGGCAGGGCATGGGCAGGTAGGTTGGAAGTTAGGATAACTTAAGATACCATATGGAAACAGGCTAAGAAGATCATCTACTGCTGAGCATCACAAGAAGAAGAAGAAGAAGAAGAAGAAGAAGAAGAAGAAGAAGAAGAAGAAGAAGAAGAAGAAGAAGAAGAAGAAGAAGAAGAAGAAAAAGAAGAAGAAGAAGAAGAAAAACACATATTACTAGTCAGAGAAAAAGCCAAAAGCAAACAATTTGGAGTACATTTTCTAGTGGGTGTATACTGCTTTCCCATCACCAGTAAGTCAAGAAAGTGTAATCAAGCCATCCTAAGTTGGGGACTACCATTGCTGAGCTCAGTGTGGTCTCTAATGGAGATATGACATAAAGATCTTCAAGCCATAAAACCGGGTCATATGTGGCCCCAGCAGCTCTGAACAATCGATTGTGGTACCCAGCACCGCTGCTCCTCTGCAACCCTTCTCTGCTCAGAGTCTCTGAATCTGGTGGCGTGTTACTTCTGGGGGGCGGGTATTTCACTGTAAGGCTGCCTTTGAAACACTGGTCAGTAGGAGAGGAAGGAGGTCATTTTAGAGGCAGGAAGTATGAGGTTTATAGCTCTGCATCTCCTAGCTAACAGTCAGATGCCCTGAAGCAACTCACCTGACGGCACTGAGGTAATGTGAGGATCCATAATACTTGGTAATGATGTCTATCCATGCTCATTCATCAGAGGCACCGTGTGCATGCCTGCCCTGTGCAAGCGGTGCCGCGGGCCTTAAATCTACAGTGATGCAGGCCTGTGTTGCCATGCCACAAAGGCAAGGGCACAACCTGCTCTATCTCCAGGGGACCAACTTTGGTTACTGTGAAGCTGAAACGCAGCACTGAGCTTCGCACTCACCCAGGTGGCTAACAAAGACGATCAGACAAAAGGGACCAAAGAGAGAGCCGGCA